>NC_135373.1:113262704-113577917 GCF_049243985.1 Paroedura picta
GCAACCCTACATATAAGAAGAGCCCAGCTCCATGAATCAGACCAAGGACCCATCTAGTAGAGAATGTTCACACAGCAGCCAACCAGCTCCCTCTAGGAAGGAGGACTGTAACTGCACACACACCCCATACTTTGAAAGTGGACAAATTCATGGAGGATAGGAATATCAGCAGCTAGTACACATGAGGGGTATTTAATTCCTCCAGTACCAGGTGCACTCTACCTCCTTATACCAGCTGATGGGGATAAAGAGGCAGAGTGCATCTGGAGGGATTAAATACCCATCGTGTGTAGTAGTCGCTGCTATTCCCATCCTCCATAAATTTGCCCACTCCCCTTCCAAAGCCTTCCAAGTCAGTGGCCATCCTGTGGCAATGAGTTCCACACATTTGTTGTGTTTCACTGACCTAAACATCTGCTCTGCAAAGGTTGGCCTCCATCTCTCACATGTGTTCTGACATTATGATAAAATAGTTTAGTTGCACACCAGGGTTTTTGTTTACACTCCGTCCGGAAGCAGATAGTTCAACAAACTGGGGTTCGTTTTTTGGAACCGAACTGGGATTTCAAAGGAGCTGATTGGCTCACCACAGTTTGTCCAAATTGTGGTTTGCTGTGAAGTCTGCATTCACAAACCACAGCTTGTTAAATCGCACCGATTCTTGTAGCCACTGGGCCACAGAGAGAGTTGTGAAGTGGGAGACAGACAAGAAGCAGACAACCTGAGGTTTAAGCCCAAACTGAAATTTGTTACTTGTATCTGGTAGAGCATGGATTCGAACCTGGGCCTCCCAGATCCTAGTCCAACAGTTTTGCCAGCACTCCACACTTGTTGCTTGCAACATGAGTGATCCAGTTGCCACTTACAGAAATTTAGCAGGGTGAAGCAATGTATTTCTGACTACAAAAACACAAGGATATGCAAGATTGGATTCAGAAGCTTTTTCTGTGCAACCTCACCCAAATCATCTCCTTACTATAGATCCCATCCCCCCTGGTTTTGGTCCTTGGAGTTGCATAGCAGAGGCTCATTGCTGGTCAAAGGGGACCTCATCCTCTCTGGTTGGATGTTGTACCTTCTTCCCAACCCCCGGCCCCCAGGACAATAAAGGTCCTTCCTCTAAACACATGGGGCCTGCATTTTGCTATTTATAATATGCTGAGGTCAACAGCTGAACACAAGTCGGCAGTCCCCGTCTTTATCGACAGCAACACAACTCTGCATCTTTCCCATCTGTTGTTCTTTCTGCATCGTCGGCTGCTATAGGGACACCTTTCCCCGCAGCTGGCCAAACGGTGAAGTCAGCGGTTCCCACAGGAGCCATAACACTCCTGTTTGTGCATTGTGCGAATAGGCCAGCAGGAAGAGTTTTTACCATGACCCATTCGAATGAGAGCTCCCCACCCAAAGTGTAAAATACCTGAGCTCACCTTTGCACTGGCCCCATTCCTTGAATTTCGGAAATCTACTCTAGAAGTGCACCATCACTGTGCACTGCGATGTGGCATGGAAAAATCCATCTCCCTAAGGCCACCCATCTCTGAGGTTCTGTTCACTGATTGGAAGGGCTTCTTTCCAGACAGCATTTTTTTGGAAACCTGTTTTCTAACGGCAGAACCCTGACTCTGAGATTTGTGAAACTGTAATAAAGGAGCAAAGAATGCCTCTGGGTTTTTCCAGAGAGATCCTCCCAGCATGTTAAAAAAAAAAAATCTGCCCTTCCTTACTAGAGTTATTCGCCAGAAAATATTTCCAGCTAAACAATTTTTTTCCAGACTCTTATACATGTTAATCTTTTTTTTAAGATTCTCTTGATTTGCAATACTCTCTGCATTATATTTCTGCCAGCCTTCAGACAGATTAGTTTTAGAAAGTCCTACATAATCCCCATTAGCAGTTCAAGTGAACAGAGCATTAAGCAGGGGGGGGGGAGTATACTATTTAAAATAGCAATGTTTTTTGTTTCAAGGGCAGGGGTAAATGCTGGCTAAGTAGACAAGGCCTAAATCCTCAAAACATTTATTTTGACTTTGCATGGTAAGCTTCTCCCAAGACTGGCCTTCCACTCAGCCCCTCCAGCAACGCCTTGTGGGTGGAGCTTATGAGCTTGGAGAGCACAGACACAATTCCACACAGAAAAAGAAATGCACACAGGGAAATGCTCCCTCCACTGAAGTGAAAGGGAAAGCCCATTCACAAAAGACCGGTATGCACATCAGAGCATCCATGGAAATGTGCTAGGAAGTTACAGAACAAAATTGGAGTCCAAAAAAGCTTTATTCAAGATGTATGCTTTCATGTGCAAAGTACTTAACTCTATCCCCCTATCCGGTGGGCGGGGCGGGGGGGAGGAGTTGACAACTCTACCTCTGGTACTGTACAGAAGGGGAAGTTCCTACTTTCTCCCCTGAGCTGTTTCCAGCATCTGAAACAGCCCAGGGGCCTGTGGGAGAGTTTATTTTCTTTGTAAGGAGGAAGCACATGCATGTGCTGGCTCTCAACAGAGCACATAGTGCTTCCCCCATGGCCCCCAGGCTGTTTCAGACAATGGAAACAGCTCAGGGGAGAAAGTAAGGGTCCCTCCTTCTCTTGCGCAAAAACCTCACTTTGAATTGGGTCTTCTTTCTGTTTACTCCCGAGGTGTCACGAGCTGCAGTATAGCTCCAAATCCCTGTGATGAACGTGGGCAGTTTGTAACATCTAGTTAGGCTCTTAGAAGGGCGTAACTCAGTTTAGGATGGCGCTGTGTCAGGCATTTATCAGCACTTTCCGTATGTAGCCTGTGACATTTGCTAAAGATCAGGCTGCCTGCCTACCATCTGGACCAGCATGGCGGAGAGCTTCTCTCCGGACTAGCCTTCTCTCTGGTCCAGGGAGTGTCACCGTCCATACGTTTTCTGCCACCCAGAAAGAAGAAAGAAACACCCGGCATCAGATCATGACCAGAGGCCAGCAATGTGGATTAAAAACAGGCTAAACAAAGCAGGGTGGGATGGACAGAATGTCACAAGGAGGGTGTTTGTGTCTCTGGCGTGGACGTGTGTTTATTTTCCTGTGTCAGCTGGCCTTGCTTTGTTGAACAGCCCCTTGTTCATGGTCTCGTTACAGCTGTGCTGACACGTAGCCTTTCAGGAGAAAAAGGGTGACACACGGCACAGGGAATCCAGGTATCATCCCCTTCCTGTCGCACCTACAGATCTCCATTAGTCTTGATTAAAAACCTACCATGCCCAGTCCACTTCCCGTCCTTTAATCCCAGGGCCATCAATACACAATTTGCATTTTTTTGGTCTCATTCAGGTGATGTAGCCAAATATTTTCCTGGGAGACTCAACAAGGGTCCACCCAGAACCATCAAAGATATTATCTGTCCTGGGATTTAATACCATGACCTCACCGAATGTTTTGTCCACATCGGACAAGAACCTCACCTGCCTTCTAGGTTTCTTTGCTATACACACACAATCTCATCAAGTACATAATTTTAGAGGTCAGGTCACCAAACCCTAGCCTGAGGATATAAATGTTCCTATAAAAATCAGGCACCCAGACCAGTCTCTGAGTGTGGTCCTTGGGTATCCCGCATACCAACTGCTTTTGTAGGTTCCTCATTCCCTTCCAGAAAGGCTGTCCATTTTTTCTCCGGACTTCTGCACATTGTGAAGATTGACATGTCAACAACATCATGGGAACTGGCCCTGCATCTGGAACCAGGGAGTGACAAGTCACCACAATGAATTAATTCAAAGTTAGACAGTACACAATTACAGTACAAGATGTGCCTCAAAGGGGGGGGGTTGTACTGAAAGAGTTGCTCATGTGCACACTGTGGAATATATGTAGTCAAACTATGGTGCAATTCTTCCATTATAGTGAGCAGGAGAGCAGTCCTGTATATTACAGCCAGTCAGGATGGAGTGTAGGCCTGATTCAGACTTGTGAACCATGTCCAGGTCTGTGAGAATTGATGTTCCACCTGAGGATGGCCACAAACTCTCACAGCCTGTAGTACAGGTTGTCCATCCACGTCAACAGATGAGCAATGCGGTCAGTTCTGGTAATGCTAATAACCTGCTTGACAAGGAAGAGGACACTGAATCTGGGTCACCAATCCTCACTCCACTTCCCAATAGATAACCAGCACTGGTCAAAGCTGCCAGCTCTCATTCACCAGTGTTAGTAGCCAGACCCCCTCCTCACCTTGTGAGGTAGGTGGGGATCAGAGAATTCTGAGATGTCCCTTGAGGATTTCCTGTGAGCTCTCTGTGCCACTACCTTCAAAGGTGAGGTGGGTGGCAACTAGGCACAGGGCATTTTCTGTGGTGGCACCTCACCTTTGGAATGTTCTCCCCTTTAAGACTAGCCTAGTGCCTACTCTCCTTTCCTTTCCTTTAGAAACTTGGCTAAATCACATCTTTTTACTTAGGTTTTTTATAAGGTGATTATCAGCTTTTTAATGGCGTGCTTCTGTTTTATCGATAGTTTTAATGCTGTTTATTTTTAATTGCTCTTTTTTATAATTGCTTGGATTTTTTAAGGGTTTCTTTTTTTATACTGTGTTTTTTAATGGTAAGCCACTATGAGCAGGACTCTGAAGATTGAATATATTTTAAGCGAATAACTAAATATCTAGCCTGCTTCCTGTTCACCTTTCAGACCTGCTCTGCAACCAACACACTGGAGAATTTGGTAGCTTCAGCAACAATAGGTCTTTATATTGCTTCCATCTCAAAGAGAACACTTACTAATGGAGAATACAGTGCTGGTATCGGCATACTGTGAAGTGAGACAGTCCCACTGCTGCCAACTCCCCTGCCCATGTACTTCCCCCGCTCCCCACCCATCATTCCTGTCTTCATTTGCTTGCAAGCTCACAGCCACCCAGATTCCCAGCCATACCTGCTCGCCAGGATTGTCCATGAAAGGGCTTGTGGGTGGTACAGGCATCTGTGACTGCAGGTGCTAAAAGAGCTTGCAAGGGAATGGGAAAGGATACATAAGCATATGGGTTGGTGGTTCAGAAGGGAGGCAGAGGAAGAGGACTGGTGGTAGGTAGAGGAGGGGGACAGCAGTCTGTGACCAGGGCCCCCAGCCCCACCTCTGTCTCCCAGCCCCCCACCTACTGCCCCCATTCCCACCTACCCCCAATCTGAGAGAACGCTAATATAAGGGGACCAGATTGTCCCAATTTTGGAGGGACATCTGGGGGCACCTGGCAAATTGTACTTATGTTGAAATTAAAAACTATATATTACAATACTATTTTTGTGTTCTATGCATTCTATGAAAGTTTTTGTTGCTCCATATAGACCAAATTTTTAATCAAGAACCCCCCCAGTCAATGGTGTCCCACTTTACCAATGCTAAAATCTGGTCACCTTATGCTAATATACACTTGGAGACTGCCACCACAGCAACAAAGATATGGCCAAAATTGAATCTGTTCCTATCAGGGTTCCAGGTTTCAGAGGGCCCTGGAGCCACCTCCTCTCTTCTCCAGTGTGCCCCACTCACACCTCCCTGCATCATCCTCCCCCACTGCCTGTCCTTCCTCCGCCCATCTGCTCATTTATCAAATATATGGCATGATCTCTAAGCTAGTTCTGCCTTTTAAATAAAGCTCTCTGCTTTACTTCCAAAGGTTTGTTCAGTATCCTTCCATGGAATGCTCAACATGGTCTCAGGACACCTTTTATTGTCTTGTTACTTTGTTGTAGTCATGTCTTAGCATCTGTGTCCCTTCCACAGAGCTTGTCCATGGCACTGTGTCTCTTCCACAGATTTGTCTACAGAAACTGGTTATTCGATAGGACCCGATGAAGAGTGCTTGCCCAGCATAAACTTTGGAAAGATTATTTTAAAGAACCTGGTTACCCAAGACAAGAAAGGGTCTATACGTAAAGTCCTTCAGTCCAGGCCTGTGCTTTCATCTGAGTTTTTTTTTGCATTTCAGCAATAGCCAATTGCTTTGCTAGGCCTAAGAAAAAGAAAAACAAAGCATGCTACAGTTGACTAGCAACCACAATCCCTGATATTTAAATTCCAATGGTATAGTTATTCCTGAACCCAGCAAGGCTGAAACATTTCGGTTGTAGCTGTGTTTCAGTAGTGTGGAGGTGGTGGCAGTTAAAATACTTCTGATAATAATTCAATTTTGGGTGGCCTCAGCAGCCTGAGCCCCAGATATTCCCATATGCAGAATACCAGACTGAAAATGCCCATGCGTAACTAGAGCAGTCCCTCTAGATAAAACATCAGAATTAGGAATTCAGATATTAAATGTGCAGAACTCATTGTTCTAATCAGGCTCATCTGATTAATTACTTTAATCTAATCACCCTAATCTAATCAAGCTTGTAAACATCTTACTGGGTAATTGCTTGCGATCCACAAGGCTAAAACCCAAGAGGTCCAAGCACTCACACATGTTGGGAAGAGCTTCCCTCATGCCTTACTGCCCTCCCATTATGGAACATTCACCTTGGTAAACAAAAATAATTAGCTCTTGATGACAGTATCAGCAGAGAAAGTTGGAGAGATATGTAAAAGACAGCTTTTCAAGCATTCCAGGCAGTTCACATGCTGGCTGCAGTTGTAAACATAAGAATTGTCCAGTTGAGTTAGACCTTCTAGCCCAGCATCCTGTTTTATCTAGTTTTACCCAGTGGAGACTATGACATAGATGAAGAGGCCAATGCTGAAGTTTCCTTCACTATTATTCAAGAGGATTTCTGCCTTGGGATATGGCACCTAGCTGTAGATGAAACTGACCTCCACGAATTTGTGTCCAAGAACATTAATTTATGTAGGACATTTTTATCCCACTCTTCCTCCTGAGTAACATGCCTTATTCCCCCCCCCTCCTCCTCCATACACCATCATGACAACAGCCCTGTGTTAGAAATAACACAGGGTGATGTTTCCTGGCTTTAACTGTGAGAGGAACTCTCTTTACCATAGAGTTAGTGAGATAGAAAGGAACACTGACCACTCACCTTTCTTATCTCACTGACCAGGCCCTATAAATTCAGAGTCCAGTAGCACCTTTAAGACCAACAAAGATGTATTCAAGGCGTGAGCTCACGCCTTGAATACATCTTTGTTGGTCTTAAAGATGCTACTGGGCTCTGATTTTTTTGTGCTACTTCAGACCAACATGGCTACCCATTTGAATCTGATCAGGCCCTAGAGGGTTAAGTTCCTGTTTCCTGCTTCTTCTCTTTCTTCTCCTTCATTCTTCAAGCCTGCAACATGATGGGTAGAGAGAAGCCTCCTGCATCTCTCCCCATCCAGCTATTTAATTAGGATAGGAACCCACTGTTTACCTTTTTATGCATAGTATATTAAATATACTAATAAATAGTTCTTATATTAGTTAAGTAGAACATTGGAGAATGTGTTTTTCTTTGTTGTTTTCTTTGTTAGTTCAACAGTGGAATAGACTGCCTAAGGAGGTGGTGAGCTCCCCCTCACTGGCAGTCTTCAAGCAAAGGCTGGATACACACTTTTCTTGGATGCTTTAGGATGCTTAGGGCTGATCCTGCGTTGAGCAGGGGGTTGGACTAGATGGCCTGTATGGCCCCTTTCAACTCTATGATTCTGTGATTCTATATGGAGGTGGCCAATTTGAGTTGGTATAGCAATTCCCCAGAATGTTGGTATAACAACAACAACAACAAAACCCTCCCTGAAACAATCCATGGCAGGTTTTCTTTTTTTACTTTGCATGTCTTGTCTTTTTCTTGATTCTACTGATTTCATGGACTATGGCATTTTTCCCTTTCAGTCAGATCCTTGTAAGAGAGGAGCATGGAGATCCAGCTTGTTGCCATGGTTAAGAGTCGTGGTCTTTTATCTGAAGAACAGGGTTGGATTCTCTACTCTTCCTCCACATGCAGCCAGCTGGGTGACCTTGGGCCTGACACAGTTCTCCCAGAGTTCTCTCGGCTTCACCCATTGTGGGTGAGGGAGGAAGAGAAGGTGATTGTAAGTGGCTTTGAGACTCCTTCAAATAGTAAAAAGCAGGGTACAAAACACCAACTCCTCCTCCTCCTCCATTCCCATCCATTCACCATTGCAAAGCTGCACAGATTTTATTTTCTCCCTCCCTCACTGCCTTGTGAGGGGCAGCTTGTTCAGGGGGGCATAAAATTCTAACTTTGGGTCCAATTTGTTTGAAACTTGGATATTCTTTGGACAGGAAGCATCCACTCCATTGCAGTTCTGGAGTCATTTTGGCTGAAAAACAGTTACTCTGGCTTCCCTGAAAGTCCCCTACAGGAAATAATGTCAGATCAATGGGGAGGAGGGTTTTTCTATGGAGGAAGGGACATATTAAAATGAATGACAATAGGAGTCAGGAATGCCAACTGGCTTGCATTGGAGTTCACTGGAACACATTACAGAACGTTGCAATGAACATGTGGAAAGGATTTGCATAAACGTGTCCTGGGCTTGGAATGACAGCCTAACCAGTTTGATCCGATCCAGAATTCAAGTAATGCAGAGGTAAAAATGGAGAATGCAGTCTTGGGCTGTAGCAGTAGAGGCACCATACTGAAATTACAAGATGTCATAGTTCTGTTGTATACCACATTAGTCAGACCACACCTGGAGTACTGTGTGCAGTTCTAGAGGCCTCATTCCCCAAAGGATGTTGTAACAAAATTGAGAGGGTTCAGATGAGAGAAATGAGGATGATCCAGAGTCTGGGGACCAAGTGCCCTGAGGAAAGCCTGAGGGACTTGGGTAAGTTCAATCAGGAGAAGAGGAGGTGGAGAGGTGACATGATTGCCCTCATTAAGTATCTGAAAGGTTGTCGCATGAAGGAGGGCAGGGAGCAGTTGCTGCTGGCAGCAGAGGAGAGGACTCACAGTAATGGGTTTAAACCAGGGGTAGTCAACCTGTGGTCCTCCAGATGTCCATGGACTACAATTCCCATGAGCCCCTGCCAGCGTTTGCTGGCAGGGGCTCATGGGAATTGTAGTCCATGGACATCTGGTTGACTCCCCCTGGTTTAAACTACATGTAGTCCATGGACATCTGGTTGACTCCCCCTGGTTTAAACTACATGTAGAATAAAATAGAATAATAAACTACATGTAGAATAATATGTTGTTAGGTGCGAAGTCGTGTCCGACCCATCGCGAACCCATGGACAATGATCCTCCAGGCCTTCCTGTCCTCTACCATTCCCCGGAGTCCATATCGACTAGGTATCAGGAAAAACATTTTCACAGTCAGAGTAGTTCAGCAATGGAATCAGCTGCCTGAGGAGGTGGTGAGTTTCCCTTTACTGGCAGTCTTCAAATAGTGGCTGAACAGATATTTATCTTGGATGCTTTAGGGCAGGGGTCCCCAACCTGAGGCCCTGCGGGTCACATGCGGCCCCTGGACTCTTTCTGTGCGGCCCTCCAACCTGCTTGTCTGCTCCTATCACCCGCAGGGCATTTCCCCTCAGACCCTTACTGTTCCTCCTGCCTCCAAGGGCACCATTTACTGCTGTTCATCTTGTTCCTTTCTTGCAAAAAATACAGTAGCAACTTCGTTTGTTTTGGCCTCCCTGGTTCCTTCTGTCAGCCCCCTCTTGTTCTTATCCTCCGTAATAGCATTTTGGCCATTCTAGGTGCTTTGCTAGGCAGTAAAGCTCAGGCACCTGTACCACTCAGCTTTTTAACTCCCCCTCTCCATGAATTACCATGTGGAAGCTACTTATGTACATAAGGAAGGTAAAGTCACTGTGTGAATGCGTTCAGGAGATGTCAGGTCTGCTTTTGCACACCACGTGTATCGCTGACCAAACCCTTTCCAAGATGAACATTGTGAAATCGAAGTATCAGTCAAAGGCTTACAGATAAACATTTACATGACATTTTAAGAGTGTTTGTCACCAACCTTGACTCGGACACCAATGCCTTGGCTAACAGAAAACAGCCACAAAAATCACACTGACTAGCGGAGCATGTATAGCTAAATAAAAGGATTCCACAGTAAAATATTGTTCCAAAATGGATTGCTTTAAGGTTAGCATTTCTTCATTTTTGAATGTTTACTTTTGATCTAAATAAGTAGGTTAACAATTTTGTTACATTTTGGTTTAAGATGTGGCCCTCTTTCGGCACTGGCACACTAATGCGGCCCCCATGTGCCAAAAAATTGGGGTCCCCTGCTTTAGGGTGATCCTGCATTGAACATGGGGCTGGACTAGATGGCCTCTCTGGGCCCTTCCAACTCTAGAATTCTAAGCAAAGCCTTACAGCGCAACTCTAAGCAGAAGATCCATGTTCCTCACCCGGTCTGATTCTGCCCTCGGGCGTGTTTTGAACCAGGGTTTGCCATCCCAAGCCTAGTCTCAATCAGATCACACCGGCTGTTCCTCTTCTCTGCAGTGTGCAAAATCCCCCAAAGAGTCTTCCTTTAGGATTAGCAGGGCGGTGCCGAAATTTAGAGGACAGGAGAGAAAAATCACAGTGTGATAACAGAACGAAGATTAAATTAGTAACACCCTATGAAAATTCCCCTCACCAGACACTCTGAACCTCTAGCACCAGGAGGCAAGATGATCTGGGAACAATTTGTCATTCAGTACACAGTCACAAAGCTGTGTGAGCAACAAAACTGACGTCATTTTTTGCTCCACGCCTGACTGAGCCCACAGCTGGGCTACCTAGCCTTGGCACAGCTGGGCCCTGATATCTGGACACCCTGGAGAGCTTTGACACACGTCCTGGCCACGTCCTGCCCCTCCCCCTTCTTCCCCACTTAAGAGTCCTTCAGAGAACCAGCCAATTTACCTTAGCTGCGTTTTCACCCTTTGCAGGAAACCTCACGGATCTCAATTAAAAAATAAGAGCAGCATAATGGACAAGGAGGAGACAGGCTGGATGTGAGGGTAGAGCTCTACTAAAGCTCACCTTAAGAAATCATCAGGTAAACTATGAGGGGCCCTTCACAGCCTTCACAAAGAACAAAGTCAGTTTTACTGGTAGGCATAGGTAAGGGGAAAGACTTGCTGGTTTCTACTATTTTGAAAAAGAGCTGGATCAAAAAAGGGAGTGGATTCAACCTTTAAAATTATTGACTGGTGGTAGAGTGCTACTGACAACACAGGCACTAGCCAGTAGGTCCTTATGAGCCTTACAAAAAGACACATTATACATAGTGCTAGTTGCAATGGGAAAAGGCCAGCTGCTTTAGGGGAAATGTTAGTTTGACAACTGGGAAGTTGCAAAATCCCATAACTGAGGTGGTATCTCAGCAAAGGGGTCTGAATCCTGTTTACGCAGATTCACACAAGGTTCATACTTACTGTGACAAAAAGAAATATTATTTAGAAAAGCCCAGGTAATAAGAGGATCCAGCCGGCACAGCCCCTACCATGGCCTCCTTCGTGGAACACGGAAGGGAGTTCCTTTTCTTCAGAGTCAGGAAAACAAAAAACCCTTAACCTTCTACCGAATTCAGAAGATGGCTGGAACCCTAAGCAGAAATGAATGTCCCCCTCCCCTTCCTCATAATCATACAGCTATGACCAGAAGAAGTGGCCCGTTGTGACAAGGTCCAATTTTATCATCATCATCATCATCATCATTTCATTCATAATAAAGCACAAGTTGACAATTCACTCCCAGACTGATTTGCCCTTCCTGGGGGTGTGCCGCCAATAGAGAACACTCTGCCACTGAGGGCCAATCAGTTCAAACTACTCTGCCAATGAGAGCCAATCAGTTCAAATTGCACTCTGCCAATGAGGGCCAATCAGCTCAAATTGCATGCAGACAAATTACTTCCTACCTGATTGGCCCCCACAAAAATATTCCCCCAATAAGAGATAGCCCTATTTGCAATCTGAGAAGGGAGAAATGCTTTGGGGGTAACCATCAGGCAATTGCAGCAGCAGAAAAAGTAATGCTGATGTGGGTGGGACTGGGAAGATGTAGATTTTTGGTCTTGCTGCAGTCTTTCCAAGACCATCACAACAAAGCAAATTTGAGACAAATAGGGTGGAAGATGGGGAAACTTGATGGGGCAAAGAAGCACTATGAGGACATGTGGAGGGGGGAGTTTTCCAATTGGCTTTTATACCCTGCTTTTCATTGCCTTCCCTTTCTCACCCCACAGCAGACACCCTGTAAGGTAGATGAGGCTGAGAGAAACTGCTCTGTGAGAACAGTTTCCAACAGGAATGTGACTAGCCCAAGATCACCCAGCATGTGGAGGAGCAGGAGATCAAATCCAGCTTGCCACATTAGGAGCCACTTCTCTTAACCACTACACCAAGCTGTACAAATTGCCATTGCCTTAAAGAGATGTTGCTAGAGCACAGGCCGAAGAAGCTGTTGCAGAAGGATTGTATAAGTCTTTTTTGGCTTGCTCATTGGCTGTTAGGGGACAATTTTCCTTTAAATTTTGACCTTCCGGCCAATGGCTTCTCAGAGCAGTCCAAGAAGGGACACACTTAGGTATTTCCTACATGATTGTGTGGTTAATAAGATTTGCTATTTGGAAAGGAAGGAATGCTTGTGTCATCTGTGCTCTGTGTGTGTGTGTGTTTGTGTAGAGGGGAGTGCTACACAGTCCCCTCCCTCCTCCCCATCTCAAGCAGCCCTTTCCTCCAGGGGAACTGATCTCTGCAATCTTGAGAGGAGCTTTCATTCCGGGGGTTCTCCAGGTCCCACCTGGAGGCTGGCATCCCCGAACAGTGGCAGGGGTGCCAGCCTCCGGCTGGGACCTGGAGATCCCACATCTGGGGTTTCTCAAAGCCTGAAGAATATTGCAGCAGTTTCTCAATGGTCAAAAAGTTGAGAGAAGTTGACAAGAGTCCGGGGTGGAAGGAGATTTTGCCATGCAGCCAGCCCCCAGGAAGGCCGCCATGCAGGTGTACATCCTAGTGCTCATTGTTTCCCTGGGCTCAACGGGTTTTGCCTCCAATCAGAACATATCTGCAAAACCTAACTCACTGTTTTTCCAGTGACATAGCAGGAATTAGTCCAATGAGTAGTGATGGGTATGAATTGTCATCATTGCATAATTGTCTCTCCCATATAATTTGCAAGATTCCGGAGCCAAAGAAATGGTTTCTGTTACAAAATCCAATGTGGTTAGAAAACCAATGCCAGATGGCTATTGTAATTGGAGCAGGGAGGGGAGACATATGTTTGTTCTCAATAAGCTCTTCTTTTTGCTTATTTTATTGCTCTGCTTTAAACTGGAAATGCTCAAATATAAAATATTGAAATAATGGTGGGAGACCTCATTCTCCCCCTGCCCAAGTATTTTACCACTAGGATGTCTGTGAGGACAGTCTCTAATTAGTCAGAGGGGACAGCTAATCATGGCTAGAGCATTCTTTCTGACTCTCCTTGCTTTTAAAAAAGTCAGCCTACGATTACACATACATATCTGGGTTCTTTGTACCCTACTTTTTTACTCCCCAAAGGAGTCTCAAAGCAGCTTACAAATCATCTCCCCTTCCTCTCCCCGCAACAGACACCCTGTGAAGACGGTGAGTGGGGAGAGAGCTCTGAGAGAACTGCAATTGACCTAAAGTAACCCAGCTGGCTGCATGTAGAGGAGCAGAGAATCAAACCCAGTTCTTCAGATTAGGGGCTGCCACTCTTAACCGTTACACGAAGTGGGCTCTCAATACAGAGAGTAGTGAACTCATTGTGGATCTGCAATAGATCCTTTTAAAGCAGACTTACAGGCATCCAAACTGAATGGAGATTGGGGGCAACTGGTTCTTCCTGTTTTAAGAAGAGCCTGATTCTGCAGAATGTTGATTGGCTGGCCCTAGCTCACCAGGAATCCTCCCACCTCCTCCCCCAGATGTGCAAGGGTGCTAACTGGCTGGCCCTTGTGACAATCAAGAAGTAATTTCTCCCTCTCTTCAGAGTCCAAAAATATATTATTGGATTTGTATAAGGAAAGGTGCCAGGTAGATAGTAAAATGGATAAACTTGCTGGGCACTTGAAAGCAATAAAATCAGAATCCAGTAGCACCTTTAAGCAATGCTTTTAAAAAAGTCAAAAGCCTGCTGGAATCTGGGGGAGGGCTGACCGTAGTAGTAGTAGTAGAAGAAGAAGAAGACGATGAAGAAGAAGACGACGACGAAGAAAAAGAGTTGGTTCTTATATGCTGCTTTTCTGCTCAAAGCGGCCTTTCCTTTCCTCTCCCCACAACAGACACCCTGTGAGGGAGGTGAGGCTGAGAGCCCTGAGATTACTGAAGAAGAAGAGTTGGTTCTAATATGTCACTTTTCTCTACCCGAAGGAGTCTCAAAGCGGCTTACAGTCGCCTTCCCTTCCTCTCCCCACAATAGACACCCTGTGAAGTGGGTGAGGCTGAGAGAGCCCTGATATCACTGCTCGGTCAGAACAGCTTTATCAGTGCCATGGCGAGCCCAAGGTCACCCAGCTGGTTGCATGTGGGGAGTGCAGAATCGAACCTGGCTTGCCAGATTAGAAGTCCGCACTCCTAACCACTACACCAAACTGGGGGGGGGGGGACAAGCTGTTGTAGAGGGATCCCTAGACTCCCCCACAATCATCAAGGGCTCATAAGAAGCCTGCAACCGGCCACTGTGTACCTGGGGAAGTTTGTAGAACAAGTAATGACAACATTTTTAAGTCTCTAGTGTGTGACTTCTGAAAGCTCAGATTTTCTACAACATATGATGTGACAGAGAATTCGTCTTAAAAGTCAATATATGTAGTGATCAATGCAGCCATTTCTTTAGACCTGCAGAACCAGGGAACGATGGTACATAATCGAAAGCCTTTTGGGTGGAGACCCCATGAACCCGGAACAACCTCCTTGGAGAGGCCCCCTCGCATTCAGTCTTCAGGCAGCAGCTGGAAACAGTTTTATTTAGGACTGGGCTTGGTGGCAGAAAGGGCCATCAAGCCACAATCAATTTATGGCGACCCTGTGGGGCTTTTTGGGCAAGATACATTCTGATGGGGGTTGCCATTGCCTGCCTCCACACTGCAATCCTGGGCCTAGTCTGCATACAATAGATAATGCACTTTCAATGTGCTTTCGCGGCTGGATTTTCCTGTGCGGAACAGGAAAATCTACTTCTAAAGTGCATTGAAACTGCATTATCTCTTGCGTGCAGACTAGGCCCTGGACTTCCTTGGTGGTCTCCCATCCAAATATGGTTGGAAGGGGCCATAGAGGCCATCTAGTCCCACCCTCTGCTCCATGCAGGATCAGCCTAAAGCACCCAGGATAAGGATCTGTCCAGCCACTGCTTGGAGACCACCAGTGAAGGGGAACTCATCACCTCCGTAGGCAGCCCATTCCACTGCTAAACTACTCTGACTGTGAACATTTTGAAATTTTATATATTTTTTTATTGGATTTTTATACTACTCTCCCAGCAAGCCGGGTCAGGACGGTTCACTTTCTATATACACATAATAATTCAATATGACAATTAAAATAAGATAAAAATATAATTAGTTTAAAATTAGTTTAAGATAATCAGTGCAATGTCAATGCTGACAACCTATTTTCAGGAGCTGGTAATGTTTTCCCCAGACATCTCCTGATATCTAGCTGGTACCATTCTACACGTATTTTAAACCCATTACTCTGTGCCCTATTAATATTTACATGAAAATAATCAGAGCAGACCTTCTTAGCTTCTGAGATTTGACAAGATCAGGCTAGCCTTTGATTTATTGGCAGCTCTGAGATTTTAAACCGTGTGTGTCTTAATAACTGTTATTCGCCAGCTGGGTGACCTTGGGCCAGTCGCAGTCCTGATAGAGCTGTTCTTACAGAATAGTAATGTCAAGGCTCTCCCAGGCCCACCAACCACACACGGTATCTGTTGTGGGGAGAGGAAGGAAAGGTGATTAGAAGCTACTTTGAGTCTCACTTGTGTAGAGAAAAGTGGGGTAGAAAAAACAGCTCTTCCTCTTATTTATTTCCATTGTAAGCCGTCTTGATCTCTGCAAGGCAGAGTTGCACAGGAGGCTAAAAATATTTCAAAACAAATAAATAATGGGAATGCTATCTGTACAGTCCAGTCTTATGTTCCACTAAGTTCTGTTTGGTATTCTACCTGGAGCCTCAGCAAGAAAGGGGCTGACAAACAAAAGGAAATACTATCGGACAGGGTGCTTCCAGGGACAGACACATGGGATGCTGCCTTAGTACTGCTTGTGAAAATCTCATTCCTCCCCCCCACACACACACACACTTCCTCTTCACGAAGGGTCTCATGAAAATTCTAGGCAAAGAGGCTCATGCAAACACTGGACCTAATTTGACAAACCTGAGCATAAATCCCGGCATTGTCTGCATAACATCCCAGAAGGACACTGCATGGTCAACCGGCTCCAAAGGGCACATTTCTAGGAAATTGGTAAACAAGAGCAAAGGGCTGTTGGGTGTTGCACTAGAAAGCAGGAGCTGGCCGTTCCTGCAGAAGCAAACACATGTGTTCTCAGGTCAAGATTTTGTAAGCATCCCGAAGCCACGTGTTAAAGCCGCAGAAGCCGAGAAATAAAATGCTCGTTCTGTTCCGAGCTAACCAGGTTCACCCAGTGGGATTCCGCAAATCAGTTCCACTAAGGGCAGCCTTTTCCCTTGGGACAAAGAACCTCAGCCTGATATTGGAGGCTTGGTGGTTACCACCAAATCCAAAGGAACTGGCAACCCTATCATTCCCATTCCTCATCGGTGGCCAGGGGAAACCTGGAAACTCTACAGCTTCCCAGTGTCATGCTCTCTCTTTGCAGGTAAGCAAAGCCCCCATCAAGATTTACTATATGCAGTTATCCTTCCTATGCCTGTACAAATGGTGCTAGTTCATATAATCAGCAGGGCAATGCTGCTCAAAGGAAGCTCAGCAAGTTAGATGGCCATCATTCAACAGGACCAACACAGTGCGGAAATCTGTACCAGAACTACACCAGAACGATTCAAACTGTCTTTTGAAAATAAATTAAAAAGCATGCTTGTTGCCATCAGCCACACGTGACAGTCAGATCCATCTGGATCCTTGTAAAAGCATGTGAGAGTCTCTGAATGGTCTGCGAAAACAAATTTCAGCTGTTGCTGTGTGTACGGGCTAGTCATCGCAGCCATGTGCTCAGTGGTGCTTCTGGGTATGTCAAAAGAGCCATTTAGATCATAAACGTACATTTCCTACTTCCTGGAATGGGTGACTCTGGCTTTGACATGTGAAATTAAAAAACCAAAATAGAACCGTAAATAACAAACTGCAGACAGCTCTGTTAATTGCAGGGACACCAGATTGGAACAGTGACGTCCAAACACATGAAAGACGCAGCATCTGAGAAAAAGCTTGAACTATGAACAACAAACAGTGACTAATAATGGGAAGAAACTCTCCGAATTGGTTTCAGTGTGGCTTCATACACAACCTACATCCAAGTCACATGGCTCCAAAACTCAACCAGGTCTACAGCAGTGATCTTCAACCTTTCAGGAATCAGGAACCACCTTTAACTTCAAGTTAGATGGCCATCTAACTTGAAGTTAAAGGACTCTTTGAGCAGCAGAGGACTCTTTGAGCAGCAAAAACATGGCAGGAAGTTGTGTGACAGGAAGTGATGGTAATCTCACTAGTGGGAAAGGGTGCTCCACACCACAAGGAGAAGGGACACTGGAGGACCAATGGCTGAATGCTGACGAGACAGAGGGAAGAGAGAAATATGGCAGAAAAAGTGTTTTTTCTTGGGATGGGATAAAAAGAAATTCTCTCCACCATGGAATGACCTTACCATCCTGATGCTTCTCTCAGCATATATACAGGAGACATGACAACCTTGTTCTCTATGCATGCAAAACAGCAGCAGGCTCTTCCAAAAACCTGAGGGAAATGGCAGTTTTACAGGCACATCTGTAATTCATGAGCTGAAGATCCTTGGTATAACGCCCCCGTCCACTTTCCTCCCTCAGAGGCATGATTTTCCCTCTGTTTTTCTTTCACTCTTGTGACTAAGATGCCCTAGTTGTCTGTTTTCTTCTTTCCTGAAGAATTCTGGCTGTCCCACCCTGTCACAGTATAATATTTTGGCTGTTTGCTCAGCCGAGGAACCTGAGAGAAGGAATGGGAGTCCCCTTTAACTTTTACGACTTCAATGGTACTCAAGAAGTTTTTATATTCCAAATTAACAAAACATTTTATTCAACATAGAGGCCAGGTGAAATCAGGGGTAAAATTACCACGGTAGTTCAATATAGAGAACTCTGAGGTAAGATCATACATGCACATAATTTAGTTCTTATATTTCAGACTAATTATAGTTTCTTAAACTATTCACAGTTACTTAAAATCTTTATATTGAGAGGCCTCTGTTCCAGTGTATTCCCAAATACTCTGGAATACTTTTTGAGTATTCTTTGAGTCTTTTGGTTTCCAAACAGCTGGTACATTTTTCCAGTATCCAGGCCCCTTCTCTTGGAACATTAGTGCTTTTCTTGCATTTGTAACTGACTCTTAAGATTTCTGTAGGCAGCTTCTAGTCACACTATATCATCAGGTATCTCTGCATTCTTCCGAGCTAATTCCGTGTTTGACTGAGTAGGGAATTTTTTTTCTCTGTGTAGAAGATCTATCCCCTTTCCTTGGTCCAAATGGGAGTCTCCCTCTAACTACCCACTCATCCTTACCAACATTCCCCAGTTCTCTGGTCTGTTGCGCTCAGTCAGGGCCGAATTCAGACTGAATCTTCCTCACCAGCTAGTTCAGGAGGCTTTCTCTGCTCAGCTTATGTTAGCCCATCAGATCTCTTGGATCAGTCTGTCCCTCAAGGCTCCCTGGCTCTCTGAAGAATTAACCCTTCACAATCCTTTACCTGCTTGTACAGTACTAAGTTTTAAAATGTTCAGTCCATCACAATAGGCTTATATAACTACAGTACCCCATGGACCAAGCACCCATTATGCATTTAATCCAGAAACGATAGAACTCCAAAGCACATTTGTTGCGAGTGTGTCTGAAATCTGGAACCATGCAAATTGCATATGGATTGCCTGAGAAGCAGTTCCAAAATGAAACTGGGACATCCAGGGTGACTATTGACCTCAGAGATATCAAATGCAGAGCGCCCCACTTTTACCACTGTTTATGTGAAACAGAGATTACCAACCGTTAGGCCTGCTTCTCAGAAGAGGCACAGTCAAGACAGAGATATGTAATATGAAATTTCATGGATTTCTGAAGGAGAGTTTCACAGTACAGTCCTGAGGTCCTGTTCTACTGGCAGAAGACAGAATGCCAGCTAAGGCCCTAACACCAGTCTGTCTTGAAAACATGCCAGCCAGCTAACAATAGTATAGCATCACCACAGTGCCAGCATGATCCTATGTTTGCATTGCATTGTTTTCTAATTTCGTCATCCAGCGGTGGTTGTGTGTGTGCGTGGGGGGGGGGGGTTTGCATTGTTTACAGTATCCTGTTTCTATTGCATGGTTTTCTAATTTTGTAATGCTCTTTCATCATGGCTTGTATGTATGCTAATCGTCCCAGAACCCTCACAGGATTTCATTTGGATCCTCTAAGCATCCCAGTCATGTCTCAATTGGCAAAATCTATATTTTGGACAATCCCTTACACCTGGATCCTAACTGAGGCTATTGACAGGCTAAATTCCAGTGGGCCGAATGAAATTTACTTCCAGGTAAGAAAGTTCAAGACTGCTGCCATATGATGTGTCAATTTAATGTCAAGATTTAACTTCTTCCCTTTCACAGATTATTAGTTGGTCCTTTCCTCAGCCCCAAAATGACTCTTAATTCAGTACCAGTAGGTAACTTAATTCAGTTCCAGCCAGTTTGGTGTAGTGGTTAGGAGTGCGGACTTCTAATCTGGCATGCCAGGTTTGATTCTGCGCTCTCCCACATGTAGCCAGCTGGGTGACCTTGGGCTCGCCATGGCGCTGATAAAACTGTTCTGACCGGGCAGTGATATCAGCGCTCTCTCAGCCTCACCCACCCCACAGGGTGTCTGTTGTGGGGAGAGGAATGGGAAGGCAACTGTAAGCCGCTTTGAGCCTCCTTCGGGTAGAGAAAAGCGGCATATAAGAACCAACTCTTCTTCTTCTTCTTCTTCTTCTAAGTGGAGTGCAGCACAAATTATTTTAAATCTCTATCACACTTCTTAAATATAAATCTAGCCAATGTAGGCAAGTATGAACTTAAACAGGTATTTGCCCCATCTGAGCATATACGATGCCTGATTTAAAAATGAATATGATTTGCCTACATAGTTCCTCAAATCTTAATATTTAGCAATTACCCTATATACTCACGTATAAGTAGTTTTTCAGCACCTTTTTCACACTGAAAAACCCTCTACGGCTTATATGCAGGTATATACGGTGATTGAAATAAAAGCCTGCTCCAGCCAGCCAATCATTGCATTTACTTTTGCAAGTGTGTACTGCAAGCTCTGGCAGCTTGTAGGACATCAACGATTTGACTGAGGGACTCTGATCTTTTTTTCCTTTTGCCATTGAAGGCTTCTCTGCGTGAACGTCCAATGCAAACCTGCTGGGTTTTGTTTCCTTTGGATGAGAGAGAGTGAATCCTGGAGACTAGTGATGCCTTTGTAACATTTGCTTTATTAATACTCAAGCAGAGCATAAGTGGTGACAAAGAGGAAGATTGCTGAAGAGCAACCTGAACCTCCAGGCTGCAACTCCAGTTTCAGCTGGAAATTTGCTCTCCTTCACATTTTCCCACTCAAAACTAACAGCCCAGGGTGTGGGGATGTCCATTTCTCTAGGAGAAACCATCCAGGAATGGAAGGATTAGACCCCTGTCCTTTAATCTTAATCAGGGTGGTTACAATTCATTAAAACATATATTCATACAGGGAAAATCTGGCTACAATTTTCTCACCACTTTGTCCAATTGGTCCCTCAGTGTCTCTTCCAAAATGGCCAGCTTCTCTTTCCAACAGATATAACTTAGACCTGCCTCCTTCCCTCCACTTTTCCAACTCCAAAGGGGCTTCTTATTCAAAGCAAAGAGAAATCACCATCTACCAGAAGGCCCATCTCCTCTTAGTTTCCATTTATACTATGTCAGTTGACCCTCCTGTTCTATTATCCAGCAATCTGCCTAAGAAAATCAGAGTTAACTGGCATCCTCAACAGTGGAAAAGGAATGCTTGGCTCACCTCACCCGGTATCATGCATGGTGCCCAGGGTCACTTCCCCCCCCCCCCAGAAGCAGCCATGCATTTGTATAAATCTGAAATTAACTGACTCCCTGCTGCACTTTTAATAAGTCTGTGGGTTCGGTAGACACAGACTAGAAGTATATCAAAAACAACAGCACTTTACTGAATCCAAACACCAACCAAATATTGAACAGGGAATGTAGGGTCAACATGGACTTTTATATAGGTTGGCTAGCCTACCAACAAACCTGATTGGTCCTTAACGGGCAAAGATCATTGGTCCATAAGTTCATAAAACTAGAGTTTCTAACTGGTTGCTTTACAGTCCTTCATTTGCATTGTGGCCCATGTTAGCACAACTTGATTGTACACATAACAACTTAGTTTTGAAACTGCTAACAGCAGAAAGGCCCACAAAATCTTGTGCTACCACAAATCCATCTGTCTTTATCAGGGCACAAGTATCCTTTTCTTTTGCTGCAACGAACAGACACAAATTACTCCTCTGCAACTCGTGACCATGTAATTCTGAGCCTGTTTACTCTGAAGTAGGTCTCTTGAAGCCAACGGGATGAATTCTGAGTCACGCAGAGGAGTATTATTGATGCAAGGCCAGCTATGGCTGCGGTGCTTTCCTGCACAAGCCCTAAAGGGGGCTCTTGAGTGAGGAACTGACCATTCAAAGATGGATCCAGAACAGTGGGAGAAGCAAGTGTGGATTAAAACACAGAGGCTTCCCTGTGGTTGGGAAGGGAGGGAGTTAAGCAAGGGCTTCAGGGAAAAGGAAAAAAGAGCAGCCACCATGTGGATGTTTTGGTAGGAACTACTCTGGGTTGGAAAATTCCTAGAGTTTTGAGGATGGACGCCTTGAAAGGCAGGGTTTGGGGAGAAGAGGAACCTCAGAAGGATGTAATGGCATACAGCCCACCCTCCCAAGCAGCCATTTTCTCAGGGGAACTTATCTTTGTAGTCTCAAGATGCATTGCAATTCTGGGAGATCTCCAGGTCCCACCTGGAGACTGGCAGCCCTGCTGCAAGGCCTTCTCTGTCTTACAAACCTTGAGGCATCCAATGTTTATATAGACATGAAACGATGTTTTTCACAAAACCTATACAGGGCATATCTACCCTACTGAGTACATGAGCTGAACATCATGGCAGGACTTGTGTGTGGGTTAGATCCGGTGCTGTACAACCAGATGGTGCTCATGGGAACCCACATTCCTCTTTCTACTGCAGCCCTCTGTCGCCCTGGAAAGGGCATGAACACCACAAACCAAAAAAGTTGCTGGGCACAGGGGGCTGCAATAAGGTGGGGGAAACAGAACAAATTGTCCCTACCTTGCTTTGGGGTCTATGGAAAGCCTGGCAAATAACAGCATATGTAAGATATAGCAGCCGTGGCATGAGCCCTGAGTGCCGCTTGATGGGGAGTGCCACTGCATACAGCCCTCCAGTCCTTGGGGAGATGCTGCTGCCACTGAGGGCCCCATCAGGCCTCCCACATGCTCAGGCACAGCAGCAGAATGAGCTGGGTCTCCTGAGAGAGCAGGGCCCCTTGGTACTGTAGCTGGATCAAGCCCCATGCCAAGCCAGTGCAGATGGCTGCTTAGAAACTTGCAGCCATCAAGAAAGAAGAGAATGTATCAAGCTGACTACGGCTGAACTTTGTTCAATTCCAAAATGGATGTCAATCTTTCAACTGAGTGTCAAAGCGAGCTCCTGGGTATTCATCCATTTTCGCAAACTTCTTCAGTGACCCTGTCGATTTTTTACTTTTTCCTCCAATATCAAGTAATACAGATGAAAGTATCTTATCAAAGTTAGATTTGTATGTAATTTTCAAAGCACCTTTCACTTTTAGGGTCTACTAGTATCAAGTTCACCACAGTGTAATCAATTTCAATGTGACCCCTGTGGCTGGATCAGGCCCCACTCTAAGCCGGTGAGCATGGCTGTTAGAAATGTGCAGCCAGGCGCATGCTCCGTCAGCTGCTGAGCTGGCCCGGGCACGCCCCAACTCCCACATTACCAAGCCCTGCCTGAATGTGGCACCAAATAGGCTGGTGAAGCAGCCATATGAAGCGTAGAAGGCCAGTTGGTCCGTGGATACACAAAAAGAAGAAATTGACCAACCAAAACGGCATTCCAAATAAGCATAAATCTCTATCAAATATAGTCTGTGTCCTTATTTTATTGTATTATAATAAATTTGAGGTGGACCAACCCAGAACGGTATCCAGATAAATTAATCAATTTTCAAAAGCGATTTTTCTTCAGTGGCCTGTCCCTGTATATGTATTTCTAGGGGAGGGTGTATAACAGTATGCAGAACATCTAAACCACAGTTCCCAAGACTCATTGGTAGACGGTGTGATGCTTAATCTTGCTCAATTCAAAAATGTTATTTTGGAGCGTTAACTGCAGGAGGGGAAAGCAATGTAGCTGCTTTGGAAGGAAAGGAAGGACTGCAAACAAAGTGGATAAAATAGATATGCTCACCGCTACTAATATTCCATTAGAAACCTGTTCTATGGCTCTCACCCAATGATGTTTTCTTACTGAAGTAGCAAAAGTAGGATCAATCAGGAATCAGTGACGCATGGGGACCTTGCTTTTCACCGGTGCCATGGACAGGAGCACAGCCCTGGGTGCCACCAATAACTTCATCTCACCAGCCCAGAACAAAGTTGGAGACCAGCGGCACGTTTAAGTCCAGCAAAGTTTTATTCAAGGTATAAGCTTTTGTGTTGGTCTTAAAGGTACCGCCAGACTCCAATTTTGTTCTGCTGCTTCAGACCAACACGGCTACCTACCTGAATCTATCTGGATAGCCCAGGCTAACCTAATCTTGTCAGAGTTTGGATGGGAAAGCACTAAGAAAGTCCAGGGTTGCTGCACAGAAGGACTCAATGGCAAACCGGCTCTGAGCATCTTTTCCCTTGAAACCCCTATGGAGTCACCACAAGTCAGCCCTTTCTAGCCCCACCACCACCTTAAAAGAGCTGTGATGTTATGTCTTGCCTATGTTAGCAACCTGCCTATTCAAGAAAGGCTACGTTCTCCTCTGCAAAAGTTCACTCCTTTGGAAACAGCTCTCAAGGAGGCCAAAGACAGAAGAGCTTGAAAAGTCCAGATCAAAAGGTTTTGTTTCTCTAGGAACCCCAGGTAGGAACTCGAGTCCCCTGCTCTCTTGCTTACTCTTGGCCGTGTTTATTTCTTTTTCCCTCCTGCCTTAGGGTTGGGGAAGTTTTCCCTCAAGCACAGAAGGGCTTTGTGAAGAAAGGGCAGGGAAGGCAGAACTCTCTTCTTCCAACCTTGTGAAATGTGCACTCGCCGTCCCCTCGCTCAGACCTTCCCCCTCTCAAGAACGTGAGAAAAGTTCTTCCAAACACCACAGTGCAAACCTTCCCCTACATCTCCTTTTCTATTCAGCAGAAGGAGCAAACTGTCTCTTTGGCAGGCAGAGTGGGGACATGCATCCAATCATCAGGTTGCCTCTCCCCCCCCCTCCAAAAAAAAAACTTCAGAGTATGCCAAAACCCAAAAGACAGGAATGATGGGCAATCAAGCCATTGTTCCCCGCCCCCAACCCCTTGATATGCCACAAAGGACTCACATGAAGGTTGATCATTTCTCTTTCAGATCCCATCCTTTTGCCTCCCCGGTTTCCTCCTCGGACCTCTTGAGCCTGCACAAGAGATCAAGTATCCGCAGCCTTGTGGATTCTCCAGTTCATTAGCTGGGTGGGAGGGAAAGCACAGCTGCTGTAACAGAGCTGCTATTCATCCAACGTGGGATGGCTGCCTTAGCTTCAGCTTTTTTGGGGGGGGGAGAGGAGAGGAGAAGAGAAGGGGTGGTGGTATGATGGAAGAAGTTGCACATGAATCCTTTATTGTCTCCGAGATGCTGAATGGCCCTCCTGTCATGTTAGCCGGTGACTACATGTCTCCACAGCTTCTGGATCCAGATGAGCCTACTGAGATCACTCGGGCCGTGCCTCTGTGTGATGCACACAGCGTACCAAGAGGTCCGTGGCACAGGCTGGACAACCCCTGGGCATGGATCCTAAATGCAGTCTGCAGCTCTGGCGCTCTTGTGTGCAGATGGCTTCACAAACATGTGGCTGTTGACAAGTGATGACAACTCAGTCATGCTCAGGGGCTGCCAAAAACAGGAGGAGGGGAGAAGAGCCACTCAATTGCTAGAAAGTTTTTTTTTTCCTCCCCAGTCCGGACTGTATTTTTGACTGACCCAGATGTGATTTGTGCCCAGTTGATAGCTTATGTTAATGCCTAAACATGATTTTCGTTTGGAAACAGAGCTGGAGGCACTGAGGTGAAATTGGAGAGAGAATCATCCTGATCCCAACCATGAAATTGTATAAAACTTTACATGACTGCTAGAAACACTACAGAACCTGCAGGCCTAGTTCAAACACAATGCTTTATTGTTTATTTATTTAATTCATTCATTCATTTATACCCTGCCTTTCTACCTTATGGGGACCCAAATCCGCTTACATCATTCTTTTCTCCTCTACTTTATCCTCACAATAACTCTGTGAGTAGAATTGCCAGCTGTGGTGTTAGCAGATAGAGGCCTTCCTCTCATTGAGAGACGGTTTATAGAAAACAAACTATGCCCTTCATCTAATGCAGGGTTTCATGAAACCCTGGAGTTTCTTGATGGCCCTGGAAGGGTTTTCTTATTTATTTCCTTGTTGTATTTATATACTGCCCTCCCCTGAGGCTCAGGAGAAGGGGAAAAGCCCTAGGTGGGCATGTCCACAGCTATGTTTCCCAAACATATTCTGCAGGATCGCACCACTTCTGCGGTTTCTCAAAACTTGAATACTTTAGAACAGCCTTTCTTAACTTTTTACCATTCAGAAACCCCTGAAACATTCTTCAGGCTTTGAGAAACCCCAGAAGTGGCACAATCATGCAGAGTATTGTTGGGAAGAATAGTTGTGTACATGCCTACCCAAGCTCCTCCCCTTTCCACCCCCTCCAGGCCCTTCATTGGCCATTTGGGGGGGACGGATTGGATTATGGTTACATCACCCAATAAATGTTTAACAAAATTTTAAAATATATAAAGAATTAAGTCTGACCCCTGGTTGAGAAAACCTATTTTAGGGGTTTCTCAACAGTTAAAAAGAGAAAGGCTGATCTAATGTCATAATCAAATATTATAAGCAGCATACTACATGGACTAAGGTAAAGGTATCCCCTGTGCAAGCACCGAGTCATGTCTGACCCTTGGGGTGACGCCCTCCAGCGTTTTCATGGCAGACTCAATACGGGGTGGTTTGCCAGTGCCTTCCCCAGTCATTACCGTTTACCCCCCCAGCAAGCTGGGTACTCATTTTACCGACCTCGGAAGGATGGAAGGCTGAGTCAACCTTGAGCCCGCTGCTGGGATTGAACTCCCAGCCTCATGGGCAAAGCTTTCAGACGGCTGCCTTAACACTCTGCGCCACAAGAGGCTACTACATGGACTAATATAACACTAAAATGGATGTCAGCCAAGGACAAGCCTGGACAATGTAGTCTAGCATGTGTAGGAAGAAACAGCTGATCTGGTAATGACCTCCACCTCACTCCAGGGAGATGTATAATTTAGGACAAGAGGTTTCCCAAGAACTCACAACTAATCTCATCACTTTCTAGCCTCACTTCCCTTCAGACATTTACCCTAATTTAGCAACACTTAACACTTTTCTCCCACTTGATAGCATTTCCATCCAGTAAGAGGGTTAGCAACTATTGTTATTGCTATTGCTATTGCTATTGTTATTGACAGGCTCGTGGCGGGTAACAACAGTCTTCACCTCATTAAAAAACCCATTAAAAGATTTTTAAGAAACCCAACATGATGGAAAAGCAATCTCATTCCCTCCCCCGCTACAAAAGTAAATAGTTTACTTCAGGTAAAACAATTATAGACATTGTCCTTCTATGGAAAACTTATCATATGTCTCCCAAAGTCATTGTTCACCTTCAAACAGTCCATCAAAGTATTATGTTTGACATCTAATAATATCTGTATGGGGCTTTAATTAGATTATAAAGCTAAGTGGGATAAAAAAAACAATGCACATGCCTGTTACTGGCCATGAGAGTGAGGGAGAAACTGAGAACTGAAGTAAAAGTAATACAATGAGTATCTAATATGAGACAACAAGGTAATGGAAAACATTAAATAAGGACTTCAAACTAAATCAAACCCAGAACATCAGCACACAATTTAGAGCTATTCAGTCCTTGAAAAGAAAAGCATTTTACTTTTGTATATTATACATTACTAGATATAAGGCCCGCTGTAGGCCCAATACAGCGGGTGCTAGCCCCTCCCCGCCCCACCCTGCCCCATGTATGATTCCCTTTTCTTCCACATGCAGCCAGCTAGGTGACCTTGGGCTAGTCACAGTCCTGATAGTGCTGTTCTGACAGAGCAGTCCTATCAGAGTTCTATCAGCCCTACCGACCTCAGCAGCCCTACTGTCATAAGGAGAGGAAGGAGAGGAAGGAAAGACAATTATAAGCTGCTTTGAGACTCCTCCAGTTAGTGAAAGGCAGTGTATAAAAACCAGCTCTTCTTCTTCATATCGGATAGATGAATGTATACCTCACGCATCAGGTGAAATGAACTCTGACTCATAAAAGCTTAAGTCTGAATACATTTTGTTAATCTTTGTGGTGCCACCCAACTCCAGTTTTGTTCAGCTGCTGCAGACTAACCTAGTTACCTGTCTGGAACAATCATTAATAACTTGTGCCTCTCAGTTGATGGTATGTTATGCTTGGCTTTCCCAAAAAGCGAATGGCAGTTTTCACTGAACAGCTAGAAATTCCTCAGCAAATTGTCACCACCCCCAGATGCCTAATTTTAACACACTGTGATAGACTCAAAATGTAAATCAGAGAGAGAGAGAGAGAGAGAGAGAGAGAGAGAGGTCATTTAATTATATCAAATATTTAAATAAATCAATAGTCACAACAGAGCTAAATTTAGAAAGAGCAATCAAACATTTTTTAAAAATCCAATCCCTGGTTTATAATATCAGATCAATTGGATTGCTTATTTTAACACTGACAGCCAGTATGCAGTGGTTAAGAATAGTGAACTGTAATCTCGAGAACTGGGTTTGATTCCCCACTCCTCCTGAAGCATCCTGGGTGTCTTTGGGCCAGTCACTGTCTCTCTGAACTCTCTCAGACCCACCTGAGGTACCTGTTCTGAGGAGAAGGGAAGGTGACTGTAAGTGCCTTGAGACTCCTCAAATTAGATAAAAGTGGGGTATAAAATCCTACTCTTCTTCTGGAAGGTTCCAGGATGTGATTATCTTATACTGCTTTCAGAATACTCTGAAAATTACCCAGCACTGAATAACCCCCAAATCTTTCTGAACACCTACATCAAAGCAACCACCCAGCTCTTCTCTTGCAGCATAAAAGAATCCATACATAGGGAGCATTTCTTAGCAGGCAGTCCCTGGAAGGATCTGGAGCCAAATGTATGAAAATGAAACTACATCAAATCACCTTTTAGAAAATGTGTGTTTTTTGGCATGATATAGTAATAAAATTAGGACTCTCAAAGCACAGAAGACAAACTAATGTGAAAGCCCATGGCATTCAAATGCCTACCGAAAACAAGATGGCAGAAAGTGACTAAGTTAAAAATGGTAGAATCACTTTTATCTGTCAGGACGAGGCAAGTATTATAGGTTTTTAACAATAATAATATGGACCTAGAAGAATCCCAATTGATCACCATTGGCCTTACATTATTTCATAAGCCGAACTGTCATGCAAAGTTGTTTTTCTTTGTTGTCTGTGATTAACATAATTAGCACATTATATTCCTGAACACAGCAGATGCCAAACAACTTGAAAAAAAAATCATCTGATATTTTTCTGATTAGGTTTTTTTTATACTTTTCCAAATTGGATAGTAAATAGAGCAACGAACAACCCCCCTGTAACTCTACCACCCACCTTCCATTCATCCTCTTTTCCAACATAGACTATCAACAGAAGTCGATAGTAAGGGGGAAGGGAAGGGAAGGGAAGGGAAGGGAAGGGAAGGGAAGGGAAGGGAAGGGAAGGGAAGGGAAGGGAAGGGAAGGGAAGGGAAGGGAAGAACTATACACAAGGGCAGATGAAATAAGAGAGTTTCTAAAGGAGAGAAGGACGAGAACGAGGAGAAAGATGAGAGTCAGTAACATGGCTCTAGCTCAGGTCCCCAACATGACATCTGTGAGCACCATGACACCCTCTGACAGCTTTGCTGGTGACCATCTGGTGCTTTTAGAAAGCGAGCAAGATGAAGTGGGGAGGTTGGCCAGCAGGGTTTCCCATTGCCCATTGGAGCTCTGATTGACTGCAGATTTTTTAAAATTGCTTTGGCAGCAGCCAATCCCACAGCCACAGGGGGGCGAAAAGGGGCAGCATCCCACCAAAGTACCAAACATTTTTCATGCCCCATCCCTCAGCTGTGCTCCTCTTCAGGCTTTCTGTCAAGGAAACCAAGTGAGAAAAATAT
Organism: Paroedura picta; assembly: GCF_049243985.1. Lineage (NCBI taxonomy): Eukaryota > Metazoa > Chordata > Lepidosauria > Squamata > Gekkonidae > Paroedura > Paroedura picta. The sequence goes on from NC_135373.1 coordinate 113,292,425, forward strand.
GAGACATATAAATGTCAGAGCCTCACAGAGATACAACCAAGCATGAAGAGGACAACCAGATTAGACCACTAATAGCTTCCTTGCCCAATGAAAGCTCTGGATTTCTCCAGCCATCCAGTTCTCAGCATCAGGAGATGGGAGTGTCCACATGTCACCCAGCTTTTCTCAGCATTCTGTTCCCCGCCTTCTCCCCCTTGAAGCCAGCTTGATGTAGTGTTTAGGGGCACTGAGTTCTAATCTGGCGAGCTGGGTTTGATTCCCCACTCCTCTTCCACATGCAGCCAGCTGGGTGACCTTGGGCCAGTCATAGCACTGATAAAAAGCTGTTCTGACTGAGCAGTAATATCAGGGCTCTCTCAGCCTCACCCACCTCACAGGGTGTCTGTTGTGGGGAGAGGAAAGGGAAGGTACTTTGATCCTCCTTCAGGAAGAGAAAAGTGGCATATAAGAACCAACTCTTCTTCTTCTTCTTCTTCTTCTTCTTCTTCTTCTTGTGCTACTTATCAGCCTAAATTTGGCTTCCAGGACCTCACAACTACACTTTCCCACATCATTGGTGCCAAGATGCACCACGATCACTGACTGCTTCCCAGCACTATCTACCAAGTGATCTAGATGGCAGGTGATGTCCACAACCAGTCTGGCATTCCCCACCATGCTGTCAACACCCCTGTGACATGCCTTTAATGGTTCTATTGTCACTCACAGCTCCTTCTTTTCACATGTACAAGTGACTTGTGCAAGATGCAGGGCTGTGAAGACAGACAGTATTTAAGAGTGGGAATTCATGACAAAGATCATAATTAAACCTAAGCCAGACTAAATTGCCAGCTTTCAAAGAAAATCACTACTATGATCCAAGAAAGATAACAGTTCTTTAAGAAGCATTATCTAAAATACTCGGTCATTTTAAATTTTGTGGCTGAACCATCAATTCCCCAAGGAAATGAAGAATGAGTCAGGCTGAAGAAAGGAGAGGAGAGTAATTGGAGTCCAACTTCCGATTCACTGCTAAGGCTCAAAGTGCTTTTCATGCTCAAATCCTGAGAAAAAGAGGCAACAAGAAATTTGGGTCAATAAATCCAGGCAGGGTTACCAACTTTTCAACTGGATCCTACAGCTGTATCTTTAGGAGCAGGTCAAATTGCAAGAATAATCAGATTTCTGCACTGAATTAGACCCCGTTAGACCCCACTTGAAAAGATGAATTGTGTTTTGGGAGGGTTTCTTTTGATGCTTTCCTATTGATGGAGGCTTAGGTCACCAGAGTAGCCCTCACAGCCTTTTCCCACCCACGCCAGGTGAGGCTACTAGTGCCCTATCTGTCCTTGAACACCTAGCCATGGTGATCCATGCAACAGTCACCTCTAGGCCTGAATTCTGTAACTCACTCTACACAGACCTAGCCTTATCAATGACCCAGAAACTGCAACCAATCCAGAATGCAGCAGCTACGGTCTTCACAGTAACACCTTGGAGGGCCAACATCCAGCCAGTACTGGGGAAGCTGCACTAGTTACCAGTTGCATCCTAGATCAAGTTTAAGGTTTTGGTATTGACTTTTAAGGCCATTTGCAGTCTGGGTCCCACATACCTGATGTATTACCTTATGCATCTGGCTGGGTGCTGCACTCTGCAGGTGCAAATTGTTGGTGGGTCCCAGCCCAAGGGAAGTGCGCCTGGCCTTGACGAGGACCAGGGCCTTTTTGGTCCTGTCCCCAACCTGGTGTAATGAGCTTCCGGAAGAGCTAGAGGCCCTGCAAGAACTCTTGTAATTCTGCATGTCCGGCGAGATGGAACTCTTCCACCAGGTATTTAGTTGAGGCCGGGGTAATTAAGATGTTTGGGCCCCTCCTCGTCACAGCTGGGACAGCAAGCTGAGTCCCCATTCCCCCCCTCCGGGACATGGGTCAGATGGAAGGGGATCACTGAGCTATGGATAAGGGGAGGGGAGGGGTGAGATCAGATGTCGCCGAGGTTTTAAGAGTTGGAACTTTCTGTGTTTCATTGTGGGGTCTTAAACTTTATAACCCACCACGAGCCAGCTTGTCTGGGAGTGGTGGGTAATAAATCAGGGGGGGGGGGGGACAATAAATAAATAAATAATATCTAGTGCTGGAACTGTGCATAGCAATTATGTTGTTGTTGTTGTTGTTATTTATTTTATTTAATATATAGAAGAAGAAGAAGTGTTGGTTCTTATATGCCGCTTTTCCCTACCCGAAGGAGGCTCAAAGCGGCTTACAGTCACCTTCCCATTCCTCTCCCCACAACAGACACCCTGTGGGGTGGGTGAGGCTGAGAGAGCCCTGATATCACTGCTCAGTCAGAACAGTTTTATCAGTGCCGTGATGAGCCCAAGGTCACCCAGGTGGTTGCATGTGGGGGAGCGCAGAATCGAGCGCAGAATCGAGCACAGAATCGAACCCGGCATGCCAGATTAGAAGTCCGCACTCCTAACCACTACACCATACTGGCTCTCCCAGTATATACCGCCCTCCCAGTAAGCTGATTCAGGCATTTGAGTTGCAGGGGCCTATTTGTGGCCTGTTCAGTTTGTTAGTTATTTAATTCCAGAAACACAACTCTCGTACTCACCACTACCCCTGACAGCATACATCTCTCCTGACAGCGTACATCAGCGTACATCCCCTGACAGCGTACAACTCTCGTACTCACCACTACCCCTGACAGCGTACAATGCAACCCGATGCAGACTTTTCCCAGCCTGTGCCTATTTATTTCAGTGGGCATAGACCGTAGGAACAGCGCACTGGATTTCAGAGCAATAGTCTTGGCTTTTCCTCGCTGTGCCTCAAGGTGGATTATAACTGAAAACACTGCAGCGAGAACAGTACAATGCATGCAGCCATCACAATGAGAGAACAATGCACTAGAAACACAGTATAATGCAGACAATAAAGCGGGATTACGAGCCTGGATAACAGTGAAAGGAAACATTATTGTATGCACAATACACAGTGAGATAAAAGTGGATTACAAAATTAGATGACATTGCAATAGAAGCAATTTCAGATCCACAGCTGAGACTACCTTAAATTCCACAGACATTAGTTGCAGCCTTATTCATTTGAGGAAAATGCCTTCCTGAACCGTTCTGATTTACACATTCAGCGGTGGTGGGACAGCAGACCTAAGCCTCTCCCACTTCTTTTTTTAGTGGATGGAAACCATCCCACAATGGATCAGAGTTAAACCACCACTGTAAGAAAATAAAATCACTAAGTAAATGTTTCATGTTCATGCCTGTCTGGACAAGAATAGCTAGGATGATGTCCTCGGCTATTGCAGGAAGTATAAACTGTCTCTGGACAAAGGCTGAAATGGAATAATCCCTGAAACTAGGGCAGCCAGCTCCTAGGGATTTCGGGACAAGGTCTGGGAGAAAGAAGATCTCAGTGAGGTATGTCAAGGAGTCTACCCTTAGAAGCCACCATTTTCTCCAGGAGAACTGGTTTCTGTAGTCTGGAGATTGGTCGTCATTCTGAGAGCTCTGCATTCCAACCTGAAGAAAAGTTTTGGAGAACTTGAAAGCTTGCACACTGTTGTTCCAGTAAAGCACTGGTTGTCAGCCTGGGGGTCGGGACCCCTTTGGGGGTTGAATGACCCTTTCAAAGGGTCATGGTAGGGCGAGTAGCTTGGTTGGGGACAGGGACATACCAAGATGCAAAAGCAACTCTGCTATGTCATTTCTAGGGGAAACCTAGAAGCAGTGCAGCTCTAGTAATCACCAGAAGGTGTATGGTAAAATGACACTGCAGGCTTTCTCATCCAGGGTTTCTTGAAGGCCCTGGAAGTGTTTCCCAAATGAATGGGAGTTAATAAATTTTTAAATATATTTTTTAAAGTTGTTAAAGTTTTATTGGGTGGTATGGCCATATATGATCATGTTGACTTGCCCATCCCTCCCAAAATGGCCAATGATGGACCTGGAGGGGGTGGGAAGGGGAGAGGCCCCAGGTGGGTTTCTGCTGATTCCTAAAACTAAGGGCCATTCCGCACAAGGACCAATGTTGCCAATTGTTTACAGAATGCAGAAACGCTATATTAAATAGTGGAATTTTGTCATTCCACATACCTTTTTTTTTAGTGGAATATAGAAGTCCCAGTAGCGTTTCATTCATTCCCCACAGGCTTCCGGTCTCACTGGAATCGCAACAAAGGAAGTGATTTTTTTCTGTGTTTCTTCCCGCCTCTGGCCGTCAATCAAATGGAACAGCCAATGGGCTGTTGTGTTCATGCTCCCGAAAAGCCCCTTTCCCTTTAAGAACTGTTTTTTTAAAAACCAAACACACCCGTTGCAACGAACCTGTGTTAAATCATTGCAAGACCTTTTTGCTGGCGTAGGAGCTGGCGATTAATTGTTTACATGCTCCTCAAGTAGAAAAAAAAATCCCCCCCCCCAGGCGCGATTTGTGGCCGAAATTACAGGCACTGCTGAACAGGGGGCTGTGTTGTGCTTGGGAACTTAGTGAGCCTTGTTTTACTTTAAATCACTTCTGTGGAGGGACTTTAGCCAGTGAAGCCTTGCTGGTTCGTTGCTTTCGCCGTTCTAAGGAGAAAAAAATGGCGATCGCTTCTCCCGAAGTTGGGGGAAAGAGCGGGGGAGGGTCTTTCTTTCTACCGCTATATTGAAAATGCACATGTCTTTCGCTGGTTTGTTGCAGCTTGTGCGCAGAAGTTTAGCGTTTTTTTCAGGGGGAATCCACTTTTCCCGATTCCCGGAAAAGCGCTACAACTAAGCACTTTTTGTGGGAGTGTTGCAGATTGGGTGCGATCATGCGGAACATTGAATTTGTAGCGTTTCCCAAAGGAACATTGAATTTGTAGCATTTCTGCTACATTTAAGTTGTGCAGAATGGCCCTAACTTCTGGAAATGATGTAACGGTGTAGCAACCATCACCTTCCCCCACTCCCCCACCTGCTACCTCTCAGAGTGGAGAAGCTCTGAGGTGGATGTCTTTCTTTTACATTTTTTTTAAGGAAAAGAAAAAAACGCTAGGATATGATGTAAATTCCTGTAGCAGTCTGCTTCTGCCTTGCGCTCAGATGTTAAATGCAAAACTGATACTGGTACCCCGTGGGACCCAGCATTTTTAAAGAGCAAAAGGCAATAAAACAATTGCATTTCACAGGAAATGCAAATGACACCACGTGAGCTTTGTACCTATCAGCTTAGCAAGAATTAATCTCTTAGCAGGAAAAGCATCTCTTTTCAGGAGAAGGCATTAACTTGGAAGACAAATTTCAGATGTCACATAAAGTTAATTAAGTCCAGCTTATGAAGTCTTACCAAAAGTTGCATGCTTGCTGGTGACTGTTGTTGTATTAAAATGGAATTGTCTGGGTTCTATCCTCTATTCTCTCTGTGGAGCTGAGCCTAGGGGCCACAGTCACTGTAGAGGCAGGCAGTCAACAGCTGTAACCACCCAAATGATCTCCAAGTGCCTGCCTGCCTCTTCCAGCTCCACAAATAGCTCTGGCCTGGGCAAGGCCAGAAGTTGGAAATGGCTCTGCTGGGTGTGTTGTGCCCCCGCAGGGAGGAAGTGCAGACAATTATGCAGGAAGAATCTCGGAAACTTTTCTGAAGTTCTGGCATGCCTAATATTAGGCCACGTTTAGTAAGGTTTTTGACTTCATTTATAGTGATTCCATTCCTGGTACAACAAAAATTGAGTCCAATAGCGCCTTTAAGACCAACAAAGATTTATACAAGGCGAGAGCTTTCGAGTGCAAGCACTCTTCCTCAGACTAAAAGAGTGCATGCACGAGAAAGCTCACGCCTTGAATAAATCTTTGTTGGTCTTAAAGGGGCCATTGGACTCCATTTTTGTTGTGCTACTTCAGACCAACATGGCTACCCACTTGAATCTATCCCTTCTTGGTAGTTACTGATAACTGGGGTTGCCAGCCACGTGTTAGCAACTGGCAAGCGGCTGGGCATGTGAATTGCCAATGGGAATTCAGAAGTGCATCATCACATTGGGCCAACACTGTAGGATCACTGAAAGATGCGGTGATGTTACTTCCATATCCGCGCCAGAAGTGGCAATGTGCTGTTGAAGCACTGACAGTTTCTATGCTCTCCCAACCCAGTCTCCTCCTAGTTGTGGGCACTTGGCTGTAGTTGCCGCGGAATCCTAAACCATCACCCCAGCTCAATGACATCACTTCCTGATTTGCACGAGAAGTAATAGTCATCCTCTAGGAATTTTTTCACTGCCACCCTACTGAGTGAAGGTGGGCTCCAGGACCAGGAGGTCTCACTCTGTTATATATCCACACTGAAGGTCTCCTGCTATAGTGGGGGACCTTCAATGTGGATATACAATTCAATATATCCTCAATCTAGCTATATAATTCAATTCATAACATGGCTACTCATTTGAATCAGTTTATTAACAAATAGATCATGCAGCTGCTTCAGAGGGTAGCTGTGCTGGTCTCAAGATTCAAGTTCAGTAGCCCCTTTATAAGTGGTTCTAATTGGGTGGGGGATGAGTTTACAAGAATCAATGCTCTCTTCATCAGATTATGCAGCAGTTTCTCATGTAAAGATGAAGAAGGCTAAAATGAATCTGGACTAATCTGAAATAAAAGTATCCCATGAGGTATCTCATGTTGATTCGGAACAAAATGCACATGTGGAATGATTATTGGCCTTGCCAGCCCTCATCTTGAAAGCCCTGGGAGACTTTCAGGGACAACTTACCCTCACAACATCCTGCTACACTGTAATGTCACTTCTGGCTGCTTTAGAAGAAATGATAGAACTGCATTGCAGAATGTAACCAAAACTCTATGGTAAAAAAAAAAACCAATAGCGTTTCAGATTAATCCTAGAGCATTCTGTGGTATAGTGATGTCACTTCCAGTTATGCGACCAGACCTGATAATGCAGGACACTGTTCTCCACTCCGATGTGCCTCTGCTGCCCTAATGAACACCAGGAAAGGGTGGGGAACCACCAGAAGGGATTTCCACACTAACAGCAGGCAAATGGCAACCCTCCCTTCAAAAGAAACCAAGATTAGCAAAGATCAGTGCCAAGGGATGGATAGACAATTTGTCATGTACTAGCTACCACTGAGTAGCTGGTAATTCTCAAATATTAGAATCTAGGCTATAGATTTAAATTATTTACAACTAGCAAGAAAGCCCTTTGCAACCAGGAATGCAATGGGTGCTAGGACCCCGGGTAATCAGGGGTCGTTTGCAGTTTGGCAAGGCTCTCTGTGTCTCTCCCTCAGGCATCTGAGAGCAAAGTGGTTAGCATCCAGGGAAGGAGGGCGGGAGCTTTGGTGGCAGGGCCAATCAGGGTGTGGCCAGCTTTTATGGCTGCACCCTGATTGGCCCTATTCCAGCTTGGACACCCCAGACTCGTTCCACCCCCAGGCTGTTTCACAAATATTAAGAGGAACAATGGATAAGGATGATGTTATCTGCTCAGTCATGTCCAACCCTCAGCGATTCTATCCTATCCAATGTAATCCTAAACAGTTTGAAGTAAACAAAGTTAGAAGGGTGTAACTCTGGTTAGGGTTGTACTTTTGATGGTAACTCGCTTTCCAGGGAAACCTGGGCACTGTAGCTCTGTGAACTGGTTCGACTCTGTACAATTTCCAGCACCCTCGTCAAACTACAACACCCAAGATTCTTTTACTGGGAGCACAACAATTTAGTGGATATAAAAAACCAATATAAGTGTCATGTAGTATAGTGCGTAGTTTTAGTTATAGTGTCGTATAATGTGTCATGTGTCGTTTTCATTGTTAAAAAGGTATCATCATAACAAATTTTTATAGATATGTTTGTTCCATTAACAATGTTTCGTTTCATTTCCATTAAATGGAAACTATTTTAAGTTTCCTGGAAATAAAATAGAATATAGTAAAACAAACCAAAATAACATAGCAAAGTAGAATAATAATACATGTATCAACCAGAAAGCCTTGGCATAAATTATACATTTTTGCAATACCAAGGGCTACAAATCTATGGGAGTAGCATTTGTTCAACTGGCATAACCCAAAATGACTGTGAAAATGAAATGAGAATGAAAACTAAACACGATAACCCCATTTATATTGTTTCATTTTGTTAGAGAATTTAGATGTTTTATATTAAAACAATACTCAAAGCAATTTCTAAAAAAATCAAAACCACCCTCTCGTAAAAGCCTGTCAGAAAATAAGTCTTAAAACCGCAATCTGAGGCCGTTTCCACTCAGATATTTTGCTCTGCCTTCATCTCCTCGCTGCTGCACAAATTTGCAGAACGTTTGTACAATGTCATCCTCTATTTATCCTGTTTCTGTGTTTCAAAGAATAAAGGCTGTTGTTATGGAGTGGAATAGCCTTAGTTTTTAAAGTGCATATAACTGCTTCTGTGAGAGAGACCAGCATAAATTTTCCCAACTGAAACCCATAGGAATTTGCATTGCTTAACTTTGACTATCCCTATTTTTGTTTATGAAGAAACTTGCAGGGGGGTGGGGAGAGAGAGCCAGTTTGGTGTAGTGGTTAGGAGTGCGGACTTCTAATCTGGCATGCCAGGTTCGATTCTGCGCTCCCCCACATGCAACCAGCTGGGTGACCTTGGGCTCGCCACGGCACTGATAAAGCTGTTCTGACCGAGCAGTGATATCAGGGCTCTCTCAGCCTCACCCACCTCACAGGGGGTCTGTTGTGGGGAGAGGAATGGGAAGGCGACTGTAAGCCGATTTGAGCCTCCTTTGGGTAGGGAAAAGCGGCATATAAGAACCAACTCTTCTTCTTCTTCTTCTTCTTCTTCTTCTTCTTCTTCTTCTTCTTCTTCTTCTTCTTCTTCTTCTTCTTCTTCTTCATTCCAAGTTAAGGCAGCCAGTAAAAGAGAGAGGAAACTCAGAGGTGCCCCGTTCAGCTACCTTACTCTCTTGAGAAGGGTGGTGAGGAAAAGCCTGACACCATCGATCACAAACCTTAAATAACACCTTCAAATAAAAGCTCTGTCCAAAAAAGACCTTGTTCAGATGCAAGGGTTAGGGTCAGGGTTTATCTAGCTCTTGTTTATTTCCTGATGCCCAGCTGGATCCACAGTTAAATACTGAGAAGGCTCAGGCAGTTAATCCTTCTGTTTACAGCTCAGACAACAAATCCTGGTTAATGTGGACATTAATAGGGTAGTTTCAGTTAAGAAGGTATCTTAAGGACAATAGAGACAGGTATGAATCCTTACCTCTATAAAGGAAAGTATTGCTGCTGTCCAGGCCAAGTGTTCTAAATCAGGGGTAGTCAAACTGCGGCCCTCCAGATGTCCATGGACTGCAATTCCCATGTGCCCCTGCCAGCGCTGGCAGGGGTTCATGGGAATTGTAGTCCATGGACATCTGGAGGGCCGCAGTGTGACTACCCCTGTTCTAAATAGTGAACTAGGAATGCCAGTCCCCACGTGGGACCTGGGGCTCCCCCAGTTTCACAGGTTATCTCCAGGTGACAGTGACCAGTCCTCTGGACTGGAGAAAATGGCTGCTTGGAGGATTGACTCCATGGGGGCTTTCCGCACCGGGATCCTTGTAGCAAATTGTTTGCTGAACGAAAAATCGCCATTTAAAATAGTGGAATTCGTCATTATGCTTACCTGACTTTGTAGTGGAATCCAGTTGCGTTTCCATCGTTTCCCACAAGCTTCCGGTCTCAGCAAAAATCGCTAGAAAGGAAGCGCTATTGCCGAGCTCGTCCCGCCCCTGGCCGTCAAGCAGCCAATGGGCAGCCGTTAGCATGCTCCCAAACAGCCCCTTTCCCTTTAAAAAAGGTTTTTTTTTTTTAAAAAAAAAAACACCCATTGCAACGAATATGTGTTGATTCGTTGCAACGGAGAGACCCATCCAGCTGGCAGGTGTGTTTGAGCTGTCGTTTCATCGTTGCCACGCTCCCCCCGAGTGAAAAAAAAAATCCCCCCCCCCTCACGGGCCCGATTTTCGGCCGAAAACAGTGTAAAAAAATAAAGGGAAAATCCATCAGCAAACAGGCTTCTGTGTTGTTTGTGCTTAGTGACTGTAAAGAGACTGTAAAGAGCTTTGGGGAGGGACTGCAGCCGGGGAAGCCTCACTGGGTAAACGAAGGCTTGCCGGTGATTTGATCTCCGCTTGCTCGGAGAAAAAAAAATGGCGATCGCTTCGCCGGAAGATCAGAGGAGAGAGCCAGGGGGAGGGACTTTGTAGAAACCACAACAATGGTAACGCACAGAACTTTCCCGCTAGTGTTGCAGATTGGTTGCAGGAGTGTAGCGCTTTCCGGAGGGTGAATCCACTTTTGGGGATTTCCTTGAAAGCGCTACAAGGAAGCGCTTTTTGCGGATCGGTTTCAGGTGTGTGGCAGATTGTCAACGACGTTGTGCATAATGGCAAAACTGTAGTGATTTCAATTGGCAACCATTGTGCGATTTTGAAGGAGTGCGGAAAGCCCCCATGTATCCACAGATAGGGCTGTGCTGAGAATTATATATGTTGATTTCTGAAGTAGCCTGTTCAGTCACTTCACCAACAGCCATCCATCTTAAAAATATTAATTCACCTGTGCCTCAGAAGGTGGCATAAGTAACAGGTGGCTTCTTTACTGTGTCTATTAGTTTGGGAACAATGTGGGAAGTGTTGTTAATTACTAGCCAGTCTGCCACAAAGTCTAATTTTTATCTTTTTCCCCCTGAGAATATGAAAACCTCCAAGCAAGTAAGTGCTGAGAACTGCCCTGCCCTGTTTATAACTTTTCTGTCAGTCGTGGAGGTGGCTGAATTTTGCTGATGAGTGCAGGGAGTACTTTGTATACATTATGCATGCTCCATTTGTGTAATTTATTTTATGTGTTGTGAATTTAGGCCAGTCTTTCTGTGATATCCTTCAAGTAATCACTTGGCATAGCCTTTGGGTGACATGGAATCATGCCAGTTCCAAAAATATACAGCCCCAGACCTGGGCCTAGTCTGCACACATAGGATAATGCACTTTCAATGTGCTTTGGCAGCTGGATTTTCCTGTGCAGAACAGGAAAATCTACTTCTAAAGTTCATTGAAAATGCATTATCTATTGTGTGCAGACTGGAGAAAAATTTCCATATTCAAGTAGCACAATGGTCTTTTTAGATGGCATATGTGAGACCTGTAAAGCCTAATCTTCAATACATCTTTATGGATGGGATGTGCCTCGGAAAAGCTTCTTCAGCCTTACCAGTAAATATCAAAAACGTCTCTCCAACAAGCTTCTTGGAACTATCAGCTCAGCTGTGGGGCACATAGTTTGCGTATTGAAGGACTGAAGGTCAATTCTGCCTTCATCTGTTAAAATTATTTCAGGTAAATGGGTTAGGAGAAACTCTGTTCTAAGGGCCAAGTCAGGAATTGATCACCTGCAGATCTGGGGAGTATTAGCAGCAGTGATGGGGACCCATATTTAGGTAGCAGCTGTAAAAGATTCATCAACATCTTCCTTTCTACTGTCTTTGCCAGGGAGGCAGAGGAGAATCTGCATGTGTAAGAAAGGGCTTTGGCTCTCAGACCCTCCTCAGAGCCTGAGAGCACACATGGTGTAGAAGAAAAAGAGTTGGTTCTTATATGCCGCTTTTCACTGCCCAAAGGAGTCTCAAAGTGGCTTGCAATCACCTTCCCTTCCTCTCCCCACAAGACGTAGTTGAGACTGAGAGCTTCTGATAGGATTGCTCGGTCAGAACAGCACTATCAAGGCTGTGAGTGGCCCAACGTCACCCAGCTGGCTGCATGCAGAGGAGCAAGGAATCAAACCCAGCTTGTCAGATTAGATGCTGCCACTCTTAACCATTCCTCCACAGTGGCTAAGGGAAGTGGACTCTAATCTGGAGAACTAGGTTTGATTCTGCACTCCTTCACATGAAGCCAGCTGGATGACCTTGGGCAAATCAGAGTTTTCTCAGAATTCTCTGAGGCCCTCCTACCTCACAAGATGCCTGTTGTGGGGAGGAGAAGGGAAGGCGATTGTAAACCGCATTGAGACTGCTTAGGGAGAGAAAAGTGAGTTATAAAAATCACCTTTTTCTCCTCCTCTTTCCTTTCTTTTAGTAGCCAACACCAACTCTCGAGTGCTGCCTTGGCTTTCTCTGTCCAGACCAAGAATTTAGAAAAGTGTACAGTAGTATCTTGACAACATGGTGCTTGTTAGATCCATGGGTTCAGAGACCAGGATACTTGGAGTTCATTTCAGGTCTTTATTGTGACCCCACCATGATAGTACAAAGAGGCAAAAACTGAACCGGAAGCCTGGTTGTGTTCAGGGTTATGATCCTGCCTCAGACCTCAAGCTTGGTCCTCAGCAGGTCTACAGACACAACAGTGCTCATTTATTCCTGAATAAGGTAAAGGCAAAGGTAAAGGTATCCCCTGTGCAAGCACCGAGTCATGTCTGACCCTTGGGGTGACGCCCTCTAGCGTTTTCATGGCAGACTCAATATGGGATGGTTTGCCAGTGCCTTCCCCAGTCATTACCGTTTACCCCCCAGCAAGCTGGGTACTCATTTTACCGACTTCGGAAGGATGGAAGGCTGAGTCAACCCTGAGCCGGCTGCTGGGATTGAACTCCCAGCCTCATGGGCAGACAGCTTCAGACAGCATGACTGCTGCCTTAACACTCTGCGCCACAAGAGGCTCCTTATTCCTGAATAGGGGTGAAAATTTGCCGCTCAACGTGGTGGGCTTTGAGATCTGCCAACAAATGTCAACAATGGACAGGCACGAAGGCCACCACAGGACACCAGTAGCACTTTATGATTCTTGTCACTGGTTATTTTCCATTTAACATAAATTTTCAACTGGACTATTAAACTTTTAAGCATTACTTGTAAATGTCAATAGGGACAGAATTTCTGTGTGTGTACACATAGAATTTGCCCCTCTTTGTTTTCATGTCGCTATCAATCAGAGTTTTAGTAGCATGGAAAAGGTTGAAAGGAGAGACCTGCATGCTTATTTTTTCTGCCAATAAGAGAATTCCCACCACACCTCTGCCTTCCTCCCCTTGAAGTAGTAAATCTGTCTTTTGGTTGTCTATTGCAGACCGGGATTCAAATGACTGTTCCTTGGTAAAAAACATAAATCGCTACACATAGCAAACTAGCATGAAGATGTTAGACTGCAACTTACTCTCCAAAGGATATTTTGTTTCGTGTGAAGGGGCCCATGACACCTTACTACAAGTAGCACAGCCCAGATACAGATTTGCTACCTCAAGTAAGATTGCGGTCCTGAATCCCAGGAGTTTATAGGGGTGGAGTCTGGGGAGGGATAGAATTATGGCCTCTGGCATCATTTCTAGGTGAACCCCTCCATGAGTCCCTGGAAATTCCCCCAATATCCATGGTAAAGACTACAGAAATTAGTCGGAATTCCTAGAGCATTGCAGAGCTGTGACATCCCCCTCCCTCGTTTCTTTTGCTGGTCAATTAATCAAGGAAGACAACTGAAGGGGGCAGGAGTTCACCTACTGTGAGCAGGCTTGTGGTAAGCCAACACCCCAGTGGGAACTAGGTCCACACTTGAATGCTGTTTTTGTTTCTCCCTCACAACTTCCAAAACAATAGTAGTCCAAGGCAAGCGGGGGTCTGCTCCAATTAATTCTGCTGTTCATGCTCTGCCTTTTAATACAAAGATTGACAGCTGTTCATGAAGAATCCTATGAGGGGAAACGCTGGAATATTAAACACTTAGTAAGTCTTTCAGAATCAGCAGAAAGTAGAAAAAGTTCCCAATGAATCTGAGACCCTTGGATGGAGAACTCAAAAAAAGTTTGGGGTGGGATGGAATTTTTGTCCGCTCCGATAATCCAGGCTCTCAGTGGAGACCCTTTGGTGGTGGGAAGTCCTTTCAAGTCACAACTGACTTATGGTGACCTGGTAGAGTTTTCAAGGCAAGAGACAATGAGAGATGGTTTGCATTGGCTTCCTTCTGTGTCACAACCAGGGTGTTCCATGAAGTTCTCCTCTTCAGGTCCTACTCAGGGCCAACCTGCTTAGCGTCCATGATCCAACAAGCCTGGGCTAGCCTGGGCCATCCAGGTCAAGGTTGAGTCATTTTAGATATGTTGGATCTTTCTCAAAGATGGAGTCTGGTCACAAAGACACCAAATAGAGAGGTGGCAAAGGAAAGATCTAGGGATACCCTCCCTGCTTCTGCTCACCTCCGTTGCTGCAAGTCTTCATTAATAATTTGGAAAATATTTATTTGGGGTTATAACCAGGGGAGATCTTAGACCTCGTGCTCATGAATTGATTTTTCTGGTCTTGGTGATGTCCAGGAGAACCTTTCCTACTGTTACACAATAAGGAACAGACAAATATCTCCAGACTTCAACATAAGTCAGGAGTCTGTTGGTAGCACCTTAAAGTCTAACAAAATTTATCCCAGCATAAGTTTTTGTGAGTCAGAATTTGCTTCATCAGATGCACTTCAGGCCTGATTAACATACAGAACAGAAATGGGATGGGAAGAGATGTCATAAAGAGACTCTGGCTCACAAACAAGATTCAATCCAAAGACTAATCAGTTATCTCAGGATGGGTGTGAGACGCTCCCGACTGTTGTTAGATAGGTGACATATAAAACTGAGTGCCAGCTAAAGAGACACTATTGCAGTGCTCTCCAGGAGGAGTCCGGCGCAGATAAGATACTGCATCTGGGGCAGAATATAGCCAGTCCTGTCTTTCTGATGGGCCATGGGTTGGAGGGAGACCACAGAGTTTGTGTTTGAGTGCATACTAGAGCTCACTTCTAGATGCTGTTTATGACATCCTATAATGTGACCTGTTTGTAGGGCTGGCAGCAAATGCTGCCAGGGGCTCATGGGAATTGTAGTCCATGGACATCTGGACTACTACAGGTTGACTACTCCTGCTCTAAGGCAGCCATTTTCTCCAGAGGAGAACTGTCATAATTCCAGGAGATCTCCAGACCCCACTCAGAGGCTGGCGACCCTATTATCATGCAGTTTTGATCCCATGCATCCCATACTCTGAACTAAGGCCTATTGAGTTTAATGGGGCTTACTCCTATGTGTGCTGAGGAGGTTGTTGCTTTAGGGCAGTGGTCCCCAACCTTTATTAGGCTGGGGACCGGCAGGGCATCGGGCCGCGCCCGTGGGGACCGCGCCCGCGCGGGCCACGCCCGCGCATCGGGCCGCGCCCGCGGGCCACGCCCACGGATCGAGCCGCGCCCGTGGATCGAGCCACACCCGCGGGCCGCGCCCGCAGATCGGGCCGCGCGGGCGCGGCCTGCACGGGCGCGGCCCGGCCCTGATTCCCTCTCCCCGCCCTCCCCGCAGTAAGAAGCTTCCCGGGCCGCAAGCTTGCGGCCTGGGAAGTTTTTTACTGCGGTGGGGGGGGCGGGGAGAGGGAGCCGCGGCCCGGCGCCATGGCCTTTGCGGCCCGGCGCCGGGCCGCGGCCCGCAGATTGGGGACCACTGCTTTAGGGGGTCTTAGCACACTGCCAGTGAGAGTTCACAGGCCCTCCCCACTCCCTGTGAAAACTCTTGCCTTCGGTTTCTCCTTGCCCATCCCAGCTCTCATGCTCCCCCCACTCCTTGCCTTTGAAAGCTTACTTATCTTCAAAAGAACAAAGGTACATTGAAAAAGTGTGCGTGCACTTGAAAGCTGATGCCTTGAATAAAACTTTGTTGTCTTAAAAGGTGCTACTGGATTTGAACTTTGTTCTGCTGCTTCAGACTAACACAGCTACCCACCTGAATTTCTCTGCAAAAGATCAGCTTTTAGTTGTTTGCGGCAGGGGTGTTTGGGGAGCACGGAAGGCCTGAGGTATCTGGAGAAACAGGGAAGGCAAGAGAAAGATTGTTTTCATGGGGAAGGCGTCTCTGTACCACAAGCACATTTATTTATTCTTTCTTCAGCTAGACAAATGTGTGTGGCTCTCAAAAATCCATTTGAGGCAGCTCCCAACGAATCAATGAAACAGTGTCAACAGGTAACTAGAACTTACAGAGCACTGGAATACAGGTGAGAGATGAGCAGGAGAGAACAATTATGGCCAAGGGGAACTTTCATGGGGTGGGAGGGCTCAGCATCACAAATATGTGTGCAGAGTTTTGAAGGACCAACTGGGGCTTGGTTGCCAAATCCGAGTTGGTGAATTCTTGGAGATCTGGAGGTGGGATGTAGGGAGCACGGAATTTGGGAAGGGACGGCAACAGGGTATAATACCAGAGAGTCCATCCTCCAAAGTGGCCATTATTCTCCAGGGTTGCCAGGCTCCTCCCAACTGGTGGGAGATGGGGGGAGTTACCAGAAGGAAGAGAAAGGCCCAAACCAGATCACTGGCATCACACAGGAAGTGATGCCAATGTGCCAGGGACTTCCAGGTAACGTTCTGGCATTTGGACAAAAACTCTATGGTAAAACCAACTTTTATTTTTGTTCAAGTACCAGGCCCATTCCGCACAAGGATCAATGTGGCAAATTGCTTGCAGAAAGAAATAACGGAATTTAAAATAGTGGAATTCAGCGTAACACATACCTGCCTTTGTAGTGGAATCCAGTAGCGTTTCAATCGGTTCCTACAGGTTTCCGGTCTCGCCAAAAATCGCTAGAAAGGAAACTTTTTTTCTGTGCTTTGCCCCCTCCCCGGCCGTCAATCAAATGAACAGCCAATGGGCGGTTGTTATCATGCTCCGGAAAAGCCCCTTTCCCTTTAAGAACAGGTTTTTTAAAAAAAAGAAAAACACACATTGCAACGAATAAGCCATGATTCCTTGATTCCTTGCTTCCTCCTAACGTAGAGACCCATCTAGCTGGCACCTGGTGTGTGAGCTGCCGATTCATCGTTGCCACACTCCCCCGATTGAAACAACCCCCCCCCCATGCACGGGTGCGATTTTCGGCCAAAAATAAAGGGAACTTGCAAATGGGGCTGTGTTGTGCTTGGTGACTTAGGGGAGCTTTAAAGCAGCTCTGTGGAGGGACTGCAGCCGGAGAAGCTTCGCTGGGTGAATGAAGGCTCGCTGGCTCGTTGCTCTCCACTCGCTCCGAGAAAAAAAAAAGGTGATCGCTTCGCCGGAAGTTCAGAGGAGAGAGCCAGGGGAAGGGACTTTGCTGAAACCGCAACAATGGGTATGCACAGAAGTTTTCCGAAACTGTTGCAGATTGTTTGCAAGAGTGTAGCGCTTTCCAGAGGGTGAATCCACTTTTGGCGATTTCCCTGGAAGCGCTACAACAAAGCGCTTTTCGCGGGTCTGTTTCAGGAGTGTGGCAGATTATGTGCGACCTCATGAGTAACTGCAAATTAGTAGTGTTAACAATTTGCCAGACTCCTGCTACATTTAACTTGTGTGGAATGGGCCCCAGAATATCAGCTGAAAGTTGTTGGCATGATGACATCACTTCCTGTGAAACACTTTCAATATGGCTTAGGCATTCTTCTTTCTACTGGAGTTGGCAACCCTATTGGGATCCACAGCAGATGATGTTCCAGAATCTCAATGCGATTAGATGGGATCCATGAATGGATCCAGGGCTGGATTTACATGAAAAGAGGCCCTAGGCTATTCCACTTATGTGGCCCTTTCACCTCCCATTTTTAAGTTTGTAAATTACATGAGAGATAATAAAATACATCATTACTGTGATATATATCGATGTTAAATGAGACATGTTGTGATTGGTACTAACCTTTATTTTAAAATGTGGAATATAGGCCCCTCTTGATCTGGAGGCCCTAGGCTGAAGCCTAGTTAGCCTACAGGAAAATCCGGCCCTGGATGGATCAAGCTCTCTTCTTTCCTGTACTAGTTACCATTAGGGGTGTGCATTCAGCTAATCTGACCTGAAAAAATGGCTAAAAATCTTATTTGTATTTTGAGAATATTAATTCAGCAGAGTTTGGGCGGGTGGTATTTTTCAGGCTACCAGAACAGGAAAAGTCCTGAAAATATTTTTGGGAAGTTGCAGCTCGGAATGAACTCTGAACTCCGAGGCATTTAAAAGGATCTCATGGAGTGGGGGGGGGGGGACTGACATTTCCAAATATTTACTAAATCCTAATACCATGCTGGAGATCAGTTGCAACAGAAGGAGATCTCCAGTACCACCTAAAGATGGACAACCCTGTCTTGAGTGGCAAAGTCTAGGTGAGTTTATTTCTTTTATTCATTCATTTTCATTTATAGTCCGTCTTTGTCACTGGGACTCAAGGTGGATTACAGTCACAATAGAACTGTTTAGCCCAGGGATTCCCAATCAGGGGTCCATGGGAGCTCCAGAAGGGGGTTGCGACCGTTCCCTTTCTGCCTTAATGGACTCAGCCACAAGCTAGGGAATTGGCTACTTCCATTGCTCCCCTTGTCCCTCTCCTGAGCATGAGTGAGTTCTCTTGTGGTTTCTACACTTGGGAGGGGGTGTAGCTTGTGTCTCCCGCCTTAAGCTGTGCCCTGTCTCTCCTCCACTCACTCATTCTCAAACCTGCCTGTTAATGCAGGTGGTGATGTCACTTCCTGTGACATGTCACTTCTGGGGGCGTGGCAGGGAGGCATGGCCCGCTGGCATCACTTCTGGGGCTCCTTGAAGCCTGAAAAATTATTTCAAGGGTTTCTCCACGGTCAAAAGATTGAAAAGACTGAATCAGTAAACTGGTGGTAAAATACGATAACATTTGAATCATAACGTTTGAATATAACAACAAGGATTCCTAGTAAAACGAAGCCATTCAGTCAGACAGGGTTGTCAAGCATATCACAAAACATCATTAACAGTTGAGTCTCCCAGAAAAAATTCCTAGCAGAATAACACAATGCAGTGTGAATTGAGGAACTAAGGAACTAGCATTGCTTCCCAAGGCTAGCAGTTTCATGCATAAGGAGGAGAGGGAGATGGGGAGCAGGTGTGAAGAGAAGCACAGTGCTATCAAGTCATGAAATCACCATTGGGTTGAAGTCATACCTTGGAACTCTGCCAAGCAGCATTCTCTCCTACATGCCTTGAGCCACTGTGGAAACGACTGCTAAAACCTGTGTCTCCCAGACACCACAAGGTCATTTTAAATTAAAGTTATCA
Source organism: Paroedura picta (assembly GCF_049243985.1). NCBI lineage: Eukaryota > Metazoa > Chordata > Lepidosauria > Squamata > Gekkonidae > Paroedura > Paroedura picta. The sequence goes on from NC_135373.1 coordinate 113,311,500, forward strand.
GTTGATTCAAGGTTTATTTTTTTTCTTCATTCAAAATTCCCACCCCCACCCCAATTTCCCTTTTCTGTCTGCCACAGGAAAGGAAAAAAGCCTGCGTATTAACCCAAAATGCTGAGGCAGCCTTTTGTAGAAGAGAGAAAACATGATGGGTTTTTGTTTTTCCCCCCCTTTTCTTCAAGAGGGGTGTCATGGACATGAGGGAGAAAATTTTCAGGGAGCGTAATGCAAATGGAATAAAAGTGTCCATTCATATGCTAATCCTTAGCAATCCAGCTTCTCCTTGGCTCTGTTTGCCTGTCTGAATTAAGCAAGCATTGCTTCATCTGTTCCTGAAGCGGCCTGTCAGAGTGAGGTCAAAAGGGCCTTTGGAACTGCTGAGGCTGGAGATGTTGTTTATAGACCGGTTAAAGTGACACCCACCGAATCCGTGGTGTTATGTTTGTTTTGCTTTCCTTTGACTTGGCTTCTGTGGAAGTGGAGCACAAGGGCCTCCTACATCTCAAAGGCTGGAAACTCACAGGGTGCTGGGCAGGGACCCAGCATTGGTTGCAAGTGTCAAGAGGCTGAATATGATACAGGAGGCCTTTTGCCAGGGTTTTACTACCGCAGGTCCCAATGGGGAGGTAAATAGAAAGTGCACTCCAAGAAGATGGAGCTGTTTGTTTACAGGAGAGGCAAGTGCTCTACTTTGGAGCCCAACCTAAGTCCTGGTGATCCTAGGGCATTGAGCCTACATGTCCTCAGGGGTTTATTTTGATGATAAGAAGAATGCATGTACGCTATCTCAGCTCAATGGACAAAAAGAGTCATGACACTCCCACCTGGCCAGGTCCATCACCTGGCTATCCAGCATAACGTGGGGTCAGCCTCAAGATCCCCAGGCCTCTCAGCAGGAAGAAAAGGGAATATCACCACTTGGTCCCTCACCACCCCATATTCTTATTCTTTCCACCCTGAGGCACAGTCCAGTGCTTCCTTTCTGGACACCAGCCTGTTGTAGGATCTGCCTATTATGGGCTGAGTTTGACCCCGCCATTTTCCCCAGCCTCCTCCAACTTCCTGTCCTTCCAATAGCTTGGCCTATCAGAGAAGGGAACAGCAGCCTCTTTCTCCATAATAAGACCTCACTTTTATCTCCTTCCAACCTCCAATTGGCTATCCCAGGAGGATTTCTGGATTTGGCCTCCCCACCAGCTGGCCTGAGCCTGCCTCCTGCATCCCCACCCTTTCCCTCAGACACCAGATGCCTCCCAGTCTTCTTCCTTCCTCCTGATAACCCAGCTCTTCTGGCTGTGTGGTGCTGTTATGATCATTGCTGCCCTTCCCTTTACTTGGCTGGACTTCCGTGGTACCTGGTTCTGTCATGGTGAGTAGGGTTACCAGTATCCACATGTGGGCTGGAGTTCTTCTAGCAGTCCAGTTAATCTACAGACTACACAGATCAGTTATCTGGAGTAAATGGCAACTTCAGAGGATTGACTCTGTGGTATACCACAGAGTCTAGGAAAAAATGGATGTCCTAGAATGACATTATATTGTCACTGAGCTCCCTCCTCTTCCCAAATGACACCATCCTCCAATCTCTAGGAATTTCCCAAGGTGGACCTAGCAAACCCAGCATTGGTAAGTATGGGTCTGGAATTCCTGCGGTTTCTGCAAGCCACTCTTCCACCAGGCAGGTCTCCAGGGACTAGTGGTGGGACCTCAAGGAATCTGAGGTCAGACCAGAGGGATAAAAATGTAATGTATATATATTTAGCACCTTGATGTGCTAGCCCAGGCTAGCTCAACCTTGTCAAATCTTGGAAGCTAAGCAGGGTCTGTCATGGTTGTTCATTTTGAATTTGTTTTCTTGATTTTGACAGATTTTATTGAATTTCACTGTGTACCTGTTTTTCCTTATTATCAGTGTTTTAATGTTGAATCCCCCCCATGTTCCAATTTAAATTGATACTATTCTGTAAGCCAACAGGTGTGTGTGTGTGTGTGTGACCAAACTGCAGGATAGAAGTGTTTAAACACATATGATTTTTTTTTAATCGCTCTCCAAATTCCCCCACACACCATTATTTTTACACACTACTTCACTCCATGAGTGGGATGCTATATTTGTTACTTGATACACTGATGGCCTGTCCAGAGGTGGACAATTACTTTGGGAGACATGTGATGAGATTTCTTGAAATAAACAATAAGTGTTAATGGTTCTTGATTACCCTTTGCATAAAAGTCATCCAGCTTTGAGAAAGTTGTCATCATCATCATCATCATCTTTTTGTCCATCAGTCCCAGACAAGCTGCCTCATGATAGGTTACAAGATAAAATACTTGCCTAATGAAGGTAGATGGGTGCAGGGGAAATGATTGAAAATGGATGAGATTAGTTGCAAATTCTTAGGAGACCTATTGTCCTACCTTATGCATCTCTCTGGTATGGGGAAGATCACCAGCAGGTCAACCACGCTTTCCCACATGTTAAACTATATGTCCAGACTTGTCTCTGGAGGCTTGTCTCTGGCTGGCATTCATTTGTGTCCTGTTGAGCCAGACTGTTTTTGCACAAATCATCTGGTTGACTCTTATTTCGGGATCATTTTTGACCAGGCAGCATCTTGCATTTAATATATGAAACAATACTGAAGGGAAGGCCTTTATGGTTTTCTGTATAGGAAATGCCCTGCTAACAATCTGCATTTATCCCTGTTCTAGACTTTGTAAACCACCTTGAGACAGGTAACCAAGAAGGGCGATATATAAATCATGAAATAAATAAGTAAAATAATTCTCACTCTGTTATCAGGCAGCATCATGTGTTCAAAAATAAAACTCACATAAAAATAAATATTAAATCATGCACAGGACAAACCATTGACTATAGTACAGCTTGCTTGATGCTTGCACATCTGTCTGAGATGGAGGTGAAAACTTGGCAAAACATCTGAGGCTTCCCTTTCTGGCAAAAAGACTAGAGGGAAGGGACAAAGTGGTTCTTACAGGGCTGGGAACACCAACAAGTTATGCCAAGCACTGGGAAGGGCATGCCTTGTGCATTTTGTCCTGCCAGAGACCATATTCTTGCCTGTTACAAGGGTGCTTTCTTGAGGATTTGAGTGGTCAAAGAACACACAGCAAGGAGAGGCCCTATGGTACAGATATATTTTAATAGCAGAACTTTAAACAAACAACAGCGCAAGGACCCTCCTTTCCCTTCTGTTGCTGGAGACACCCAGCTGCTATTTCCTCTCCCTGCTTTTTGATAGCCTGCTTAGGTAACCACTTTCCTAGCATAAGCATCACCTGGCCGGTATGCTGAGTCAGCTGCCAGTCCTTGTACCTGACATCCCCTTATTAGGAATCAGTTCTATAGCTACTTGGATCCCTTAAGCTCAGATAAAGTTCCCTGACACCATTCCCCACACCTCCTCCGGGGCTTCTTCTGCAGTGGCGCTACACCCTCATTGACCTATCCTCCTTGATGAACAGGATCTAAAGTGGAGCTTCCTCAGATAGCCTCAGAGGAGAATTCAGAAATATGGGAGAGAGTAGCTCCTCTAGGAATGCAGGGCTGAGTCCATTTAGCAGTTTAACTATTAGAATCAGTCCCTTGATGGATTCAGATACTTGTGCAGGTGAGCACAAGTAGGAATTCTGCAGCAGTTGCAAGCTCCGAACCTTCATGGACCCATTGCAATAAGAGATGCCGCAGGTTATTGAACTATGGACGGCCTCGCAAGATCTTGGTGTGAGAGAAATGGGTGCAGCTAATCCTGTCCATGACCACCACCTCAGGTTCAGAAGTACATAGGGCTGCCAGCTCTGGGTTGAGAAATATCTGGAGATTTTGGACGGGAATTTGAGGAGGGTAGAGTTTTGTGAGGTGAAGGACTTGAATAAGATATAATGTCATAGAGTCCACCTTCCCATCCAAAGCAGCCATTTTCTCCAGGTGACATTATCTCTGTTGCCCTGAGATCAGCTGTAATCAGTTTGGTGTAGTGGTTAGGAGTGCGGTCTTCTAATCTGGCATGCCTTCTAATCTGGCATGCCGGGTTTGATTCTGCACTCCCCCACATGCAGCCAGCTGGGTGACCTTGGGCTCGCCACGGCACTGATAAAACTGTTCTGACCGAGCAGGAATATCAGGGCTCTCTCAGCCTCACCCACCCCACAGGGTGTCTGTTGTGGGGAGAGGAACGGGAAGCCGACTGTAAGCCGCTTTGAGCGGGTAGGGAAAAGCGGCATATAAGAACCAACTTTTCTTCTTCTTCTTCTGTAATAGCAGATTTCCAGTTACCGCCTGGAGGCTGGCAACCCTAGGTATACCCAGGTGGAGTTGCCACCTTCAGGTTACAGAATTCCTGCATATTTGGAGGGTAGAGCATGGTGACAGCAGGGTTTTGGGAGGGGAGAACCCTCAGTGGAGTATACTGCCAGAGCACTCATTTTCTCCAGGGGAAATGTAGATCAGAAACAAGATTCAGAAGCTGGGCCAGAACTTTGGGCCTGGTGTCTAGAAGAGCAAAATTAAGCTCAAGTCAAAGCAGAAGGCAACTGCATCATGAATAGACCTTAATGGGGGGTCATGGCAAGATTTCCTGGCTTGTGCCACATGAGATATATCCACAAAGCACCTGTCTGCCATATAGTCAGGACTTCTGTCCGCCATTTCACACTGCATCTCCGGAGAGCATTCCTGGGAGTTAATTCACCTTAAAGTCCCGGAATCTGCAAATTGAACCCTTTGGTGCCAAATGGCTGAGTCAGCCTAACAGTTACTGTGGGCAACACACGGAATGGTAAATTAGATAATGCTAGTCATAATCTCTTTCCCAGTTACGAACAACATACGGCTTGATTTATTTCATCATGCTCAGTTGTGGGATGGGGTGGGGGCCTGGGAAGGCTGTTCTGTCAGCATAATTACCTGTTCTTTTCACACAGCTCTGTTGTTGAGACTCGTTAACAACAACAACGGGAAAGGACTGAAGATAAAGATGCCGTTTGTATTCAAATAGCCAAATCAAGGGGCTTTTTAATTGGCGTGAGATTAATTCAGGGGCGCCCTCCTAAGAGTTGCCACAATCCAGAGAAATGCAGAGGTGCACCGAGTGTATAGCAGAGCTCTGGATTTCTTAAATTCCCCCAACAGTAATCCCATCGCCTCTCCCTCAGCCAGGGAATAGTTGCTTTTAACGGGAACGTTTAAAACACTACAGTGAGGTCCAATGCTTCAGGGGAGTAGGGGGACTGGAGGGACTGGAATCAAAAAGAAAAAGAAGTCACGTCTTGCCAGAAGTTCTTGAGTCCTCTCAAAAGAAACCTTAGGATTGTGGCTTGTCATGCTCTTTAGGCCTGAGGCGATTATACCTCAATAGCACCTATATGTCTGGTTTGTTTACTTATCTACTTCATTGAGACTATGCCTTTCTCACCAACGGAGGCACAAAATGGTTCACATTGTTCTTCATTTGAACGTCAGAAGCCCCCTGATATGAAGGTGTGGCTTCAAACTTGGGTATGGATGGAGGGAGAGAGTAATTCAAAGATAAATGCTCTTCAAATAACGAAGGGAGCTTTGATCCTTCAACACATACCCTGAAAATCCTGTTGGTTTCTAAACAACTGCTGGATTCAAATGTAACTCCTCGACTATGGACAAACGCAGCTACCCTGCCCAAACTATACATGTGCATGGATGTGTTTAGTATTAACTGGTCAGTCAGAATCAACCGCGATTCCTTGCAGGGTCCAGGGACAACTCTGGCTTGCTGCTATGTAAAGGTGTAAAAGGATCCTGAGTTAGCTTTTCTACAGCAGTCAAACAAGGGAACACATTGCCTAGGGCAGTGGTCCCCAACCCCCGGTCCGGGGACAGGGACCGGTCCATGGATCAGTCGGTACCGGGCCGCGGCTCCTCCTCGCCACCCTCCCCAGCTGCTGCCTCAGGGGCTGCCCTGCCACTCTGCTGCCGGCTCACCTTTGGTGCTCCCCAGCGGCTGCCATGGCTGGGGCTCCCCCTCGGCATTGCACTGTACAGCTGCTGCTGGCAGCGCCCCCCAGTGGGCAGCAGGAAGTCAGGGGCTCTGGCGGGCCTCCGGGCCTCAGTAAAATTGTCAAGCGTTGACCGGTCCCCAGTGATAAATAGTTTGGGGACCACTGGCCTAGGGGATCTGTGGAAATTTCTTTTCTTGGGAAGTTATTAAAGAAAGGATGCTTCAGCACCTGTTCAGCACAGTAATAATAAAGCTCCATCAGCCTAAACACTGGCTGTTTCCACTTCTTTGTTAGGCATTGGCACAGAGACTTCTCCCTGGATGCTTTAGGCTGATCCTGCATTGAGCAGGGGGTTGGACTAGATGGCCTGGATGGCCCCTTCACACTCTATCATTCTATGAAATGGTCTGAAGATCAGACTCAGTAAAAAAAAAAAAAGCAGGTTTCGTGTGATGAGTGTCAGGGAAGACGTGCTTGAGCAATATAAGGAGAAGGCATCAGTTCTGATAACTACGAAGGAATCTACTTTGAAAGTATAGAAAGGGCTTGGCAAATGCAGCTGGAATGACAAGCTGTCCTTGCTTAAAGTGAGCCCTTGATGTCCCGTTCTCACGGCCTCGTAAAAGCAGTCAGGGCTCAGGTTAGGAAACAGAGCCAAATTTCTATTACCACCCATTTGATAAGAATCTGATTTTCATGTAATACCTTTCCTGTTTCTGCAGCTATATTGTTCCTTCACCGTGTGATACCTTGACCAACATGCTGCTTTGCCCATAGGGGTGTGTATGTGGAAAAGTAAGATAAATTTAAAAACATATTTTGAATTGAATGATATTTTTTAATCCAGCAGTGCATTAAAAGATGCAGGAAAAAGTTAGACTGGGAAGGTCACCCTGTGCTGTCTACATGGCTACTTAGACAGTGAGAGGAAAAAGCCATTCACCTAGGAATGCCTGAGCTGGAATCCCGAAATATGGTGCTCTCTATTTTAATATTGATCAGCAATGACTTGTATATCAGGATGTATTCAACTATCCCTTTCTTAAAGAATGTAGAAATTTACCTTGCTGAATCGGGCTAAGGTACACCCGGTCCAGCATTCTTTTTCTCAGAGGTAGCAACTAAATGTCCCATTTAGTTCTCGTGGCTAAATCGTTAACAGACTTATCCATCCAGAATTTGTGAAATCCTTTAAAAAAAAAACAGTGTAAGTTGTTCACCCATCCTGTGCTAGTGCATTTCGTAAACTAGTTGTGTGTTGTGTAAAGAAGTACTTCCTGTGGTTGGCCTTGAACCTTCTACTAATTTTTAAAAAGAAGAATATTTCTGGAAGGCACTTTATAAAGAGAAAGAAACTGTGGGATATACCACTATATATTACCACAAATGATGCAGTCGAGTTTCCCACATTTGGGGAAATTGCAGGGGTCAGCACACCTGGGCCCATTCCGCACACACTGGATATTGCACTTTCAGTGTGAATTTGCAGCTGGATTTTCCTGTGCAGAACAGGAAAATCTACTTTGAAAGTGCATTGAAAGCACATTATATAGCATGTGCAGAAGGGGCCCTGGAATGCAATGGATTAGCCTCACCCTGGGAAAACCATCTTCGTGATAATGGTGTCTCCCCTGCCAGGTACGTATGTATACCACTATTTAGGATGTATCATGAGTCTGCTGCATGGGTTTGGGGTGTTTGATTCTAATATTACATCTGATGGTTGTTATATCTGTATGTCTACTACCAACTGTTACTTCATTATCTTTTAATTATTACATCAGCACTCTGTATCTATATACTATTAGCCATGCATGGCATCAAGGGAGTATGGGATTCCACCTCTGCATGAGTCTCTACTCCAACTGATCCCTGTGGGAAATCAGCTGCAATAGGGGTAGGGCTGCCCCACTCTCTGAGTCCTGGGTCAGGTGCTCTGACCTCCCACCTGCCTACCTAATTAGGAGCTTGTTGGGAGCTATACCCCATCCAGGCCCCTCCAAGCTTGTAGACCCTCATGATCATATGTGTGGTCACACTTGGCCCCCGTGGGGGCTCCCGATGACCATTTCACTCATCATTCATTAAGTTCATAGGGAACCTTGCGCCTCTCTAAAACTATGACAAGGGAAGGTAGGTGGGTGGATGACCACCTCCCAGGGCCAAAGGGGAGAAAGCTGGACACTGGGCAAGACCCAGAAACCAGGTCCACAATGAGGTGATACAGTCTGGGGGATTCACAGTGAATTTCACAAGCTTAACACCTGAGGAAGCAGCTAAACAGTTAACAAACTCAAACGAACCCAATGGTTCATGAACACAGAGGGGGGGAGGGCCCTGCAAGTTCTGGATTCATGACTTCCCCTCGACTCCTGACCGTCCACAAATCTAACAAACTTCCATTCTCCAGGTTCGTGCTCTTGTATATTGTATCAGAGCACAAGACAGGTTCTGTGCTTTCCAAACCAGAAAATGACATTGTGCAAGCCCTAGCAGCTTATCTAGCAAATGGATAGAATTACGCAACGGTACAATGGAGAAGGAATTTTTAAAAAGAAAACCACAGACCAGGTGGAAATGAGCTCACCTGGGCGCGTACCTTCAGAACCTAGAGAAAGCAGCAAGAAAGGAGAGACATAAGCTTACCAGAATCTGTCTAACCGTGGTAGAAGAAGAGTTGGTTCTTATATGCCACTTTTCTCTACCCAAAGGAGGCTCAAAGTGGCTAACAGTTGCCTTCCCTTTCCTCTCCCCACAACAGACATGCTGTGAGGGAGGTGAGGCTGAGAGAGCCCTGACTGCTCGGTCAGAACAGCTTTATCAGTGCTGAGATGAGCCCAAGGTCACCCAGCTGGCTGCATGGGGGGGGGGGAGTGCAGAATCGAACCCGGCATGCCAGATTAGAAGTCCGCACTCCTAAACACTACACCAAATTGGTAACCTGTGCATCTGCTGTCAGAAGGGATCACATTTGTCGAGTGACTGTGCTCTATTTTCTTTCGGACTTTCTTCTAATATAATGTTTGGCTTGTTTGAGTAATATGGACCCCTTGCTCCAAAGGCACCTTACTTAATTAGACCTTCATCGGTCCCCCCACCACATAATTTCTGCCCCCATGTTCTGCTGTAAAAACGACATCCCATAGTAGCCCTGCTAATGCGGAAAAGCAAGGCCCCTTATGATTATGATTATTTATTTGTTTTACATCCCATCCCTCACTCAGCGTCTCAGGGTAGCTAACAACATAATTAAAATACAATAATAAATACATTAAGACCATTATCAAACCATAAATCGCTATAAAACATAGAACAAAGACAGTCAGCAAGAATAGGATAAATAAACCTCCAATTCCCAAATGCTCATGATTGTAATCAGTCTGTTACTTCTCAGAGAGATTCCCATCATAACAGTGCAAGATAGGGGAGTGTGTTTAGGGGGAGGCCCATCAATTACCTGATTGTATCTGCGCTGGCCTTTACGGAAGGCTTGGCGGAAGACCCAGCGGAACTGCTTGAGCTCTTACAAGGCCCTGATCTCACGTGGGAGCCCATTCTGCCAAGTCCTGGCCGAAGCCAGATGTGCTTCTTTGAGACTGAGGATCACCAGCCTGTTGGCATTGGCTGAGAATAATGCCCTTTGGGGCAGGGGTCCCCAATCCCCGGTCCGCGGCCCAGTATCGGGCCGCAAAGGCCATCATACCGGGCCGCCAGCAGGCGCGCCTGCCTCCCCCCCTGCAGCGAGAGGGGGGGAAAGAGGCCAGTGCGGCAGCCGGCGCAGCAGCTACGCAAACGCGCATGCGCGGAACTGCCGCGCGTGCACGTTTGCGCCCCTGGTGGCCAAAACACGCATGCGCAGCAATTGGGCATGCACGTTTATGAGCAGCTGCGGCAGCCGGGCCGCTGGCTCTCCCCCACCCCCGGAGGCGGTCCCCGACCAGAAGAAGGTTGGGGACCGCTACTTTGGGGGACATAATCAGATATGCAGTCCCTAAGATATGCCGGACCCGGTCTGTGTATCGCTTTAAAGGTTATTACCAACACCTTCAATTTGATCCGGAATTCAACTGATAGCCAGTGTAGCTGCTGAAGAACTGGTGTTATATGAGTTTAATTAAGCAAAGAGACAAATGTCTTAGGCATGGACATGAGCCTGTCTGTTCATTGAACCATAGAATTATAGAGTTGGAAGGGACCTCCAGGGTCAGTGGAACATGCTTCAGAGCGGTTTCTCAGTGGAACAGGCTTCCTCAGGAGGTGGTGGGTTCTCCATCTTTGGAAATTTTTAAACAGAGGCTGGGTAGCCATCTGACAGAGAGGCTGATTCTGTGAAGGCTCAAGGGGGTGGCAGGTGACAGTGGATGAGTGATAGGGTTGTTAGAGACCTGCACTGGGCAGGGGGTTGGACTAGATGACCCAGGAGGTCCCTCCCAACTCTATGATTCTATGATTCTATGATTCTATGATTCTATTCTAGTCCAACCCTCTGAAGAATGCAGGACATTCACAACAATATGTGCAAATAAAGTGGGGTATGAGAGAGGGGTATTGATGGCCCAGGCTAGGTCTTGGACGCTAAGCAGGGTTAGCCTGTGTTAATATTTCGGTAGAAGACCTCTAAGGAAGTCTAGGGATGCTATGTAGAGGCAGGCAAACCTCCTCTGTTTATCTCTTGCCCTGAAAACCCTATGAATTCACCATAAGAACTTTCCAGCACCACCACATGAGAGTTTAGTTTTAAACAGAAAGGGGGACACTCAGGCAAGGAGGAATCTTGCAGTACTCAGATGTTTTCAGTGTGGTGTTTCCCCCCTTCCAACCTGCACCAAAAATAGGGGGTGGGGAATGCTGAATGTTTATCTTTCCTCACCAACACATGCCAGTTTTTTTTTAATTAAAAAAAACCAGACCTCTCCCTAGTGCCTATTTTGTTTCTGTATGAACATGTAGATATCTCTATTATCATTGTTTATGTATCTGTTGGCTTGTATCTAGCATTGCTGACAGCCTGGTAAAAAAAATATTTTGGCTTTTTAAAGCAAGCTTACCTGGATGTTATTTCCCATGTGATGTCCCATACCAGCATATCCTGAAAAGTGTCACCTGCCCAGTTCCTGCCTCCCTTAAAGGGACAGGACATCCCTTCCCCCCATCCCCCACCCCTGCTTCAGGTTGCTAGAAACTCTTAACATTTATCTGAGACAGAATTCAGGCTTATAGGTCTATAATGATATTCAAGCTTTCTTCTGTGATGCTGATGAGTATTTGGTTCTCCTGTTCCATCTGGGGGCTGTTGAATCGGTTAGTCCAGGGGTAGTCAACCTGTTGTCCTCCAGATGTCCATGGACTACAGTCCCCATGAGCCCCTGTCAGCATTTGCTGGCAGGGGCTCATGGGTATTGTAGTCCATGGACATCTGGAGGACCACAGGTTGACTACCTCTGGGTTAGTCTACAACCAACTGCAACATTAGAACTGATGCTCAGGCATCAAGACTGCGGGTACTCCATTAGATAAATATATAAATAAGAAAAGCTTTAAGAGAGGAGATATTAACCAGGTTTTCCCCTAGATTATCCTGCAGAAAAGTATTCAGTCATTAAAGTGAACACTGAGTGACCTGAAAGAAGTCAACCCTGGAATTTGTTGTTTAACAATGACAGAGAGGACCAAGAGAAGGGTTTGCATATAGGCTATCCTTTTAATTATCCTATGAATTACAGTCCTCCCAAATGTCCTATTGTTGCTCAGGTCTGGCAAACTGCGGTCTGTGCCTTCCTTTTTGGAGTTAATCCATCTCATGTCTCCTCTTTTCCTACTGCCTGTAACTTTTCCTAGCATAACTTTCCCAGTGAGTCTTATCGTCTCGTAATGTGACCAAAGTCCAATAGCCTCAGTTTTTAGTCATTTTAGATTCTAGGGAGAGTTCAGGCTTGATTTGATCTAGAACTCACTTGTTAATATTTCTGGCAGTCCACAGTGTCTGTAAAACTCTCCTTTCAAGTGAATAAACTTTCTTCCACTCAGCTTTCTTCATTGTCCGACTTTTGCAGTCAGACATAGTCATGGGCCATAAATTATCTCGATCTTGGTCACCGGTGGCACATCCTTATACTTAAGAATCTTTTCTAGCTCTTCTGTGGCTGCCCTTCCCAAATCTCAATTTCCTTTTGATTTCTCGGAAGCAAGTCTACTAAAAAAAAAAATGATGAATCCTGTTTTATTCAATAGGTTTACTCCCAGGAAAGTGTTGTTTGGATTGCAACCCATTTTGGTCAGCATAAGAATAGGAGACTATCTGCAGCCCCAGAAATGCCACTCTGGACTCCTTGGAGGAAAAGGTGTGGCACAGATTCTCTGTCTGCTTCCAGCCGTGGTGAAGCATGCCGTGGACAGCTGGCTGTAGAATAGACAAAGAAATTCACGTTGCCATTTTTCATGTACTGACTGTCAAATACACAGTCTGTCAAATGCATAGTCTTTGCCCCACAGGCAAGAATCGAAATGGCCTTATTATATCCGACATGCTCTTTTAAAAACAATCATATTTGCTGTCGGGTCCTTGAATCAGCAAACTCAATCTTGTCACATGACAAGTGTAGTTTCCGACGAGTGCTGAGCATTGAATTGCCAACTTGCTGAATTCTGGAGAAGTTGTTTTTTAGGTCAGGAGCTCTGCTTTAAATTCCATCGCTTGGATCTCCAGGTGATTGGCAGGCACCAGGGCCAGCATCAGCATCCTGGGGTGGGGGCAGCTGCTAGGGCCCGTGGCTTCTTGCAGGGCCTACTGTGGGGCCCCCAACTGTCCCTATGCCTCCGTTGTCCCTCACTGGTGGGCCCTTCCCATATCCCCTTAGGAGAGCTGTTCCACCAGTGCTCCCTGCCACACTGCATCATGGGATGGGATCACATTTGGGAGACACAGCAGCAATCCCACCCCAGCTGTGCAGACCAAGCATCACCCAGAAAGGGAATAGGGGGCAGCTGTGAGTGTGGGTCCCGGAAAGGCTTGCAAGCAGGTGGAGGAAGGACATGCAGGCAGGTGGGGGGTAACATCTCTTATTGCAATGGGCCCATGAAGAGAGTTTGGAGCCTGCACCTGCTATTATTCCTACTTGTGCTTAAAAAGGGCTCAATTATACATCTCCTCCATGAAAATATGAGGACTAAAAAAAAATGTTCCTTTTTACCCTATGTGAATTAGGGACAGAAAAGAGCAAGAGCCAAGTAGCCCCTCAAAGACAAACAAAATTTGTGGCAAGGTATGTGCTTGTGTGGAAGTTCATACCCAGCCACAAACTGTGCTAGCCTTTAAGGAGCTACAGGACTCTGGGTCTTTTTTTGCTGCTACAGAGAGACAATCATGGCTACCCATCTTGAATTAGGGATCTTATCGTTTCCGTTCCTGATCTCTTTCATTTGAAAATCGCCATAAGGAACACGGATTAAATATAAAAATGGGCATGTTCTCTACAACGTGACTAGATCTTGCAAAAATCTGTTGAACAAGAAGTAACAGTGATCACAATAGTGTGTGCAGACATGCACACCCACATACACACAAAACACCTAATCAAAAAGCCAAAGGGTGGGGTCAAACGGGGATAAAAGCAGGAGTCTGGATTATAAAAGATGCTGGGAGTTGTCTCTTCTGCTGATGCTGCCCGGGCAGCCCGACTATTTGAGAGCCTGTAAGGTAATATCTGGCAGCCCTTCCGGGGACAATTTGCAGCTTTGAAAAGGAGTCATGGAAATGTCTGCAAATGTGGGTTTTAATAATAATACCGGGAGCCTGGTAGCCATTGGTCCCAACAATTTATTTATTTGTTTATTAGATTTATAGCCCGCCTCTCGGAAACTGGCTCCTGGCAGGTTTCCCAAACAATCCATACAATATAATACAATAAAATCCCTTTAAAATCCCCATTAAACCCCCAATTTCTAGAATACAACAATACAAAACTTCCACAGATGGCAACTATAGTCTCACTTAAGACTCTTATGAAGGCAGTATGGAGGGGGCCAAGATGTTCAGGCACTATATCTACTTACCAAGCACTCAAGCCAAGTTTCCCCCGAAATGGTTGAAATCCTTCAGCTGAAGATGGCAAGAACTGAACATTACTTTGTTAGTGTGGCAGGGGCACACTGAATATTCACTAATTTATATATTTACTTTGAAATCAAGACACTTGACTCAGTAGCACTAATTTAATAAAATTGCCTTAATGAACACTTGCATTGTCTCAGCTCCGCTGGGTACCATTTTGTTCCCTTGGCTACAGCGTTTGCTACGGCGTTTATCCTTCTTGGTCATGAGCCTTGTGCACTTCACGACCGTGATCGGCTGCGGTGACCCACAGGGTTATGGCCCTCATCGAGTCAGAATACCCATTGTGACATCAGAGAGCAAAATCATGTGGGTTGCTGCACCCACTTTAATGTATCATCAGTGAGGTCAAATGATGTCAGGGATAGTGAGGGCTGAAATACAAAGAGAAGAAATGTGTCATGGAGAAGCAGCAGCAACCAGGGACAAAAAAAAATGACAAATAAATCCTAACAACATGAATTCGTGCTCACCATTTAAAAAGTTGCCTGAAATATGAACATAAACTAAAGAATTCCATAGCTACCTTCACTTTCCTTCCAGGTGTTCAAGGTGTGGCCGTAGCACATAATTTGCTCTTGCTGCTGTCAGATTCCAGACAGAGGTGCATACTACTTGCAATTGGGCATACCTGTTTGTGTTGACAATGCCCTACATCGGCTTCCTACAAGAGGTACAAATGTGAGACTTCTCCACGTTGTTGTGCTCTCTGTCCGTGGCCATTCTGCTGAAACCCTTGAGGGCAGTATTCCTGGCTAGCTCCATGGTGGGAAAGTTGCTCAGGTCACCTATAATTCTGTAACAAATATTTTCGCCTAGTTGCCAGCCGTGACAAGAGGCAACTTGCTGGGTGAAGTGGTTGAGGAACATGGAACTATTGCTGTAATAATGCCTGTGGAAAATTCTCTGATAGCAAGTCACATTTTTGTAAAAGGATGCCAAGAAACAACACACATCCAGGAGACATGTCACCGTCCGCTTTCATCTTTAACAAAGGAAAGATATAATTTCTTAATAACGGGGCTTACAGAATATGCAAGACACACACACACACAGGGCCCTAAGTCTTCCGCATTAGGTCTGCAATCAGATTTCACAAAACTGGGACAAGCCAGTGTGTTCTTGGGTCATAAAGCTCCTCCCCCTTCCCTCACATACTCCTGGGAAATGGTAATGTTCTTGCTTCAGAAATAATTTCTGTTTGCTATAATGTATGAACCTGACAAACATATAAATCGTGGTTCGTTTATATATTAGGAACTTAAACCACAGGCTTATCCTGGTTTAGAATCTCCGTTTGTAGGCTAGAAAACAAACCACTGTTGGTCGTTTTGGTTGCTACAGATATGGCGACAAACTGTGATTAGCTCTGAAGAAGAAAAAAATCCTAAAAATTTCCAGATGCATGTAAGAAGAACGGGAATCTGTGAAGCAAGGACATCCTTGCTTGTTCTCATCATAAACCAGTGGTTCTCAACCTTGGGGTCCTGACTCCAAGTGGGGTCACTTGGCCCCTTCCGTGGGGTCGCCAGGACAGGTTGGTGGCAGTGGCTGTAGTGGCCAGTGGCGGCAGCCAGTGGCCGGCGAAGACAATGCCACGGCACTGGCCACCTCCATACTGCCTCCAGATCATTGAGCACCTATGTGCATGTGTGCGCACCGCCACCAGCGCAGTTGGGGTTGCAGCGTTATGGCAGCTGAGAACCGCTGTCATAAACAAAGCCTGTAAACCAGTGGTTCTCAACCTTACCTGCTTGGCGACCTCGGCTTCGGCAACAGCCTGTGCATGCACGGGGGACAGGCACGTGGGACCTGGCAGCATGCGTGGGTGTGGGTGCGAGTGCGCGCGCAGGCGCACAACACTAGAAGCGGCTTGGAGGTGGCCATTGCCATGGCTCCTCCACTGGCCGTTGCTTCCCTGAGGGATCCCAGGGAAGGGGCCAAGCAACCCCAAATGAGGTCCTGACCCACAGGTTGAGAACCACTGCTGTAAACTGTGAATATGGCCATTACCACAAGGCAAAGTTAGTATCATAACAAGAAATTGTTATTGTATATACCCTTGATACCAGCCGTATCTTAGAAGTGGTCCCCAACCTTCTTGAATCTGTAAGATGCTTTGGGGATTTGGAGAACAGGTGGTAGGAGCCACAGCAAAATGGCTGAATCATATCATAGAATCATAGAGTTGGAAGGGGCCATACAGGCCATCTAGTCCAACCCCCTGCTCAACGCAGGATAAGCCCTATGCATTCTAAAGCATCCAAGAAAAGTGTGTATCCAACCTTTGCTTGAAGATTGTAGGCTGCTACAAGAGCTGAGTCCAATAACACTACAGGGAAGCTTCGCAAAGTGTCAGCCTGGCATCCTCCTTTAAGGGAGAGAGCTGTTTCCAAGTAGAAACTCCCTGTTGACCCAAATGAGATGCCTCTTGGGCTCTTCTGAAGCACCTCCTATTCTGGTGAAGTGGAAGACAGCCACAACATTTGAGGGTTGCTTTAGGAGCCAGGTTGGTGTAGTGGGTGACAGTGGCAGCCTCTAATCTGGAGAGCCGGGTTTGATTCCCTACTCCTCCACATACAGCCAGCTGGGTGAACTTGGGGTGGTCGCTGTCATGATAGCGCTGTTCTCACAGAGCAGTTCTGTCAGAGTCACCTACCTCACAAGGTGTCTGTTGTGGGGAGAGGAAAGGACGGCAATTGTAAGTTGCTTTGAGACTCTTGTGGGTAGTGAAAAGTGTGGTATAAAACCCAATTCTTCTTTGCTTTGGGAGAAAAATTAAACAGGAGCCAGGAAACACATCAAGCAACATTATTGTGATTGGACTCAGCCCTTGTGGCAGCCATTTTGTTGTGGCACGCACAACCTGTAATTTGGGTCTCTAAGGTCTGATTCATGCATGATTATTCATGTGGCAACCTCAAAAAACCACTGTACAAGCTGAAGAGAATATATAAGCATACAGCAACATTGGCAATGAAGGATTTGAACCTTGTAGTGCCTTAGAGACCGAGATGATTTCCAGGGTCTACACCTTTGAGAGTCAAAACTTCCTTTGTCAATGCTGTTTCACTATGCCGGGGTGGGCCAGCCAGTGGCATTCCAAGGGGTGGGTTAAAAGGTAAAGGTATCCCCCTGTGCAAGCACTGAGTCATATCTGACCCTTGGGGTGACGCCCTCTAGCGTTTTCATGGCAGACTCAATACAGGGTGGTTTGCCAGTGCCTTCCCCAGTCATTACAGTTTACCCCCCCCCCCCAGCAAGCTGGGTACTCATTTTACCAACAGATGGAAGACTGAGTCAACCTTGAGCCAGCTGCTGGGACTGAACTCCCAGCCTCATGGGCAGAGCTTTCAGACTGCATGTCTGCTGCCTTGCCACTCTGCGCCCCAAGAGGCTCATGGGGTGGGTTAGTGCTAGTTCAAAAATCAAGGCTCCCCATGTTCCATGCGCACAGTTGATCTGCACTCTCTGAGTGTCCTCAGTGAGCCAGCATGCTATCTCAGCCAAGCCTACCTTACAAGGTTGTGAAGACAAAATGCATGGACAGAAACATGTGCACAACCTTCAGCTCCTTGGAGGAAGGGCAGGATAAAAATGGATAGACAGGTCTGTCTCTTGTAGCCTAATCTTTAGGCCATGAGTTTTTCATTACAAATGCTGGAATATCTGACTCACCCATCATTTTTTTTTTTTACTGCACCACGTCTTTTGTATAATACAGGGATATTTGCTGTAGTTTGCTGTAACCTTAGTCTGATTCATACATGATTTTTTTTTCAGATGCCAAGCACCGTTACATTTCTGTGCCAGCAAAGCTTTGCCTCCCAAATTTCTGCCTTGCATATAGTGATGGAGCTCACGGTTAAGAGGGGGGGGGGGAGCTGGTTGCTCTGACCTGCAGAATTGCATTAAGATTCAAGTCCGTGCAGCTCTGCTAACTCTGCCAAACTGCAGATGTGTGCAGCTGTTTCAGTTGCCTAATGGGTGAGCCACCTGCTGAATGCACACCCTTGGCTGGCTGTGTTGTGCCAGTTTTCTTTAAATCAGCAGGTGGGGGTGCCAAGTTAATAGCTGGATCCCTGAGAGTGGTTCTAGAAAGTTTTTAAAGCCCAGAGTTAAGGCTTGAGGATATGCACAGTCTCCCGCAACTTTGCATCTCTTTCAAGGGAGATTAGCTCTGCTCCAGAGATCTGATTGATAATGCAAAACCCATACAAATGCTTTGGCCCTCCTCAGGACACTAATCACCTTTCCTTGGATTTGCTTCTGCTCAGGCAGGTTAAAAATTCTGTTCCCAGACTGGGTGGACTTCTGTACCTTTAAGAGGCACAGAGGAGAGCAAATTGCAGCTGGCTTCCCTTTTCATGAGGGAAAGGAAGCAGGAATTCAGGCAATTTGGCCTCTTAGGGCAGGGGTAGTCAATCTGTGGCCCTTTATCTTTAATCAAACTGCGGCCCTCCAGATGTCCATGGACTACAATGCCAGCAAATGCTGGCAGGGGCTCATGGGAATTATAGTCCATGGACATCTGGAGGGCCATAGTTTGACTACCCCTGTCTTAGGGTTTAGTTCAGACCTGCACCACTGAACATGTTCACAGCTGCCATGTTGGGAAGTGATGATCTGTGTCACAGTTTAAGTTCACGCTTTAGGATGACTAAGAAAATGGCCATGGCAGAACTATAAGCTGTAAGGATAGTACTGAGCAGATTGAAACAGGCTCCCTTCTTTTTGACTGTCATGGATTTATCTGGGTCAGGTTCCCATCCTATTTATTGTTTATTTATTGGACTTGTATACCGCTGTTCCCAGCAAGCTGACTCAGAATGAAAGCCATAGCTGTCATGGCACCTATCAGCAATGAGCCCTGCAAAGTGGGTGGGCCATGAAGAACATCAGAGAAGCCACGTTGGGTCAGGCCAATGGCCCATTCAGTCCAGTACTCTGTGTCACAGTGACCAAAACCCTGGTGTCGTAAGGAGATCTACCTGTGGGGGCAGAACTCCAGAAGCCCTCCCACTGTGGCCCCCCAAGCACCAAGAATGCAGAGGATCACTGCCCCGGACAGAGTGTTCCATCTATACCTTGAGGCTGGACATCACTGCTCCAGATGTTTAGCCAACTCCCACTTGAAGCTGTTTATGCTTATAGATGCCACCATTTCCTGCACCAGTGTATCCCATCTCTGAATGATTCTTTGGATGTACTTCCTTTTATCTGCTTTGGTTGAGATCAGAAACAGAGATGGCCCGTCAGGCAAAAATACGTAGAAAAGAAGAAGTATCAAGCTGGCAATGGCGAACCAAGTTTCTTCAAAATGTACAAGTAACGTTCAAAACGAATTCCTAGGTACAGTCTTGTTTTTATTTTACTTCCTCAGTGATACTGTATTAATATTGTATTTCTTTTAAAGACTTCTTCAAAATTATTCTAACCATAAAAGGTCTCAGCAATAACTCTTATATTTTAAGACATCCGTCTTGTACATTCAAATCATCTTTTCCCTCTTAATAAAACAGTAAGGGGTGTTGGGGTGGGCTCAGTCCGTGATGAGGAAGGCCAACAATTGGTCCCATGGCCCTGCACTGACAAGCGGAGGGGCCAATCAGAAGGCGCTTTGTGCCTTCCGATTGGCCCCTCACCAGGACAGACCAAAATTCCATCCAGCCAGGGGCAATCTGGAGAAATGGCTGCCAGTCTGCTCCTGACCACCAAAGGGAGAGGAGGTCAGCAGGGCTGCCAAGGGGGATGAGAACAGAGGCTTGGACAGGCTGTACCAGCCCTTTTCAACCCAAGGCTGTCCTAACTGTCATGTCCAACTGCAAATTGCCTCAGAACCCTGACAGAGCTGGCAGGAGGCTGCAGAGTGCTCCCCCTCCCCTCCCTTCAGGCCTGCTGGGAAGGAGCCTCTGACAGCCCCTGACTGAGGGGAGAGAGGCGCTTCCAAGAGCGACGCAGGGGAGCCTGAGGGCCTTCCTTTTGAGGGGGGGGGGACTTTCCCCTTCTGCCAAACAGTTGCCTGACAGGGAGGCCACAGAAAAGCCCCTTCTCACTTAAAATACTGCTCTGGCCGGGGGTTAGACACAGCCAAGCCATGTGTCTTTCTTCTTTGCTACTCTCTGCAGGTTTGAGTTCACTGTACAGCGTTATTCTGCAGATGAAACTGGTTTTTTTGTCTCCTGTTTCATCTGCACAACAACCCTGTGCAGTAGGCCTCAACATTCAACCCTTTCAGACTGGACAACTCCTCCCCTTCCTCTTCCCACTGCCAAGCTCTAGCGCCCGTTGTATTCTTGGATACAACGGGCTTTGCCCCTAGTCTTTTTATATTTTACTAGCTTCAAAGCCTGTTCCTAAGAACGGGCCCTGAAAGGGTCCCCTCCCTTGGCCCCTGGCCAGGCAGCTTAAGGTGGCCTTGGGCGGCACCTCACAGCCGGATCAAGTGGGGCGGGTGGGGTCTGGGCAGCTCGTTAGCAGGGCCGACAGAGCTCCTTAGCAGTCAGCTAGTCAGCTCCTTAGCAGTCCTTAACGAGCAATCAGCAGGCCCAGCCTAGCAGGCCAAGAGGCCCTCGTTAGGAAGCCCTCCACCACGATCCTTTGCCCAGGGCCTCTCCCCTTACCTGCTGCTGGCTCCAGGCACTGAGGCGTCTGAGAGCAAAGAGGCTAGAATCCAGGGACGGAGGGCGGACGTTGCAGGGGCAGGGCCAATCAGGGCAAAACTGGATGCACCCTGATTGGCCCTCTTCTAACGGACAGCCAGACATGTTCCACCCCCTAGGCTGCTTCATAAATATATAGAGGAACAAAAATGGATCTACTAGTATCAATTAACCATCATGGTATGTTTCTTCAAATTATATTTTGTAAGTTATTGAGGTCAGGGTGTTGGATCTAGGCCCCACTCCCCCCCGAATGGGCAGCCTACCCCTCCCTGAGGCACAGGATTGTGGGTAACTCATTGAACAGTGTGGGGAAAGGTTAGTTTTTTCGCCACCGGGAAGGGATGATTTTATAGACTTGTTTTCCGGGGTTTTATTTTAGAATCATAGAATCATAGAGTTGGAAGGGGCCATACAGGCCATCTAGTCCAACCCCCTGCTCAACGCAGGATCAGCCCAAAGCATCCTAAAGCATCCAAGAAAAGTGTGTATCCAACCTTTGCTTGAAGACTGCCAGTTAGGGGGAGCTCCCCACCTCCTTAGGCAGCCTATTCCACTGCTGAACTACTCTGACTGTGAACATTTTTTCCTGATATCTAGCCTATATCGTTGTACTTGTAGTTTAAACCCATTACTGCGTGTCCTTTCCTCTGCAGCCAACAGGAACAGCATCCTGCCCTCCTCCAAATGACAACCTTTCAAATACTTAAAGAGGGCTATCATGTCCCCTCTCAACCTCCTTTTCTCCAGGCTGAACATTTTGGGGTTTTTACCATGTTACCTGCCACAAGCCAGTTCGAACTGGGAGTGGCGGGCTATAAACCTGATAATAAAATAAAACTAAATGAAATAAAAATAAAATAAATCTACTGCTCATCAATTTCATTGACTGCCCATGAGTTCTTCTATTCTGGGAAAGGGAGAAAAGTACTTAGAATCATAGAATAGAATCATAGAATCATAGAGTTGGAAGGGATCTCCAGAGTCATCTAGTCCACCCCCCTGCACTATGCAGGACACTTGAGGCCATTCTGCACTCGTTCAAAATAGCACAATGGTTACAAATTGAAATCGCTACTGTTTTGCTGTTATGCACAACATCGTTGACAATCTGCAACACTCCTGAAACCGATCTGCAAAAAGCGCTTTGTTGTAGCGCTTTCAGGGAAACCCCAAAAAGTGGATTCACCCTCCGGAAAGCGCTACACTCTTGCAACCAATCTGCAACACTAGCGGGAAAGTTCTGTGCGTTACCATTGTTGCGGTTTCTGCAAAGTCCCTCCCCCTAGCTCTCTCCTCTGATCTTCCAGCGAAGCGATCGCCTTTTTTTTTTCTCGGAGCAAGCGGAAATCAACGCACCGGCAAGCCTTCGTTTACCCAGCGAGGCTTCCCTGGCTGCAGTCCCTCCCCAGAGCTGTTTTAAGTCACCAAGCACGAAACAACACACAGCCCCGTTTGCTGGTTTATTTTCCCTTTATTTTTCACTGTATTTTCAGCCGAAAATCGCGCCCGTGCGGGGGAGGGGGGTATTTTTTTTTCACTCAGGGGGAGCGTGGCAACGATGAAACGGCAGCTCAAACACCGCTAGCTAGATGGGTCTCTCTGTTGCAATGAATCAACGCAGATTTGTTGCAACGTGTGTATGTTTTTTTAAAACCTTCCTTAAAGGGAAAGGGGCTTTTTGGGATCATGATAACAGCCGCCCATTGGCTGCTTGACGGCCAGGGGCGGGACAAAGCTCGGCAATATCGCTTCCTGGCTAGTGATTTTTGCCGAGACCGGAAACCTGTGGGAAACGATAGAAACGCAACTGGATTCCACTACAAAGCCAGGTATGCATAACGACGAATTCCACAATTTAAAATGGCGTTTTTTTGTTCCGCAACCAATTTGCCACATAGATCCTGGTGCGGAATGGCCCTCACAACTCTCTGCTCACCCACAGTGACCCCAATTCCCTGCCCAGGTGATCCCTCCACCAAAAATCTCCAGAATCCAACCTGGCCTGGCCTTCTCTACCTTCTCTGTGCTATGCATTATTTTGTAAACCTCTATCATGTCACTCCCTCAGCCATCATTTCTCTAAGCTAAAGACTCCTGTCGTAACTTCTTTAACTTTTCTTCATAGGGAAAGTGTTCCAGCCCCTTAATAATTATTCTTGCCCTTTTCTGCACCTTTTACAATGCTATAATATCTTTTTTGAGGTGCAACAAACAGAACTGTTCCCGCGGTACTCCGAATGAGGCTGCACCATTGATTTATACAGGGGCATTCTGATATCTTTGACTCCCGAAGTACTTGTAGTATACCAGATGTATTAATAGGAGCATATTTTGTCTACTATAAAGGCTATGTGGGATATTGCAACATGGGAAGGATATTGCACATGTAGGGGACAGCGTAGGATATTGCATGAATCCCCTCTGTAGTTTATTACAAGTGAGGATGGCATAGCAACTCATGTATGTTTCTGCCACATACAGTCCTGGCAATAAACTGGCCTTCTCTTCGCCTTGCACCAGAAAAACAAGGGAGAGATTACTACCATATTCAAAATCTCACGCTTTTTGTCTGAATAGAACAAAGTTTGAATCCAGCGGCACCTTTACGTTTAATCCTGGGTCTAAGCTTTTGTGTGCACATAACACTTCTTCTCTTCCATGTTCATAAAGAATTTAAGAACGGGCAGTTAACAAGCTATTTGATTAATTGGTCAGGGATTGTCTCAGCTGACGTTTCTAACCAAGCTTACCAAGAGGTTCCAAAACACTGATTTGTTTTAAGGTAGCACACCTGCATGCGTCCTGTGCCAGCTTTTGTACTCAGATTTTCCTATTGTTCAAAATCATGCTGTTGTTTCACCTGTTTCTGCTGGAAAAATTAATCTGAAGAGGGGAAACCCGCTTTGAAAGGGGAAGCAAAGAAATCAAGTGCGTTCAAACATCTGTGCAATGAAAAGCATACATTGTTAAAAAACAACAAACGAAATAGGACCATGAAGGCAATTATCCCCAAATGTAGCACTGACCCCCCAAAGCCTTCATATTATCTTCAGCCTAGCCATCACCTTAAAATTTCTCCCATTTATTTATTTATTGCCCTTATACCTCACTCTTCCCCAGAGGCTCTGGGCAGCTTATAAAAGGATTAAAATGCACAAAAAGTGAGACATTAAATATTAGGTTTCAATTGTTCTGAATTATTAATAATTCAATATAAAATACCTAACCCCTTTCCAACCACCTCCTTCTCCGTGTAAAAAAGATGTCAGAATTATAAAATCATTCAGAGAACATGTAGTTGGAAGGCAAACTATAGCGTTCCCTTTGCCTTAATAAATATGCATGTAATGAACATTCTTAGTTAGAAGTCTTGTGGGTAGATATTCAAAGTTGTTCCAGGGTAGCTCAACAACCCTAAGGATGCCAACACATTTCCCTCTCCTTTGGTACCAATTTGATGTGTAGCCATCAGTGCATCCACAGTTCTTCGCTCCCTGCCATGAGGAGGTTTACCTGATTATGTAAACGATTCATCTTGTAGCTGAAGATCTGTGAGCAGATGGTGATCTGTTGGCCACCCTACACAATTTCTCTTCCATGTTCATAATGAACTTAGGAAGGGACAGTTAACTAACTACGTGATTAATTGCTCAGGGATTGTCCCTTGTTGAACTGACCCTTAGGACTAACCAAGGAACCTGAACCCAAAGGCAGGGTGGCCAGATGCAAAGGAAGATGGGGTTCCTCTATGTTTTACAGTGGTCAAGAATGTGAAAGTGCATCTGGTTATGGAGGTAGGGTTGTCACCTTCCCTGTGGAACATGAAGGTGCAATTACAATTCATCGCCAGTCAGTCAAAATCAGTTCCTGTAGAAAAAATGGCTGCTTTGTTGCATGGATTCTGGCAACATGCCCCTCTGAGGAAGCTTGGTCTGTTTAGCCTGGAAAGGAGACGACTGAGAGGGGATCTGATAACCATCTTCAAGTATTTAAAAGGGTGCCATATAGAGGATGGGGCAGAGTTGTTCTCTATTGCCCCAGAAGGATGGACCAGAACCAATGGGATGAAATTAATTCAAAAGAAATTCCGTCTAAACATCCGGAAGAAGTTCCTGACAGTTAGAGCGGTTCCTCAGTGGAACAGGCTTCCTCGGGAGGTGGTGGGTTCTCTATCTTTGGAAATTTTTAAACAGAGACTGGATAGCCATCGGACGGAGAGGCTGATTCTGTGAAAGCTCAAGGGGGTGGCAGGTTACAGTGGGGTTGCGATAGGGTTGTGAGTGTCCTGCACAGTGCAGGGGGTTGGACTATATGACCCCAAGAGATCCCTTCCAACTCTATTATTCTATGATTCTATGAGGCGCCTCCCCTCCCCTAAACTCTGCCCTCAAGAACTCCAGGTATTTCCCAAACCAGAGCTGCCAACCCTACTGCAGAATACAGAAATATATATTTATACCCTTCTTTCCCTTCCAAAGGGGACCTAAACCAACATCGCTTTGTCCTCCTCCATTTTATCCTCAAAACAACAGTCCTGTGAATTAAGGTGGGTTGAGAAGGAATGGCTGGCCCAGGGTCCCCCAGCAAGTTCCCGGTGGCAGAGTGGGGATTCAAACAGTGGTCTTCCAGATCTCTAAGCACTGCACCCTGCTGGCTCATGAGCTGAAATGCCCTTTTGCTTGCTTGGGTATTTCTGTGTGGTTTGCAGATGGTTCTCCTTACAGAAGGGGGGAAAGAAAGGGGGAAAGGCACAGGGGAGGAAGCTGGGTGGAAACTGTAAAAGGGATTTGGTGAAGAGACATGGAGAGCAATTATGACATTCCGCCCAAGAAAGAGAAGACTGCAAAGCATTAAAAACAGAGTCCCTGACATCACAAGCGTGTATGTGTGTGTGAGTTTTATAGGGATTTAACTAACAAGAACCCATAGTTGGGAAGACTGCCAGAGAAAAGCTGTGGTCAATAGCAAACAGATTGAAAGCACAGATTCAAATGGCTAAACTCTTGTCCATTCCTTCCTCTTTTCTCTGTGTTAAAGCTTCCCCTGCACCCCTTGTTCACTGTTATATATAAAAAAAACACCATGATGCTGTGTTTTCTGTAGGTTAATAGTTGGAAAGCAGATTTCGAGAGCAACTTGCAGGATATCTTTTATTACAGCGGACCAAATATCAGAGCACCAGCTTTTGAGTTCTCCAGAGCTCTTGCCCAGGACATATTTTTAAAGGAGGAAGGGGGAGTGTGTGTATGGGCGGGGGGGGGGACGGGAGAAAAACAGGTGTTTCAGGCTAACATGGAAAAACCTCTTGTCTTGAGCAGAATGTGTTGCAAACTGAATTAGATAAGGCAGCGATGGGTGAAAGTGATTTCAAGTTGCAGCAAAGCCTTCTGGGCTGAAGAAGGGAAGGGGGAAATAGCAATCTCCATCTTGACTGACTGGAGAATATAAAAGCCGGGCATTAATAAATGCTCCAGGTGAAAATCGATTCAACAACTGGATTTCCGCCAGGTTTATGGTTGAGGCCAAGGCAGACAATATAGACCAATGCCCCCCCCCCCCCGGGATTTGGGCTTAGGACCTGAAGTAAACACCATCAGGACCTGAAGTAAACATCATCAGGACCTCCTCTCCACCCGCCAGTAGTGGGAGGGGGGAGTTGAGTTGCCGATCTTGCCATGTTGGTAATGCTGGGAATGTTATTATTGTTTTAATGGTGTTTTTAACGGGGATTTTAGGATGTTGTAACCCGCCACGAGCCGCAAGGAAGTGATGGGAAATAAATCTAACAACAACAACACCAACAACAACAATAATGATGATGATAATGATAATAATATTTTAAAAAGGGG
This sequence comes from Paroedura picta, assembly GCF_049243985.1. Taxonomy (NCBI): domain Eukaryota; kingdom Metazoa; phylum Chordata; class Lepidosauria; order Squamata; family Gekkonidae; genus Paroedura; species Paroedura picta. The sequence goes on from NC_135373.1 coordinate 113,338,118, forward strand.
GGGGGCAGTTCTTACAGAAGAAAAAGGGGAGGATCATTACAATTTAAAAAACACCTAAAATGGGGGGCAGAAATCTCAACAAGAAACAATAAGGTCGAAAGAAGCAGCATCCCTCTCAGGCATCTCAGGCATTTGGAAAACTAGCACAAAGTGCCCACACCCAAGATACAACAAGAAACATACACCGCAGGCATGAATGGGCATGAGGAGTCAGTGTGCCATCCAGGCGTCACTCATTCGCGGCTATGGAGAGAGGCAGAAAGCCAGCTCACCCGGTGCCTTTGCCATTTTAATACCATAACCCGGAAGTGTCATTGCAAATTGCAGTCTAGAGAGAGGATCGTGCTATCGATTGCGTGTATTTCAAGCGGCAGTGTCTGTGCCTTCCCCATTTCAATTTATTGCTTCCTCGCAGGCGTGACGGCCCTGAGATATAACAATAGCATTTGTTTTTTCAGAGATTACTCATCAGCTTGATTGTCTGTCAGTAAGGAACAGACGTTTGTGAGTTCTTCTCAATTGGACGAAACCCCTGCTAAAAACTATGGCCGGGTTGCTTCTATTTTCAGAGATAGTGAATAGTACTAATAATATCTAGAATCTATATAGCACATTTATTTTTGTTGTTTTTGTTGTTGTTGTTGTTATTATTACATTTGTTACCCGACACTCCCAAGCAGGCTCGTGGCAGGTTACAGATGTCCAATTAAAACTCCCATTAAAAACCCATTAAAATGGACAAGAAATATCGATACAGAAACCAGCAACCCAGCAAATGTTCAAAATGCACAATATACATTGTGCATTTCAATTACAGTGTAAAGCAATGGGGAGTGGTGGCATCTTTCCTCTCTGGCCTGTGGACATCAAAGTACCTCCCATCTCTCCTGCTGCAGCTGCTATTGTAGTGTGATGAGGCTTGTACTTTGTGAACGGTTTTGTCCCATGTCCTTGGCATAAAGTGCCATACCTTAGGGCAGTGGTCCCCAACCTTTTTATCACTGGGGACCGGTCAATGCTTGACAATTTTACTGAGGCCTGGGGGGGTAGTCTTTTGCCAAGGGACGTCGCCGCCACCTGAGCCCCTGCTCCACTTGCTTTCCCGCCGGTGCCCCTGACTTCCTGCCACCCGCTGGGGAGCGCTGCCAGCAGCCACTGTGCAGTGCCACCATAAGGGGGAGACCCAGCCATGGCAGCTGCTGGAGAGCACCAAAGGTGAGCTGGCAGCAGAGTGGCAGGGCAGTCCCCGAGGCAGCAGCCGGGGAGGAGGACGAGGAGGACGAACAAACACTGGCAGGGGCTCATGGGACTTGTAGTCCATGAACATCTGGATGACCACAGGTTGACTACCCCTGGTCTAAAGCAGTATTTTCTCCAGAGGAATTTATCTCCATAGTCTAGAGAGGACTTGTCATTCCATGGATTCTCCAGGGCTCACCTGGAGGTCTAATCCGGCATTCTTTTGTGGGGGAAGTAATCTTCGATCGGGCAGCTGAGGGAGTTACAAGGATCTCCCTGTTTTCATTACTGAAATGCTAATAGGAATAAGTTACTGCCTTTCCTGCAAAGAGGGATTCTGCCAGCACTTCACTTGGTTTCTCTTCTGACAATCAAACAGACATTGAAGGGTCTGACCCGCCTGATATGGCAAAGCAGCGATGCTAGCACAGACTGCATCCAGTAAGGATGTTGTAAATTGCCCTTGCAACCAATTGGTGTCTAGCAAGCTGCCGGGGGGGGGGGGGGGGGGAATAGCAAAGCTTTAAAAAATGTCACCAGCTTCCTCATTTTACTCACCATCTATGTGGGGAGGAAAAGGAGGGAAACTTCCCCTTTCATTTATAAATTCCTTTGTAAGCAACATCCTGTTATCCTGGTGTTCTATAGCAATGACAGAGATTTGTAATTTTTTTCAGTGTCACCCCAAGAGTAACCTTAGGACAGGGACCCTAAGCATAATTACTGGGTAGTCCCACTGAATAAGTCCATGTTTCTTCAGAATATGCAGAGTCTGAACTCATAGTTCCACGCAAGCAACTCACATCTCAAATGATAAAATATGAAGACAGATTAGGTGTCTGAGAGGATAGGGGAAGTATATGCCTCTTGTGGATTTGCAAACATTGGCAGAATGTTCAGAAGACTCATGACCTATAATAGAACAATAGAACAGTAGAACCTTTAAGACCAACAAGCTTAATTCTGGAAATAAGTTTTGTGTGCATGCACTCTTCCAGAATTAAATTGTGTTGTTCTTAAAAGTGCCATTGGACTCAAATGTTGTTCTGTTGCTTCAGACCAACATGGTTATCCATCTGAATCTATCTTGGTGGCATAGGGGTGTCTGAAAATAAATAGGAGGCACACAGAACTCATTATTGGACTACAGATGCTTTCAAACAAATTTCATACCTATACATATTTGTGTGTATGTGTAGTAAGTTTAAAAAATAAAAATAGGGCCTTTTAAAATTTTCTTCTGAGGACTTGCACAGTGATTCTGGAAACTGAGTGAAATGTACTTTTGCAACTGGATTTTCCTGTGCGGAACAGGACAATCTACTTCAAAAGTGCATTATCCAATGTGTGCAGATTGGGCCCAGGAGGAGGAAGATGCTTGAGACATACCAGCAGTAGAAACAATTTATTTATAGATATATATGCCGTATAGATTTAAGAGATGCAAAAGATCATCCCAATAGCCTTAAAAGGTCTGCAGGATTTATTTTATAAAATATTCACCCATATTTTTTTTAAATGAAAAAATATAAAGGAAAATCCTATCTTGCATATTCTTTTGATGCAACTTGGGAGGGGGGATACTACATATCATTTTGGTTTCAAATAATATATCCCTTCCACTATCTCCGCTGCACATTTACTTGGGACTGGGTTAACAGGTCTCCCTGGCCACTGGAAAGGGATGGGGGTGGATGGGATAGGGTAGGGTTGCCAGATCCAGGTTGGGAAACTCCTGGAGATTTGGGGGTAGAGCCTGGGGAAAACAGGGATCTCAGTGGGCTACAGTGCAAAAGAGCCCACCCGCCAAAGCATCCGTTTGCTGGAGATGTAGGCTGCTCACAAATTGTGGTATAGCACCATGACTTAATTGAGAAAGTCTAGGGTTATGGGCACCTCTGGCTTGTTACCATCCTCCTCTCTACTTGACCGATTCTCTATAATCTGGTTGTTTAATTAGAGACTTCTGCTCCTTCTGAAGCCAGTGTGGTCTAATGGTTAGAGTGTCAGACCAAGCTCTGGAAAACCCAGATTCAAATTCTCACTTAGGCATGGAAGCAGGCTGGGTGACTTTGGCTAATTTCTCTCAGCCACTTACCTCATAGGGTGGCTGTTTTGAGGATAAAGTTGAGGAGTGGAAAATTATATTCTAAACTGTTTTGAGTCTCTGTTGTGATAAAAGGACTACCTACTCCTATATAAGCCCACCTGTCCACTTCCTTTGGGTGTCCCCTGACATCTGAAGCTAGGCAGGTGATAAACTGAGAAATGACCTTCTTGGTTGTAGCACCAAAACTTTGGAATCCTTCCTTGTGTGAATTCATACATCCCCCTCTATTGATGTTTTACACCAGTGAGTGAAGACTTTTTTTTGTTTGGCATACTCCCAATAACTGTTATTGGTTTTCCTCCATGGATTTGTTGTCAGGTATGTTTGGGGAAGGGTCATGGCTTAGTGAAAGACTACCAGCTTTGCATGGAGAAGGTCCCAGGTTCAATACTCAGTCTGTGTAGACAGTACTGGCACTGATGGACCAAGGGACTGATTTGGTACAAAGCAGCTTCATGTGTATGTCTATGTTTTACTGAATTGTCTGAATACTTTATACAGACTTTATTTTAAATACTGTTCTAATGTCTCAAATATATAAAAGTGTTTTAATTGTTTTGCTGTTCTCTACCTTGGGGACTCTATCTGGGTAGAAATAAATGGTTTAAGTCAATGAAGTAAATTGCTTTTAAACATCAAAACAATCCATTTGGGTTGCAATCCTATGAAGTTAGCTGGCACCTCATTATATTACAAAAAGCATGACTTATTTTAGGGAAGGCCAGCTTGAGAAATCATGATTCAGCTCACAAACGACAATTCACGTCTTTTTTCTTCTTTTTTCTTTTGCTCAACAGTTACTAGCTTCATTGTATTATTTCTGGGAAGGCATCACTGGGGAACAAACATGGATGATATCATGATCAAAACTGGATGTCTACATTTGTATATCATGCAATACCACAGTTAACTCTAGTTTATAGCCCAGCTTCAGATCCTGGTTTGATGGATCCTGATTAACCATAGTGATCCACATGAAGACAATTACACTAGCCAAGGTTTAATAACTGTGTTCTTTAATAGGTGTATGAGGCCACTGAATGAGATCATTTGGCACTCTGGGGTTGGGCATTATCAATATGCAGATAGCTTTATATGTCATTGTCTAGATCTACAACTACAACCATCTTGATTATAAACTGGCTAAGGCAGAACAAGCTGAAACTGAATCCAGATATTAAAAAGTAGATAAATAATCCAAATACACCTATCTATCTGAGTTTTAAAGCTAATCAAGGTGTTTTTTGGAGCTTATGACTTCCTAGGAAGCCTATTCTGTAATGTTATTGCAGAAATGGTAAAGGTAAAAATAAAGGTATCCCCTGTGCAAGCACCGGGTCATGTCTGACCCTTGGGGTGACGCCCTCTAGTGTTTTCATGGCAGACTCAATACGGGGTGGTTTGCCAGCACCTTCCCCAGTCATTACCGTTTACCCCCCAGCAAGCTGGGTACTCATTTTACTGACCTTAGAAGGTTGGAAGGCTGAGTCAACCTTGAGCCGGCTGCTGGGATTGAACTCCCAGCCTCATGGGCAGAGCTTTCAGACTACATGTCTGCTGCCTTATCACTCTATGCCACAAGAGGCTCTTAAAGAGGCACAAATGGTAAGTGACCACTAAGCATTTCCTACACTAGTCATGGAGAAAAAGTTCCAATTGACATACATATAAAGAAGAATCAATAAGGCTTATACGTATGAACAATCTAGGGGCTGTGGCACTCTCAAAGTCATTAGTATTCTATTACTGCACACACAGTGAGTTCAGATGTCATTATGCTGGGTGCCAACAAACAATTTCCTGAGTTAAAACAGGCTGTTTTAATTAGGTATTTAACATACACTGCTAAGTTGCTTAATATAATGATGAATCTTTTAGAGTCACATATCTGGTAGAAAAGCTTTTTTCAGTAGGCTAGCTATAGACCACTTAAAATAACAGATTATCTTTGCTTATTCAAGAATGTCTTGTGGTTTCTTTGATTTTACAGGATTGCTCTTGTGTGGGAAAGAAAGAAAGAAAGAAAGAAAGAAAGAAAGAAAGAAAGAAAGAAAGAAAGAAAGAAAGAAAGAAAGAAAGAAAGAAAGAAAGAAAGAAAGAAAGGCGTAATTTGCATAGATGTACATTGTACTGGGACACATTTCTCTACAATGTTCCAGATGCATGAGGATTAGGACATGGTTCTGTTAACACTAGTTGCTTTTTAAATGTGGACTGTTGTATCACTTAGCAATAAAGTCTGAAATATCTATTCAGGTCCTCTGAATATACTGTTATGGATTCTCATACTAAATATCTGATACCCTGAAATTAACCCATAACAAAAAGGACCATCTAATAGCTAAGTAGGTTAAAAGTTTATTAACTATTCAACACAACAACCTGTACACAAATTATACAGACAAAAATCTGTATCTGTAAATAAATCTATAAATTGGCAAATACATTTTAAAACTCTGCACTCATATAAATTGCTTCCCACTGCGCCTCAAGGTCTTGAAATGCTTGGCTGCCACTGATTCTAAACACAGCTACTTTCCTAGTGACAGTTTCTTTGATGCATCCTAAGAGAAAACATACCTTCTGCATCTTTGCCAGCTGTGTTTCAGCAAGAACTGGAACAAATTGGGCTCTTTTCTGGAGTTTTCCAGATTACATTTGAAGAAATAATGAGGGACAGCCTCCATTTCCTCCCAGCCTCTGCTGAAATTCTGTGTTCATACTTCAGAAAGTAATCTATGTTTGTTTGTCCAAAGAGTTCTTCAACACTGTCAAGACTGTTCATTTTGTGGCTTCATTACATCAGGCACCTGAAACATTATTCTCAGTAGGTGGATATATGTACACCTGGGAACTAATAAGAAACATTGTAAACAGTGGTGCAGCAGTTAGTGTTGGACTAGAACTGGCTTTCTCAATCAGGTTTCGTGAAACTCTGGGGTTTCTTGATGGCCCTGGAAGGGTTTCCCAAATGGCTGGGAGTTAATTAATTTTTAACACATTTTTAAAATTTGTTAAACATTTATCAGGTGATATGACCATATACTTTCCAGGACAGTGACATGAATGAGTGTTTGCAAGTGACATCTGTGTCCTTTTCCCTTCCACCCCCTTATGATGTTTTCTGGGGGAATGAGAATTGCGAGAGTTTTGTTTTTTCCACCGCATCTTGTTCCTTCTGGTCTTTTTTCCCCTGGTTTTTGATTTATGATTGTGTTTTATGTCTGGGGTTTTAATTGCGGTTTTATGGGATTTTATTCAGACGTTTGTAACCCGCCGCGAGCCATCAGGGAGTGGCAGGCAATAAATCAAACAAACAAACAAACAAACAAATAAACAACAACAATAATAACCCCCCCCCTCCCAGAATGGCCAGTGATGGTCCTATAGGGAGTGGGAAGGGGAAGGGCCCTGGGTGGGTATGTACACAGCTATGCTTCCCAACCATATTCTAGGCCAGGGGTATTCAAACTGCGGCCCTCCAGATGTCCATGGACTACAGTTCCCGTGAGCCCCTGCCAGCATTTGCTGGCAGGAGCTCATGAGAATTGTAGTCCATGGACATCTGGAGGGCCACAGTTTGACTATCCCTGTTCTAGGCAATCATACCACTTGGGGGGGGGGGGGTTTCTCAAAGCCTGAAGAATGTTTCAGGAATATTTCAATGGTTAAAAAAGGTGAGAAAGGCTGGACTAGGATCTGGGAGACTCAGGTTCAAACCCCCACTTTATCATGGAAACTCGGTAGTAGTCACTTTCAGTCTAACCTACCTCACAGGGTTGTTGTGAGGATACAATGGAGGAAAGGAGAGAAGCTGTTTTGGGTGGCCAGGGAGAAGAGAGGTGGGGTATAAATGAAGTAAATAAATACTAGACATTATACTACCTCTCTTCAAGGCTTAAAATTACATATTAACAATCCACTTAAAATATATTGACGCAATCCCTACGACAAAATTAACGTCAAACTACTGAAAATGCAGAAGTAGGACAAATGTAAAGTAGATGGCATCTGATCACATTAATAGTAACAACCTTTGTGTGACATGAAATGAAAAGACTTGTGTGACTTGTGGCTTCTAAGAGATCTCCAAATTATATTTGACTTCTGAAATTCATGTAGTATACCAGATATTTATTTATTTATTTATTTATTTATCATACTTATATACCGCCCTCCCCGGAGGCTCAGGGCGGTTTACATCATAACAGAGAACGATACATAAAATATATTAATAGCTCCATATTCTGTCTACTATAAAGGCTGTGTAGGATATTGCAACATGGGTAGGATATTGCACATGTAGGGGCTAATGTAGGATATTGCATGAATTCCCTCTGTAGTTTATCACAATGATGGCATAGCTACTCATGTCATTGTATCTACAAGCAACAGGAAGCTGCTGGCAACTATAGCTACATATACACAATTACTACACGTGGGAGGCATGCAGACTAAAGGACTTGTGTCCAGTATGAATCAGACCTCAAGAAGCCTTGGCATAAGCTGTTGCCTTGGATCTCCGAGGGCTCACTAACATGTGAGCTGAAGTAAACCGAGGAACAACTGAAACCAAACAGAAGGACAGCATTGTGTTTTGTTTGTTCTTGCAACAGTCAGACTTGATGCAAAAAGGAAGAACGTGCTTTTAACGGCTGAAAGCGGGGAAGGTCTACTGTTGACCTGCGTGGTCTGTCATCTTGTAAATCACAATGGCTTCCCTCGGGTCCTTTGGACAAGTTCCTTGGATTTTAACACGTTAAAATTTCAGCGACCAGACCCAGGCTGCCACACATTGCTTGATATACCAGTGGCCCTTCCTGCGTTTTTCACCCTGCCCTTGCTCTTGCAATGCTTGCTGGATGGTTTCCCCAACCTCAGCGCTCGTTTTTAAACAAAGCTGTTTCTTCTTCGCCTACGACTCCTTTTCTGAGGATTTTTTTTTCCTCCACAGATCCTGGGTGCAATTCGCAGTTGCAATCGATTACAGCGGGATGCAAGCTGCACGCATTGTTTTCAGGGAGCAGCCTGCTGCGACGCTGCAGGAACATGTCACGGGACAGAAAGGCAGTTATGGCTGCGGAGGAAGAAACTTGCGATCGTGGCATACCCCAAGGAGGGACGGAGACCTGTGTGCAGCCCGGGTTTCTGGACGGCGTGGGCGATTTGCACGGGGTCACCGTGCCCACCCGAACCGCTTTAAAAAGCACCGCCATTTGGGGGTGCTTAATGAAGCAGCACAGCTTTGGAAGCCCCGTTCCCATCCCGCGGTTTAGGAAATTTTAAAATGCGGGGTGGGGGGTGGAGGATAGACTGCAAACTGAGAAAGACCCTCTCAGCTCGAATGAACGAAGAGGAACATTTTCCCGTCGTCGACAATGCGCGACTTGCGCTGGAAATAAAAAGTCGACAGGCGCAGCATGATGGAAAAGTCTCCCCCCCCCCCCATCTCACAGATAATGGCTCCTTCCCCGCTGTCTTAATACGCACTCTCAGAGGATGCAGCGAAACGCACCGCGGGAAAAGGAAAAAAACACACACCCCAAACCCTTCCGACCAGCCCGTGAAAGAAAAACTACAACTCCCGCCGCCCCCTTGCTATTCTTTTCCCTCCGACTCCTCCGCAAGGCACCCTGGGAAACGTAGGCCGCGCCGCCGCTGGCGGCTCCCGACACCGGCATCGAAGGGAGGCGCGAACTACCTCTCCCAGAGAGTCACGAAGGAAGCCTGCGGGTGTTGACGCAGGCGCGCTGGAGTGCGGACGGGGAAAAAGGGGGGCGTGGTCTCGGCGCCTGTCTCTCTCTCTCCCTCCGTGAGTGTGAGTGTGTCGGTTTCGGGTTCAGTCGCCATTTAGCGCGGACAGTTTGTTTTTTCCTCCCCCCCCTCCCTCTCCTGGCCGGGAGAGGCGTCCGGGAGTGGCCCATCCCCCCCGTCCCCTCAGGAGCAGCGCGGAGGGAAAGAGGCGGGCGAGAGCGGGCCCGGCTCCCCTTTATCGGCCTCCCCCTCGGCGCTGGCCCCTCCCTGCCTCTCCTGCCAGTCACTCTCTCTCGGCGCGTGAGGGAGGGAAGGAGGGAGGGGGGAGGCGGCCTCCTCCTCTTCCTCCTCCTCCTCCTCCGAGCGAGCGCGCGAGTGCGAGGCGGGGGGAGCCCCGGCGCGGCGTGAGGGAGGCGAAGGCGCTGGCTGGATTTCGTCGCCGTCGAGCGCAGCAACAGCCGCCGCCACAGCTGCCGCCACAGCGAGGACCGGCTGACTGACTGACTGGACTCAGGCAAGAGGGGCAGGAAGCGCGGGCGAGAGAGGGCGGGAGCGCGCGCGCTGCCCCGCCAGGCCTGCCCCAGCCTCGCCCCCCCCACCACCCCCAATCCGGCCTGCCTCTTCCTCCCCCCCCTCCCCCGCCCGCCCCGTGCCCTCGCCGTCTCTCCTCCCTTTCGCCCATCTTCGCTCCATGTCGGCCCCGCTGCCCGGCCCCTCGCCGTCACCGCAGGATGGATGCGGACACTGACCGGGGAGCCACCCCGACGCCGCCGGCCCAGCCCGCTCGACTGCTGCAGCCGCCGCCCGGACAGCAGCAGCAGCAGCAGCAGCAGCATCGCCTCCTCCTCCTCCTCCTCGCCGCCGCCGCCGTGAGGGGCCTCCGGGAGCCTCCTCCTCTGCAGCGCCAGCCGCCGTCGCAGCTCCTCGCCGCCGCGCCTTGAGCGCCTCCCGGCAGCTCGCCGCAGGCGCCTCCGCCGGCTGCACCATGTCCGGGGAGAACAGCGGCGCGGCGGCGGCGGCCACGGCGACCCCCGCGCCTCGCTTCCTGGCCCCGCCGCCGCCCGCGCCCAAGAACGGCTCCAGCTCGGACAGCTCCGTGGGCGAGAGGCTGGCGGGGGCCGGCGCGGACCCTGAAGGCCCGGAAGGCGGAGGCGGCGTTGGTGGCGGCGGCGGCGCCCGCCACGAGGAGTACCTCCGCCGCCGCCACACCATGGACAAGGACAGCCGCGGCGCGGCCGCCACCGAGCACCGCTTTTTCCGCCGGAGCGTCATTTGCGACTCCAATGCCACCGCTCTGGACTTGCCCCGGCTGCAGCCCGCGGCGCCTCCCCCCGCCGCAGCCGGCCGCGGGAGCATCCCGCCCGTGCTGGGCTCGCCTCCGGAGTCTGTCGTGCAGGCGACATGCGCCTCCAGCGCCGCCAGCCAAGCCCCCACGCTGCTGCTCCTGCAGCACCAGCAGCACCAGCAGCAGCCGCCTCTGCCCGCGGAGGGGCAGGCCGGGCAGGAGCCCCTGATAGCCAAGGACGTTGCCCCACTTCTGGCCAAGGAGGAGGGCTTGGAGGCCACCCCACTGCCCCCCACCAGCACAGCTGGAAGCACTGTGACTTCGGCCCGGGAGCTACAGGAAGAACGGAGTCGGCAGCAGGAGGATATCGAGGAGCTGGAGACCAAAGCGGTGGCGGTTTCCACGGACGGCCGCTTTCTTAAGTTTGATATCGAGATTGGCAGAGGCTCCTTCAAGACTGTCTACAAGGGACTAGACACGGAAACCACAGTGGAAGTCGCTTGGTGCGAGCTGCAGGTAATAGGAAGGTGTTGGCTTGCCTTTCTGGGTGGCTTGCTGCCAGGGTGATAGTCCTGAGGAAAGGGCTGTACCTTCATGTGCCATTAATGAAAGACAGCGATCCTCGGTATTCTTGCGAGTGATGTATTAGAGCAACATTTTATGAAGACAATTTAGGAAGCATTGTTTTCTTTAATTCCTAGTGTCTAACAAAGGAAAGTGGAAGTCCTCTGAGATCGGATGAAGGTTTTTATAGCTTCCTTTTTCGGGCTCTGGCCTTCAATTTAGAACTGCTTGTTAAAATGACAGAGGAAAACAGCAAGTTCCATTTAATAAAATTCCATTTGAAAATGGCAGAGGGAAAATATTAGGGGCAATATATTAAAAATGCTGTTGTATTTTGGTCAAACATCCATTGTCGAAAGTTGCAGTGGAAATTTTTTTTAATTAAATAGGTATAGAAAATACAGAATGCCATGATTAACCTTGTAAGATTCCTGTATATTTTATAGCCTATAAAATGTAGACTTGTGTTTTCACAGCAATGAGGATTATCATTTTCCTTGAAGCTGGGAAGGCCTCAGGTTAGCACTCAGTGGTGCAAAATGTCTCTGCCTGCTACCACATATTCAGCCACGTGAACTTGTTATGAAGTTCTGCTTTCTATAGTGGTTCATTGTTTTTCTTTTTTCCCTCACCTCTACCATTTTCACATTTAACAAAGCAGACAGGTAAAATCGTATGCTTTCCTATGGTAAAAATTAATGCATGCAGGGGAAACATCTTCAAAATGTGCATTAGAGAATTATGGGTAATTGCAGATCCCCTGTCTATAGTCACTGCATATTTGGAGAAAAATTCCCTTTACGTTTACTATGGAAAATGCTGATATACCTGATTTGCTGGGTGTACTATAAAGCGCTTGAATACTCAGCTGTTCACGCAGATTATAGTGAAGTCAAAAGAAGAGTTGTTTTTTATACCCTGCTTTTTATTACCCGAAGGAATCTGAAAGTGGGCTACAAACACCTTTCCTCTCCCCACAACAGACACCCTATGAGGTAGGTGGAGCTGAGACAGCTGTAAGGGAACAGTGCTAAAAGAACCATGACTAGCCCAAGGTGGCTGCCTGTGGAGGAGTGGATAATCACTCCCAGTTCTCTAGATTAGAGTCTGCCACTCTTTAACCACTACACCATGCTGCTGTTTTTTCAGGTAATATATATTTATATTATGCTGTGGCAAGTGTGTGAAACAGATGAATAAAGGGGTTCATACAGTGTATTCAGCTGTCTGATGATAAGTATCAGCCAATCATGTCTCTCTGAATATGTGCAATTCAGAGAAATTGCACAAATGCGTTTTTTAGTGAATGAGTTATGTGATCTTTGTAAACCTTCATGGGCAGTTCCTTTTTGCTTGGTAGCTTTCATACTGCATCCAGTGCACATGCTGTTTGCAGTTGTGTGCAAACTGTTTGCAGTTGTGTGCAAGGTTAACTTGCTTGCCTGGATAGTTCTTCATTGATGGTGCTGAGAATACCTAAAGAATGGATCTGAAAACCAAGCTGCTATATTAAAGCAGAGGTGGTAGATATTCCAAATATGATAGCAGTATGAAGGTACTCCTTTTTTCCTCCTGAAAAGCAATGGGGAAGTTGAATTATTTTTAGTGCATTTTGTACGGCTACTGGATATGTTAAACCAGAAAATTATGTAATAAAAGCTGCCTTTGAGAGAAAACTTTTTTAAACGTTTCAAATTATGGGTACAGATTCTTTAGTTTGGGTTGGTTTGCTTTCAGGATTAGTATGAACAGATTTGCTATATGCACGTGAACAGCTAAAGAACTTGAACTGTGCAGTAGCTAATCTTAATCACAGCAGCATCTTTTATGGTAGGTGAAATGCATCAAACACAGCAGGGAATAGATAAAGGAGACAGTTAATATAGAGTTCTCCTGTGGTTTCATAGCAGGTATTTTGTGTTAAATCTGTGAACAGTGCCTGTGCTAAAAACTTGATGTTAGTAGATACTCATGTTAGCTCTTTGGCTAGGTCATTATCAGAATTTCGCTTTAACAACTTGATTGTTGTGCGACCTAGGAACACGCTGTATACCATCTAAAATTAGGGTTTGTCTGTACTGGTAACTCTCCTTGTGCTGGCCACTTATACTTTGGCCTTAATCAGCATGAGATCTTTTTTTAGATTGAGGAAAAAATTCTCTTTGAAGCTGGAATCAAGTGTTCAGACTGACAGCTGCATAGGAGCAGCAATTATGCCTGTCGATATCAGTGCAGTTGTGTGTGGGCTGGCTTGGGGCACAGAACAGACTGTGGGGGGTTATATGTGCAGCCAGTCTTTGAGTCTGTGCCAGGATGTGCGTGTCCTTGATTATGTTGAGAAGCTGATGGTGAACTGACTTCAGCTGAGAAGTGGAATGTGGCATTTGAGTTGCACATGAGTGAATTTTCAAGACAGTTCAAATTTGTCATGTCTAGATGACTTTATTTTAATTGAGGCCAAAGGGTTGGATCCTACCCATATTCCACTGCTGGAAGAGGGGTGGTCTTACCTGATCCCTGTCGTCACCAAAGGCAGCCAATCTGCATGGCTGTTTTGTTTTGGTGAGGCATAGTTTTTCTTGGTGCTCAGGGCTTTTGAAGGAGGTAAAAGGCTTTTGCCACTGAAATGTTCAGAGGATCCAGCTAAGAGTTTGTTTCCTTGATCTTGTGTATATTAATTAGGAATTAGAACAGGCTATTCTTGCTGATGAAATCCATGATCTAAAAAAGAGTTCATTCTCATCCTTGTTTCTCTGTGGGCAATGCCATCTAGTATTCCAAGAGGTATAAATGAATGTTCTTGACCATGCAAATAGGGAGAGCACAAAGAGACAATACTTAGTTGATGTAGAATTCATACATTAGGAGTTGCTACAATAGGTATGTTCCAAAATGCAGTTTCCATAAATACAATTTTTGCAGTTCTGCATAAACAGCTGTCTGTTACTGCATGTTGCGGCAGGGTTTTCCACATCATTTCCAGGAAGTAGCTGAAAATGAACAAACTTATGAAGCACTTGATGCAAAAAGAAGCTAAATTGAGTACATTCGTTGTACTAATTTCTTCCAGTTCTTTAAGTGTGAAAGTTTTTTTGAGAGCTTTTCCCCAAAAGTCAATTTGTAAATATATTAGTTGTAAGAAATTACATTTTTAATTCACAAGAATTTGAAGTACTATTCTGTATGCTGAGCTGTGTTTTACTTAAATCAAACTGTCTTAAAGAGTTGGAAGAATAGGGTATTTGATGAGCTGAAAGATCTTAACTTCAACTAAGGAACTCACAAGGCGCTATGGGATTACTTGATCGTGTATTTTGAATGTTTGTCTTCATGTTTCCACTGTGAATGTTTCTATATAGAATATATGGTGTGAATAGATGTTTTGCCATGGCTGCTTGAAAGGACTGTGTAGGCCAGAAGGTATCTTTCACTCTTCTCAACTTTAGCAATATATATGGATAGCTGTCAATATTTAGAAAAATAGAGGCAATTAGAAGCCTAATGCAAATTGCAGTAGAATCCGGGTGGAGGAGGCCGAGGGAAGTGGGTCCAGTATGTTGCTCAGATTGCTTTGTTTCCAGCATGTGAATCATCTTCCTAAGTTTGAATTCAGCAGCTTGTGATACTGGCTTTACATGCCAAAAATTGCTACTTGGGAATCTTTAACTACATTTGATGAGTTCATGCAGATGGTAAAATGCAAATTATTAGTAGATAAAAATTATTGCCTTATCCTTTTGGACTCTGGAATTGGAGCTAATTTTTAAAATATTTGGCAGTCCCTAGCATCAAATCTTTTTTTAGAAATATAAAGGAAAGAATTGCCCTCTCTGATACTGGAAGTGTTCAGTCTGCACAGCTGTAAATAGCAGCACATTAATCTCTTGCTAGTTCGGTAACTGGTGTTTAGGAATGAGCTTTTAACTGACTTCATAATTCTAATAGTCACTTTTTTGCTTCCATTGTCGGATTTCTCTGTAGTTCAGAGGAAGTTAAATTTGCAATTGACCATTCATTCATGTGAGTAAAGTATTGGGTGTGGCCTGTGAACTCTAGTTAAGTCCCTCCTTTTCATTGAGTCAGTTCTGGGTGGAATACAGAAAGGTCTTATGTTGAAAGCACACCTGCAAAGTAATTAGTTTATTGTGCTGAGAAATCCTCAGGCATTGGAATCACTGCAGAAACTTTGGTAACTCACATGACAGCTAACCCTTTGTACTCTAAACCAGTGTTTCTATTAGTAGAAAGTGTCTTCTCTCTATATCTGGCTTTCCTGGAAACCTCAACTAATTTGCAAGGTGAATGGCATGTAGGCAATACTTAGCAGTGTTTAAGTTTACAAGGGCCTGGCATTCAGCTACTTATTCCAATATTTCTCTGTCCCTTTATTTATTTACCACATTTTTATCCTGCACTTCCTCCAAAGAAGTTTAGTGTGCCACATATAGCTTTCCCTTCTTCCATTTAACCCTCACAATAACCATGTGAGGTTTTTTCCTGCCCCACATACAGAGCAACCCCTCACCCAAAATAATACATCATCTGATTTGAACATGGACATTGGCACTAGAGCTTGCAATAAACCCAGATGCCAACTTTGCTGCTTTATTCACCCAGACAGCACTATCACTGGACCTAATAACATTAACTACACCATCTCAAAATTCATTCATCTTCTAACTTGGTATATGCTATTGAAAGCCAACAGTGCCCTCCAGTTCTCTACATAGGGAAGACAGGTCAAACTCTATGCCAAAGTTTAAATGGACACAAAGCTGAAATCAAGAGTCACAAAACTGAGAAACCTGTAGAAGAACACTTCAGCCTCCCAGGACACTCAATGGGGAACCTCAGAATAGCAGTTCTGCTGCAGAGCTAAAGGCTCTGATGGAGCTGTCACAGTTTCTCAGGGCCTGTAAAACTGAGCTCTTCTACCAGGTCTTTGGTTGAGGCCAGAGCCGGGAAGATTGAGGGCCCCTCCTCAGGCAATGCTAGAACATCGGTGAACCCCATCGGTGGATGCTTGCCTGGACAGGTTGCTGGGGGGGGGGGGGGGTTGGCCTCTCATCTTTTGTTAGGTTTGTTGTTTTAATTGAGGTTTTATGTACACTGTTGTAACCTGCCACGAATCATTGCCAAGAGTGATGGGCCAAAAATCAAATTTTAAACAATAAATAAAAAGAATTTCAGAAACTGACTAGAATGGGAGATTGCTGACTCACAAGTTATTACAGGACAAAAGAACCTCCAGGGCTTAACAGAAATATGGTTTCTTATTTCAGTACACATGGTAATGTCATTCAGTGCTTGCATCTCTTTTTTAAACTTTTATTATACTGTATGTAAATCTGCTATTCACAGGTTTTACCAATTGTGTTAGTCCAGTTTTATCTCTAATTAGCCCTTCCTGGCAACATAATACTCATCTGCTATATATTTGTAACAATTGATTACTCTGTTTCAGAGTACCTGAAGAAGTGTGCATGCACACAAAAGCTTATACCCAGAATAAGACCTTGTTGGTCTTAAAGGCTGTACTGGACTCCAACTTGGATCAGGTGGGGTGGGTTAGGCTGAATTTGATTGATTGGCCCACAATCACTGAGCAGGCTTCCATGACAGAATATGAATTTAAAACTGGGTCTCTCAGATCCTAGTCTCACACTCTTAACTACTGCACTTGGGGCCATTATGACTGTATCCTAGAATTCTCCGAGTCAAGAGGACATCCTGATTGGTTGATTCCCACCACTCTCAGGGAGGCAGGACTAAAATTCTTCCTCTTCCTGTCTCCTTGGTGAGCATCACCATCTTTCAGTTCTCTTCCTGCCTGAACAGGGAGGGGAGCTAGATGTGTAGATTTACTGTTGTCTGCTTATTAACCCCAAAATTAATTAATTTATTTTATTTATATACCGCCCTCCCCTGTGACTCAGGACGGTTTACATGGAACAACAAAGAACAATACAATATAACTTGGTAGTAACAGTGATAACAGAGAGAACATAGTTTAACAACATCAGTATTTTAACAGTTTGAGAACATCATTATTTTAACAGTCCAATGATTGGTTGATTCCGGTGTTTGCTTCATAGGGAGGGATTCAGGGGGGATTGTAGATGTTGTTAGTTTTGGTCAACCTCAACCAAATGCCTGGTGGAAGAGCTCCCTTTTGCAGACCCTGCCACTGATAGCTGCACCCCATCCAGATTGGGCAAACATGCTTCCTCGCTTGGACCCTTCCTGCCCAGCCATAGGACCTCTGTCTTTGAAGGGTTGAGCTTCAGGCAACTCTGCTTGAGCCACCTTGTCACTGCTTCCAGACATCTGTCTAAGGATTCTGGAGGAGAATCAAGGCGGCCATCCATCAGGAGGAAGAGCTGGGTGTCATCTGTATATTGATGGCATCCCAGCCCAAACGTCCACACCAGCTGAACAAGAGAGCGCATGAAGATGTTAAATAAGATGGGAGAGAGGACTGTTCTCTGTGGGACTCCACATGTGAGCTGACCGCGGCTTGATAGTCTCTCTTGTATTGCTACCCTCTGTCTGTGACCCCAGAGAAAAGAAATCAGGCATTTGAGAGTTGTTCCATATCCCAGTGTCGGCGCGGCAGTGAGCTAAAAGCTCATGGTTGACTGTGTCAAACACTGCTGACTGGTTTAGTAGCACAAGCAGTGCTGACCTGCCTCAATCCAACTGGCAGCATAGGTTGTCCTTCATGGTGACTAGCACTGTTTCTACCCCATGGCCAGGCCAGGAGCCTGATTGGGATGGGTCTAGGACTGAAGTTTCTTTCAGCAATGCTGACATTTGGTCCGTAACAGTCCTTTTTCAGCAATGGCATACTAGTGCCTTGTTCAGTCTTTCCAGAATTTCTCCAGTTAAGAGGGCTGTACCCTCAGGGTAGCTATTTTAATAGCTACCACCACACAGATCTGGAGCAGCCCAAGGCTTCCTCAGGCTAAGAGGATGTTGAAACGCAGACTGGCACCAGCATCTGGTGATGTAACCTCCAAGCTGCCCTTCATTCCCCATACCTCCTGGTATGAGGGACATGACAGATTGGGCCAGGGGAGAAGATTGTCCTGGCCAACTACTGTACTTAGGCCACTATGACTGTACACTAGAATTCTCATTTGCTGCTGAGTGTCTGCGAAAGCTTGATGGCCGTGAACTTTGTCAGGCCTTGACACATTTTTTTTGGCTTTAGGAGCCAGTCCTAAAATTTAGGATTCATATTTGTTTGTCACCCTAAATTACTATAACAAAACCTGATCTTAACCTTTTCACACCATTTTATTAAATTTATGGCATGTTACCATATATCATATATACATTACAAATATAGGAGGATCTCGTAACATTAAATGGCTTACCTCTAACTTCCTTTAAAAAGCTCTACTTAATTGATTTTTGTCATTAGTGTAGAAAGCAGCTGATTAAGAAATGAGCTTACCCACCATTGAATGGTGTAAAGTTAAGTTTACATATAAACAAACAGTGACAAGAACTTCATGCACTTCTGTTTTTATATCCTATACCAAGACACTTGTGGCACAGAGTGGTAAGCAGCAGAAATGCTGTCTGAAGCTGTCTATGAGGTTGGGAGCCCAGCAGCCGGCTCAAAGTTGACTCAGCCTTCCATCCTTCCGAGGTCGGTAAAATGAGTACCCAGCTTGCTGGGTTGTAAGTGGTAATGACTGGGGAAGGTACTGGCAAGGCCACCCTGTATTGAGTCTGCCATGAAAACACTGGAGGACCAGACATGACTCTCCAGACATGACTCAGTGCTTGCACAGGGGATACCTTTACCTTTACCAAGACATGCTGATGAGTTTTGGGTTGGAAGCACTCAACTTATTTTCTCAGTCTCTTCAATTCTCCTTGTTATAGCCTCCGTTCCATGTGGCTTTTGTCCATGCAGGTCCTCTGATCCCCAGCATAGTCTTCTGATGGTCAGAGGGGATCCCTTCCTTTTTTTCACCACTGGAAAGACTGCTGATTTGAAGGTTACTAATAATGTACTAATCATCTTTGCACTTAAGTTTATTAATTATCCTCATATTGCAAATGGGCCACTGAGTGGGTTCAAAACTTAAGTGACAACAGCTTGCAGGGCAGATGCCATGGCTATATCCCTGGTCCAGAGATGGTTGCTAGAACATTTTATTTCTACAGATTATTATTTCATAAAGCTAATAACAGATGCCATTGCCAATGCAATGTTAGACAAGCTTGGTAGTACTAGACTTGAACATTTTTCATATGATTATATCTAACAAGGATATTTTTTTGATTTGTAAAGAAGGAATGGGCAACAGAATCACAATCACATACAAATAACAAATTATTATTAATTCATCTGACAATTTGTCCTTCTGTAGCTAAAGCTACAGTTCTTAACTTGTATGTCCCTTTTCACATGGTGAAAGGATAGTACAGTCTACTGTCTTAAATTTTACAAATATTATTCCAGTCTAAATTATATCATGATTTTTGCTGCAGTGTTTTTTTACTCTTTGTGAAGTATATTAGGCTGAGAGTGACCGGCCCAAGGTCATCCAGCAAGTTTCTGTGGCAAGATGGGGATTTGAACCTAGGTGACTGGGATAACATTTGCACCTCAGTTCTACGTAAAACTTTGAATGTGTTTGACTATAACATTTAAACCATACTTGGTTATCTTGTTCTAATTAAATCTTTCATGTAAGTATCCCTTGTTAGGACATAAAAATATAAGTAATAATGAACACGCTAGATCGACAAAACCTTTGGCTGCACTTGCTGCAATGCAAGAGTAGTTTCAGTACATTGTATGTTGTCCAAAAGCATTGGGTAATCAGTTTATTTGAAACAAAATAAATCAAATCACGCATCTGATACTTTTCTATAAAGAACTTTGGAAAATTTTCAACTCTTAATTTTTCTGGAAAACCCACATCCCTCCTCTTTTGGATAACGACTCTTTTATTTTTCATATGATGCAAGACAGATGTGAATTCCAGAGATGAGTAGTATAAATGTATGTTAATGTGCTAGTTCAGTGAAAATAAACAGAAAATAAATGTCTATTAAAAGTGTACATGTCATTTGTTTTGATCTTGTTGGTAAATGGTTACTATGTTAAGATGTGCCAGGTTAACATTTACCTGATACATTCAGAATATATAAACCTGAGCTGGCAAATCTCTCATTGCTGCAAAATGTTAACATTTTTATTAGTAGTATATGTTTTTAATATTAAGGAATGTTACTGTTATGTGTAGAAAGTGCTTTGTTAACAGTGGAAGAATAGATCAATCTGAAGAGCATGCAACCAAGTCTACTTTTATGAGTCTCAGTTGCATATATGTGTGATGATAGAATGAGATGACCTCTGCAAATCTCATCTTAAGAAAAAATGTGCTTGTATCTTAAGGTAGAAAAATGTGAGACCATAATTTTAAAATATTTTTGATTAACTTTCATTGACAGTTTTCAACATTTTAATCCCCTACACCATTTACTATAGGGATCTCCTTCTCTTCCTCTTCACCCATACTCTTCTGGTATCACCTGCACTTTCCTCTGTTTTCTAGGTGACTTTTCTCTTGACAGTGCTATACATTCCCCATTACAGCAAATATAGCTGCTATACTTGTGTAGTGCTTATTTTCTTTGTCCACAACATATGTGGTGGAGTTTTTATATTTTAAACATGTTTTCATTATGTAGGGCTGTCACCTTTTCACAATAAATTTTGTTTATTACTTATGAAATCTGTATTTATCTTTCTACCCTTAACTAAGGTGTCAAGGCAGCGAACAATTTAAAACATACATGATAAAATGTTTAAACTGCTCAGGGAGCAGTATAAATAATTGGTTAAGGGCTAAGTGGGCGGAGAGTGGGCAGGGCCGGTCCAGGTGAGGGCCGCCTCCCAATTGGGCCCTCACCAGGACAGACAAGAGTTCTAGCCAGTCGAGTGAAGGCCCAATTGGAAGGCATGAAGCGCCTTTTGCTTGGGCCCTCATCAGGACAGGCCAGAGTTCCAGCCAGGCACAACAGCGCGAGTACAGAGAGACGCCTTCCCACCGGGCCCAGAAGCACACCCGGGTGTGTGCTTCTAGGCCTGGCAGAAAGGCCGTGCTGCCGGGAGGGAGGGGGGCCTTCACCCCAAGGCCCAGAAGCACACCTGGGGCCAAGGCCCGGGGGGAAGGCTGTGCTGCTGCCAGGGCAGGGCGGGGGCAAGGAGCCCTCTCAAACCCTTACCTTTCTCTTTCTTTTGTGCCCTCATTCCTCGCCATCTGCTGCTACCTTCCTCCCTCTCTTCTCCATTCACTCTTTAACTCGGACACCTCTGGCCCACCTCCTCACCCCACACCTGCCTTCCACTCCCTCTGCATTCTTCCCTTCTTTTCTCCCTCCTTGCAGATCTGTCTTCTTCATTCATACAACTCTCTCCTCCCATCCACCCTTTCTAGTGCCTGTTGTATTTACAAGTACAACGGGCTTTAAATCTAGCATATTATAAAAGCATTAACATAAACCCCTCTCCCAAACATACCTCATTAAAACAAAGCACAGTTAAAATAAACTTCTTCCATCAGGCTTTCCGTTGAGACAAATGGACCAACCAGAGCCCAGAGGCCCCTCCCACTATCCACTGCACCTGCAGAAGAAGAGCTGAACCACAGTGTAGTTAAAACTATAATGTTCCATTGTTTAATGTTGATTTGTAAACTGTTCTATCCTTGGTACAAGTTCCTATTGTTAAAAATGTTGCATGTTCAAATCAGGATGTTTCCTATATTGTACTGTACTATGAAAGTTTCTGTGTAAGCCACCCTGAGTAGTAAGAGAGGGCAGTATATTATTAGAAAGAAAGAGGAGTGCA
Organism: Paroedura picta; assembly: GCF_049243985.1. Lineage (NCBI taxonomy): Eukaryota > Metazoa > Chordata > Lepidosauria > Squamata > Gekkonidae > Paroedura > Paroedura picta. The sequence continues at coordinate 113,359,949 of NC_135373.1, forward strand.
ATCTTATCTTCAGGCATTGGTTCAGGGTTTCTGGGATCAGCTGGAAGTGCAAGGTAGAGCTGAGTGCCATCCTCATATTGGTGACATCCAAGCTCAAATCTCCAGGTGACCCCACCCGGTGGTTTCATATAGATGTTAAAGAGCATAGGGAACTATGTAGGACCCCATAGGCCAAGGGGCTGAATAGCATTATCATATGAAACCTACCCTTTAGGTAGGATCAGAACCACTGCAGCAGTGCCTCCCAACTCCGGTTTGGATAGACTGCAGCCTTTTGACTGTGGAGTAACATCTGAAAAATCTTGCAGGCTTCGAAGTAACTCTTTGAAGTAATGTCAGCTGGCCATGCCTTCCTTCTACACCCTGAAAGTGACATGTCATTCCCTCTCTCTTCTTCCAGAGTAAAAAATCCCCCCAGACAACCCCCCTCCCCATCAACTCTTAAAGGACTCATTCAGCTGGAAAGAGGAGGCAGAAAACCACCTTAAATACATTTTAATATTTTAAAAGATATATATTTTTTAAAAATCCCCCTCAACTGGCATAACCCTGGGGTTACGTGTAACCCTGGTTGGGAAACACTGGAGTAGGTAGTCCAGAAGAATATCATGATGGATGGTAATGAAAGCTGCTGAGATATCCGGGGCAATCAACAGTCACTCTTCCTCTATACATCTCCCACTGCAAATAATCTGGAGTGACATTGCTTCAGTCCCATAACAAGGCCTGAAACTAGATTGGAAGGGATCTAAACCAGCGGTCCCCAACCCCCGGTCCGGAGACCAGCACAGATCCGTGGATCAGTCGGTACCCGGCCGCGGCTCCTCCTCATTCTCCTCCTCCCCGGCTGCTGCCTTGGGGGCTGCCCTGCCACTCTGCCGCCGGCTCACCTTTGGTGTTCTCCAGCAGCTGCCATGGGTGGGGCTCGCCCTCAGCGTGGCACTGCGCAGCTGCTGCTGGCAGTGCCCCCCAGCAGGCAGTGTGAAGTCAGGGGTGCTGCCGGGAAAGCAAGCAGAGCAGGGGCTCAGGCGGCAGCGACATCCCTCGGCAAAAGACTACCCTCTCCCCCAGGCCTCAGTAAAATTGTCAATTGTTGACCAGACCCTGGTGATAAAAAAGTTGGGGACCACTGATCTAAACAGTTTGCCTCACCCCTAAAGAGTTGCAGTTAGAGCCACTACCTATTCATTCACCTTGCTGAAGCATGGAGCATTTGTGACAAGTGTGTTTGAAAGGAGACAATCTGATTGCAATGGTAAGAATGGTATTTTAAAATTGCTCACAGGACACTTCCTCCTTTTTTCAAAGAAGGAGAGAAACAGCGTGCACTTAACCTTCAGACTGTGCAGTGGGCTGTCCTTTCATATCTAGAAGGGGAACTGGGAACTTCCGCTTCTTGCAGGTGACCAAGCTAGTGGTTGATAGCCTGATTTTACCAAGCTGGTAGTTGATAGCCTCATTTTACCTTTCTCCAAATTTGCTGTTCCTAGGTAAGTTGTTAATACATTCAGCTGCCATGCTTGCAGATATCTTCACGTAGCAGGAGAAATGGGTAGACCTCAGCGATTAATACCATGAATTAAACCACCAAAGAAAATAATGATTTTTAAATTGAATTAGATCATGCACTTCATAAGCAAAGAACATGATTGCCTTAACCATTAAAACACAATGGTTTCACAACCAGAGTCTTCATTCTGTCTATACAAAACTTTCTGAAATAACCAATACATTCTATGATTTACGCGTGACTTGATTAGTTCAGCCTTTTAGACCACAAATATAATTAAATAAATTAAATTAAACTTAGGCTATTTTTAAAGCCAACTACTTGTAAAGCAATCCTTTAAAAGTCTTCTCAGAATCCTACTCAAGTATATTTGTTTAACTTACTCCCGGGATAGTGTTCTTACAATTGCATTCAGTATAAATATTTTACATAATAATTTAAAGCTTATTTATTAAAATATTTACAAGTTTTCTAACTTAAAGTTGAGTAACGCTAAATTAAAACACAGTCATCATCACTTTGAAATTATGGCTTGGGAACAAGGACCACCAACCCCTGTACAAACTTACTTGACTACAGCAGTCATCTTCCATTGACCTGCTTTGGGTGCTGCCCCTCCTTCCCCAGATTAGGCTGGTGGCATTCTGGGAAAGGGCCTTTTTGGTTATGGTACCAGAACTCAAACAGTTTCCTCAGATAGACCTGTGTGTCCCATTATGTTGCTATCTTCTGCAAGCAGGTGAAGACTTCTCTGTTTTGTTTTCATTCCCTCAGCAATCCCTCCCTCCTGCCCTACATTTTAATTGTTGTTTTTGTGTATTATTCTACTGTCTTTGTATTTCAGCTTAGTTGTAATAATATGTATTTTCAGATGTGTTTTTATTTATGTTTTTAATCTGTTAGCCACCTTGGTGGCCCTCATCAGGGCAGAAAGACAGGTTATGAATTTTGTAAATCATTAAAACATAAAAAAGGTTCAAGCTGACAACTCACTTCCTACCTGTTTGACTTTCCCTGGGGTGTGTGAGAGGGGCGTAGGGGGAGGAGAGGGAGGGAGAGAGAGAAGGACAATCATATTACAAACCTTTGTCTTGTAGCCCTGTCCAAAGTCTAGGTGGGGAGGGCTTTGTGACTCTTTCATGAACCACGGGGACTACAATACAGGAGGAGAAAGACTGGACAGTTGCTATCTGCACCTACAGGGCTGGCCTAAGAAGCTGGTCTGCGGAGCAGAAATGGTGCTTTGTTTATAAGGGGAGAGCCAGTCTTTAGATCACTCGTCTTTAATCTTTCCAGACCTGGGACTAATAATTAAGCGCCAGGCAGTGGTGTGGGAACCACTGAGCTTGAAAGTGTGTGGCAGGAAATAACGTGACAGGAAGAGCAGAAGCCAGAATCTCTAAACTTGCCTGGTCCAAAAATGAATGATTTTCATTTCCGAGTGACCTTTTCTCACTGCCTGGCAGCCCATCTCTTCGCACAAGCTAGAAGGTGGTCTTTCCAAAAGGCAGCGCTTTAGGGACCACAACTCAGGAGATGGAATTCCACCAGTCAAGTGAAGTCCCAAATCAATGGGTTGATGACCGCTACTTTAAGTATACAGCATATAAATTGGAAACCTTTGGTTTCTGTACCCATGTAACGTAAGAACTATATGCAGATGTCCCATTGGCCTAGCCCTGGGCACTCACTGTGCAGGGAAAGAAAGTGTGCATGAGCATTCAGCATGTGATTGCTGAGTGGTCTGCATGGTGCAAAAGTGTGGAGGAAATGCCTGCTTGAACACTCTCTTCCAGTAACCAGCAATGTCCTGTAGTTATCATTGCTGGGGGGATGGGTGCATGCTTGGGCACTTCCTCCACATGTTTGCCTTGTGCAGACCAGTCAGTGGTTGTACTGAAGTAGGAAGTAGGGCCAGTGCACTTGTGCCTGTTCTCCCTTCTTAAGTGTTTATGCCGGCAAGATGTCTTCATTGACCTAAGCTCTTAACTGAGTTGGCTCCAAAGTAAAGATTTCCAATGGCTGACTGGAACTTTCCTGTCCTCCTCTCCTCTTTATAAACCCACTGTTGACCATGAAATGCTTCTACTGAATAGGAGGCCTGAGGAATGACATGAGGGGAGTCTCCTAAGTGATGGGGGAATTGCCAGTTTGGTCTGGGTCTAGCCCAGTGTATAGTAAACCAGGATACAGTGGCACAAAAGCCAAGGATTGATGTTAGTGTAGCTGCTAAAAACATCGTTTCAGCATTGGGAATGACAAAATGATTGCCATGCCAAGTAAAAGATAAGACATTTTGGATGGTTAATAGTTGTACGAAGATCAAATATGTTGTCATGTTTGTAGAATCAAAAGTACGACTTGCATTCAATTATCTGTTCTAAGTATTGTCTCTACTGATCCTAAAACTAATACTTTATTTGTCATCTGTCTGAAACAATGAATAGTTCTGTAGGTTACTCAGTCATACTGAGTCCAAATGATACATGTGTTTACCCTCTCATGATTCGGTGGAGAGATTTGTCCCAGACTTCGAAGGAGTTGTGGTTTGGTGAGATATAGAATACCTTTGTGCTCATTTTCTTCATATGGTTGGAATGAGTCACTCCGTTGTGTCAGATTCGTTGAGTTACTTGGTAAGCCCTTCATCTGAGATAAGTGAAAATAACTGGTGTTTTTTAATAGGATCAGGAGTTTGACTTAGTCAAAAGGTGGCTAATGTCCTGTATGATTTAAAAATTGTATAGATAAATAGATTCCAGACAGCACTGCAAAAGAGTAGTTTCTTCCCTCTTATGTGGCTAGATGTGCATTACATCATATTCTGCTGACTGCCAAAACTTACTACTTATGTACTACTTCACATAGTTTTAGAAGTTTTTCACAATCTTTGTAACTTTTACAACCATGGTGCGAGGTACGGCAGTGCTCACAAGTTACAGAAGAAGGGACTGAGACGGATGGTTGTTTAAAGCTTTCCATTGAAATCCTGGATAAATGAAGTTTGAATCAAGAACTTAACGAGTTATGCTAGCTTCTGGACAACAAAATAGAAGGCTTGGTATAGAAGCTTGAATGAATTAGGCTGTTCTGGTCTTTTGAGAAACAATTTTCCGATAATTAACTATAAATTATTTTAATATATTCCTATCAGTTACTGTCAGACCAGTAAGATAGATGCATCTGGATCCTGATATGGACCCTTGGCACTTACGATCTTAATATTTGGATTGTTTAAGATCACAGGTAAGTAACCAACAAGGTTACTGTGATTCCATAAGTTCTTTTATGGCCAGTGCATGCAAATCAGTGCCCCAGAGTAGGGTATTTTCTTGAATTTCTGGTTCTTCTATTTCAATCTTGGTAACCATATTTTTAGGAAAGCCAAAACAGCTGTCAGATTGGGCAGTGGTTACAGATTTTTTGTGTGGTTTTTTTGTCAGAGAAAATAATCTGTCTTGATGTTGTCTGATTCTGAGTACTATATGGGTCAATTAAAGTGTGTGCAATATATTTTTGGAACATTTTGTGGTCTTTTTAGGCATACTTTACTGGACTAGAGATAGTGTATCACCTTTTTGTTTGGTTCCTTTGGGTGGCTTATGATGGCTGAGAGAACTGTGCTGTTTGACGTAACTTTAATGTTTTGCCTCTGAACTCAAAGCAGAATTAGAAACTAACAGCTGTTGTGGTGTCAGAGGTCATGAAAGATGGAGGCCCCTTCATAAAGCTTTTTCTCTTGGTTCCTTCCTACTATTCAAGCTTATATGCAGTAATTTATCTCTTTTAAAGCTTTATTCACTGTTTAACATTTGATTGCGTACACAGAAATCTTTGAGAGAATTCATCACTCTTGCTTAGTGTTGATTTTTTTGAAATGGCATGAAATCTATTGGTATCTCCTGGTTTCTGAAGAAATGTTTCTTGCATATGTTGCTGGAGTAGTAGCCTTACAACCTTGGAACTTGTTTTTTAATATCACATTTTATCTTGAGGAAGTGCCCAAAAATAAAGTTAGGTAATTATATAACCATAACAAAACCTATAGTAGAGATAACAGTGAAAGCATTAGATGAGGCTTTCTCAGCCCCAGAAAGGTTTTGCTGATTGGGTGGCAGTTAGTTTTTTATATATATTTTAAAGTAAAAAGAAATTATTGGTGATATGACCATATATAGTTCTGCCCCCCTTCCCAAAATGGCCAGTGATGGACAAAGTGGGGGAGGGCCCTGGCCATACAAATCCTTGCTGGCTGAGACTCGTCATATGTGGTAACAACTGGAGTCCAGAGAGGTAAGTATTGTAATCTTCACTTAATTTTTTTGGGGGGGGGGATGGAGTGGCATAGGCCTGCCCCGCCCCTGTTTCTTGCATTGGGGTGGGTATCGGGGCAATGGAATGGTATATGCCTATTCCCAGCCCTGTTGATGGAATTGGGGTGGGCCATAGAAATTAAACATAAAGCCACCATTGAGTAAGTATGAGTTTGTTTTAGGCCTGTAACCACTTTCCTTCCTTTATAATATATATATTTAAGGAAAACAGGTCTTGATGTTCTTGGATGCATCTCTTCGTAACATTTTTCAAACTGGTTTTAGGACAGGCAGCATTTGTCACCTTTGTGTATGACATGTGCATGGAGACTGACAAAACCCCTTCTTATATTGCTGTACTCCTCAGTAGCCTTTGATAGGCCATGCCACTTTCCTGGACTACATGGAATGGTAGGTTTGGACTTGCTTTCTGCTGGCCTGATTTCCAGGCTTATATCTTAAGTGAGTCGTTTCAGTCCTTAATCTATGGTTGGAAGTTGTTGAATGAATGAAGCTGAACAGGCTGAAACTGAATCCTGTCTAGTTTGAGATGGTGCTGGTGAGAAATCCTTGTACCCTGGACAGGTTAGTCCACAGTTTATAAGGTGGTAGCATACTTTGTAAATGCAGGTTTGCAGCTTTGCTGTCAGGCTGGACTCTGTCTTTGTTTTGCATGAACGGGGCATTGATGATTGCCTGTTGTAAACTCTTTGGTACATATTTTGGAAAAGCAGAATATAAACATTTGAGGTAACAAGAGACAATGTGGCTTGGTTTCCAATCTGGTTGTACATTCTACGCTGCAGGAGTTTCTGTGTGTTAGACGGTGGGGGAGAATAAATGCAACCCAGCCTCAACCAAATGCCTGGTGGAAGAGCTCCATTTTGCAGGCCCTGTGGAACTCAGAGTCCCGTCAGGGCCCACAGCTTGTCTGGGACTCATTCCATCAGGTAGGGGCAAGGACTGAAAAGGCCCTGGCCCTGGTTGAGGCCAGGTGTGTCTCCTGGGGGTCCGGGACCCTCAGCAGATTCATACTCACAGAGTGGAGTGCCCTGCAGGGGGCATAAGGAGGTAGGTGGTCCTGTAGGGCCTGAGCCACATAAAGCCTGAAAGATAAACACCAGTACCTAGAATCTAATCTGGAAGCAGGCTGGCAGCCAATGAAGTTGTTTCAACAAGGGCTGCATGTGGGCCCTCCAGGAAGACCTTGTATAGCTTTATTCATACTGCATGTATAGCTTTATTCACATACTTATGAATTATTTATTTATTTATTTAGATTTATATACCGCCCATTTCTTTGTAGCTCTGGGCGGTTTACATTGAACATTATATAACTTACATGGAACAATATTTGACACAAGTACCACCTGTAGAAGCAGGCACCCAGAATTTCACCTTAGTTTAAAATAATCATGCTGGAGCACGTTCTTTTGGGTGAGCTGCGTATTACATGAAAAATAGTTAATCTTTCAGGTACTTTTAAGGAAGCTGGTCTAACAGGACAGCCTTGATTCTTAGCCATTTTAAATAAATATATTTAAAAGATAGTGACAATTAAAGTCACTTACTGGTCTTGCTTTCTGCTTTGCCTAGCCAGATCACACTCCCTCTGCAACATTTACTTTAGCATGTTTCAGATATGGTCTTCTTGCCAAACTATGTTTTCCAGAACATAGTTCTTGGCTCTCCCATTAACATGTTCTGACCAGAATGAAACACCGCTGACTGTATCCTTACTAAAACTGATAGCACACAAATTACAGTGCATAAGTATTACTATTTATTCCAGGCTATTCTGTAACCTTGACGTAGGCGTTTGCATGTGTTTATATAATCTGCATGTGCTAAGTCATTCAACAGTTTTATAGTGAGGTAGTTGAAAAGTCTTTATTTTGCAGTCTGTTTTTCTACATTTGAATACAAACTTGTTATTCTGGGTTTTTTTTGTTTTGTTTTAGCTTAAAGTCCAACTTTGAGAAGCCTCTGCTTTTTGCTTGTTGCACTAGGGGAGAAGGGCTGTAATTTACCCATGTTGATGGTGCAGGCCTTGAAGATAACATGGATTTGAAATGAAATTATATTGACCTGATGTGCTTGTTATACTTGATTTGTTTCTAAGTCTCTCCATGGCAGATTGGTGTACTAGAGGTATTTCTGCCTTGCTGGTGCTTGTTCTTTGCTACCATGACTATCAAGCAAATTAATTTTAACAGAAGAAATTCAGTCAGGTTTTGTACTTACCTTGAAGCTTCCTGTGGCATACTTGTTTCTTAACTTTGCTTTCTGTGGTTCTAAGCAGTGAGATATGCTGTATAGGGCTGACTTTTAGAGAAAAAGCTTCATCCTGCTTACATATGGTGAACCACTGTGTATGCTGGTTTTGAGCTCGCATAGCATGAATAAGTGGTTTACACTTTGGAAGTTGCTGAGGATGCATCAAGCTGTAACTTTGCACTTCTTATTTGCATATTGCTTGACTAGCTGCTGATCTTCAGTGGTGAAAAGTACTAGATTTTAAAGTGCTGGTATCTTTATTCTAATCTTGCATTTGTGGGCTATTTCTAAATAAGTATGAGTCATAAGTGTATATGTGCATTTTTTTTTTGTTCTGCACAAGTAGGTTCTAAACCAGGGGTAGTCAAACTGCGGCCCTCCAGATGTTCATGGACTACAATTCCCATGAGCCCCTGCCAGCAAATGCCAACAGGGGCTCATGGGAATTGTAGTCCATGGACATCTGGAGGACCGCAGTTTGACTATCTCTGTTCTAAACTGTAGATCAGGGGTAGTCAATCTGTGGTCCTCGAGATATCCATGGACTACAATTCCCATGAGCCCCTGCCAGCAAATGCTACCTCTAGAGACTTTTTTCTTCAGGTAACAGCAGCAACAGGAGATTAATAAAGGAAGGGCTACTTAAACCAGCAGTTACCAATCTAAAGCACCTCCTGTATCCTGATGCAGGTTAGTACTCCAGACCCATATGGCTACATAAACTTCTGTTAGTGTGTCACCACATTCAAAAACTTTTTTTTATTGGCAAAAAGCCTATAGGTTGCTAGGAACCGAAAGTGGAAGTCTGGCTGCCTCAAAAGGAACTGCAGCTTGAATATGTTATCTGTGGTTCTGCTTACTTTGAGTGAGACTTTTAACATATAGTACAGAGAGTTAATTAGTACACAGGAGCCTCATTGGAAATATAGTACTTCAATTTGTTATGTGTGTCTGCTTGCATGCATATGATGTGCACTTGAATAGACATGAATTATGATCAAGGCACTTTGATACTGCCTTGTGTGGTATTAAGTTAACACAAAATATTTGACTCCTTGTAGACTTGGCATGTTCTTTCTCACTAGCAGAGCTTTTGAACATGTTCTTTAGCAGGTTTAAAAAGGGACTGAACAATGATGTCAAACAAAAGTGTGAGATTTCTTCACAGACTTCTGAGATAAAGATTTAAATGTTCTTTGAAGTTCGTTGTAGTAGTGGATACTGACCGCAATATAATTGCTTTATCCCTAGCACCATCATGGCTTCAGAACTCTTTTTAAAGTAAAGGTAAGTTGAGGTTGATTGAATTCCAGAGGAATCTGATGTCCTTTTTTATGTCTGCTTGGTCCTAGTTGCGTAGTACTCCTGAAATAAAATAAACAAAGCCTGTTTTATTTATTTTTGCCTTCCAAGCTTCTTCACGTGCTGTAAGGAGCTAAAGATAGAAAGTGTCATTATAGATCCAGCATGAGCACTTTAACGTAGCAGTGGAAGCCAAGCAAAGTGAAGCTGCAATGCTTATTTGACTGCAAATTGCTAATGTTTGACTGCTATGAACATGAGTTTTTCCAGAGTAATTTTGTTATGCTCAATTTTAAAAAGACTTTTAAAAATTGAAAATTGCGGTATCTCCTCGGCTCAGTAGAGTATACCTCTATACCTGTGCCATACAGTGATTTGAAAAATAAGTTTGAGACCCTGGTTGGCTGATATTGCACTATAACCAACAACCCACCATCCCTACAAGATGTGCTTTGTGCCATGTGTTAATCATTTAGATGTGTATCTACATAGTAAAATTCTCAGCTTGGAGCTTCATTGTTCTTGAAACAGTTGAACACTTCAAGGGAAAGTGAAGTACTATCAATAATAATTTCAGGAGAGTTAGTATAACATTTTAAAATGACACAAAAAATGAAAAGGACATTTAAATTTGTCTCAGGTTTCACAAAGCTAGTAGAAATAACCTGAGAGCTAAATTCTCAAACAGGAACCATCATTAACAAATTACAGGTGGGGAAGAAATGGAGATAGTGACAGATTTTATTTTCCTGGGCTCCAAGATCACTGCAGATGGGGACTGCAGCAAAGAAATTAAAAGACGCTTGCTCCTGGGGAGGAAAGCTATGTCAAATCTAGACAGCATCCTAAAAAGCAGAGACATCACCCTGCCAACAAAAGTGTGTTTAGTCAAGGCTATGGCCTTCCTATTTGCAATGTATGGCTGCGAAAGTTGGACCATAAGGAAGGCCGAGCGTCAAAGAATTGAGGCTTTTGAACTCTGGTGCTGGAGAAGACTCTTGCGAGTCCCTTGGACTGCAAGGCGAACAAACCGGTCAGTCGTAGAGGAGATCAGCCCTGACTGCTCTTTAGAAGGCCAGATCCTGAAGATGAAACTCAAATACTTTGGCCACCTCATGAGAAGGAAGGACTCCCTGGAGAAGAGCCTAATGCTGGGAGCGATCGAGGGCAAAAGAAGAAGGGGACGACAGAGAATGAGGTGGCTGGATGGAGTCACTGAAGCAGTAGGTGCAAATTTAAATGGACTCCAGGGAATGGTAGAGGACAGGAAGGCCTGGAGGATCATTGTCCATGGGGTCGCGATGGGTTGGACATGACTTCGCACCTAACAACAACAACAACAAATAAAACAAAGAATTAAAACCAGTAAGTTCATCTCTGTAGCTTTTGTGTAGTCCAATATGGGGCTGCGTTTCTGCAGATTGGCCATGGTGAAGCTTAAAATTCCCCCCCCCCCCCAAAGCTCCTGAGAGTGCTTACCCTTCCCCTCCCCGAGACTGACTTTCCCACCTAAAGTCATGTGATGTGAGAGGGGTTAGCACTTTCCTCTCAGTTCTCTTTGCTGCTGGTTGGAGAGGACTACAGCAAGCAAGTTACCTTAATGAAGTGGAAAGGATTCTGACAAGAATTTTGATTATTTCTGATGTTTTAGCTACTTTGTTTAGGAGTCTCTTCATGTTCGATTTCTAAAAAGTATATATAAATCTGTTGAGACTGTACTCTGAAGGGATCCCTTTGGACTGAAGGGGTCAGGGGAAAGATTGCGCTCTGCCTTTTTATCCTTTGTTGGTATCACTTTTCAGTGAGGGTTCTGGGAGACCAACAAAAAGACCATTCAACGGCAAACAATCTGAGCTTGGCGCTGAGAGGGGTTCAACATCAAGGGAGAACGAACTACTCTATCATTGCTGTCAGATACTGTGAGGGAATCTGCAGCTCAATCTCCCAGTGATGACTTGAGTTATTGGAATGGCAGATGTCCTTAATATAGAGTACCAGTCTACAGTGGACAAGTTGGAGGATCCATTGATGGAGGTCCTATAATCTCCTGTGTCAGGACTGGTGGCCTTGGCCTTGATCAAGGGTATATATAAGTGAGGTGGTGGTAAAGATATTGGAATCTCCTACCTCTATCCCAGCTTCATCAAGAAGCTGGATAACGTATAAAATCAAGGAAGAATGGTGTAATTACCTAAACATCTTAAGGCTGCATCCATTGTTTCAGCTGTCCTCCCTGCTAGGGGAAGGTCTGATCTGCACTCAGCTCCCTCTGACAAGGATGTTTTGGGAGAAAAAGATATTCCTCAGGAGTAATGGGGTTCACAGTAGTCAACCTCGAGGCTATTACGAGCTGATATCAAATGACATTATGGGATAGATTGTTCCCAGTTATTGACCGTCTCCCTGAGGACAAATATCAGTTTATTAGGGCATTAGTAGTGGAAGGTAACAAACTGAGGAAGCATTGGAGTTTTATATCCCAGTGTTTTATGTCCCATTGTTGGGTTCCTTCCAAAAGTGTTATCAAAATTTCATTTGGTCCAGAAGGTTACATTGCTAACTTTCTCTCCAAACTCATCTACTGACAGAGACAGATTAAAGCACACTTTAGTTTTGTCAGGAGAGCATTACTCTTTTATTTGCAAAGGGTTCAGGACAAGATAGAAGTCTTTTTGTCTACTTCAGTGGCCCAAAGAGGGAAAGGGCTGTTTAAGAACAGACTATTTCCAGATGGATTGTATCTACAGTCAAGATAGCATATGCTACAGATGTCCAGTGAAGGTTTTGGCACATTCCACAAGAGCCTAGGCCTCTTTGGCTGCCTTTGCATTGGGACTAGCATTGGAAGATATCGGCAATGCTGCGACCTAGACCACACCATCTGTGTTTGTCCAAAGGAAAGGTTTTGCCTTGGAAAGGTTCCCTGTTTTCTTCTGTCCAAAGATCATCAACATTGGCAGAGAGGCAGCTGTGGGGAAAGGGGCTTTACAACCAATCCTCTGCTAATTAGAATCATAGAATCATAGAGTTGGAAGGGGCCATACAGGCCATCTAGTCCAACCCCCTGCTCAACGCAGGATCAGCCCTAAGCATCCTAAAGCATCCAAGAAAAGTGTGTATACAACCTTTGCTTGAAGACTGCCAGTGTCTTAGCCCACAGTCTCCTTCACGGTGAGTGATCTTGCCATTTTCCTGTGTGGGACTGCACAGAAGCCATGAAGATGAAAACAGGGTTGCAATTACCTGTAACGTGGCCTTCTGGTAAATGATGAAATCTTGTGAAGTTGAACTTGTATCACAAAATCATATATGCATATACAGAATTAATGCAAAAATAATTTATCAAGCTGGAGTAGGGCCAGCACACTCTTACCAGCACACCTACTTAACATATTTTTTGATGTCCAGTCATGAGAATAAGTACTTGAACCTCTTGATTTCAATTTTCCGTGCTGACATTGTTTGAATTAAGTTACTATCTTATTGCATCTCATAAAAACAAGCAGACTGCTCTACTCTACTGTGTCCTTTGTACGCAGACTTTTTTCTCCGAAGAGTTAAGGGCAGTCTTACTTCGCCTCCTCTGTATCTAAGATCACGTTTTGCTCCGGCATTCTAGATAGGCATACTCCATCCATTGTAATGAATGCCATGTTTCTCATGGAAACCAAATGGCAATATTACTGAGAACAGTCAAAGCTTAAAGATTGGCAGCATGCAGTGTTGCTTCCCAAGGGCTGTGACTGTTACTCTGTTGCAAATTAGAGGCATTTGTTAGGCACAACTGCTTGATGCTGTTGTCTTTTTATTAGCAAAATGTCTGAGAAGGGAGGATTAATGTTGGAATGATGTAAATCCCTTACTTGGAAGAATCCTCAGGGGGAGAAACCCTGCTTTGAGTTTTTTCCGTACTGTTTAATCATTATCATGGGATTTTGATTATGTAACTCCCAAACAAGCTAGAAGGCTTACTGTTAACATATCTAGGAATCTCTCCCAATCTCCTGATACAGAATATGTAACTGTTATAATATTTTTAAATCGCAGGTTAAAAGAACTGTGCAGGAAATCCTATGTGTTTAAAGTTTAGAAATTACTTCACTTGATAAACTCACATCCTAAAATGAAAAATGAGGATGGTTTAAAGCAGGGGTAGTCAAACTGCGGCCCTCCAGATGTCCATGGACTACAATTCCCAGGAGCCCCCTGCCAGCATTCGCTGGCAGGGGGCTCCTGGGAATTGTAGTCCATGGACATCTGGAGGGCCGCAGTTTGACTACCCCTGGTTTAAAGGCTAGGCTGCATTAGGGCCTCCACTATGGTATCTGTGGTATCATGATTTCAATGAATTCCTGTGGGAGGTGGTGGCTAGCCTTTAAGAAAGCTTGGAATATTCCACAAGTTCACTCCTGGGCTCAAGAGTTTGCTTCTCAGGAGGACAAGACAGTTTTGGTGCTTTTTGCTAGGTCATGTTGTATCTTCCCCAGTACCAAAAAAAATGTCCCCAAACAGTAGAGTACACTACAGGCCATTAGAACATCTGGCAACATAAACAAAAAACAAAAAACAGAACTAGTTTCAGAAACTGAACAGGGTCACAGTATACTCTATTTTCTTCACTGTGCCCAAATGAAATGGTTACTGGAGGGTAATTTTGGACCTCAAATTTGTCAACAAGTATTTCAAGCCCTGCTGTTTCCTTATGGGAACATTGAGGTTCATAGCTGAGGCCCTCCAGTTGGGGGAATTCTTAACATCATTGGACATAACAGAGGTATACATGTACATCCCTGTCTTTCCAGATCACAGTCAGTTCCTCAGGTTTTGTTTGTGCTGACAAAGACTCCATTTTTTATTCTATTATATGGTTGAACACTCTTCTTTAGTTTGTAAGATACTGTTAGTAGTATCAGCATATAGCTTATGGAGTTGAAAACTGAAGATGGGTGTCTCCTATCACAGGAAACAGCAAATTAAGAATTTGTCCTGTCCCCCTCATCATATGGTGGGAAACACCCCCCAAAGATGTCCTCTTAGTCTCAGAAGAGAAGGAACCTTTATGGTGAATAACCAATGGTTAATATCTGAATGTCTGATACCCAGAAGAATGGCCACCAGGCTAAAGGACATGCCTTACAGGAAGACTTGAGTTTTAGTATTGTAATGAATTTTAATTTGCTCACTGATCCAAGAGAGGAAAACATCAATCTGGTTTTACATGAAGACGCTTGTCTGCTAACTTCTATGATCAAACAAACTATGTGCAGTCAAGTATTGTTGGAGAAATGGGGAGGGGAGCTTAGAAATAGCTGTTGGCTATGTTAATTCATTTTGTGCTGCATGCTCTGTTGAACATAATGCGAAATGAAAAGTACCATAAAAAGTTAAGTGCCAGGTAACTCCACTGAAAACAACCTTTAATGGGATAACAAACACAGTCATAAATCTGGCTGAATAGTTCTTAGAGGCAATTTCATGTAGATGGCAAGGAATTTTTCTAATGAATGCTGAAGTGATCAGAAATAGTACCTCAGAAAACTGGTAACATATCCTTCAATATTATCTAAGGATAATGTGTTTCTGCTAATATATGTAAACGTTAATGTATTAATTTCTACTATTGTCAGTGTTTTGACTGTTTGAAGACCACTAAAATATTCTAGCTAAAAACAGAAAGGTCTCAGATTTGCCCATTGTTTTTACATTTATTGGCCTTCCCACTTTAACTGATGGTGTCTTAGTATAATTCTGGGAGTGGGAAGTATTTTTATTTTTATCTTCTAGAAGATAGGGTAGGAAACGCATGTAATATCCTTGCATTGTTATAGTCCATATGGAACATTAATATGGGTTCTTGGCTATCTTCCTTGCATTACAGAAATCGGTCCTTAAACCTCGCAGAAGGTATGCAAGTGGTAATTGCCTTAAACTTAGGAACAAATGCTTATTTGGAATGTTTTCGCAGAGTACTGTCGTGAGTGATGTAATTAAATCAAACAAAATACTTTATTTGCAGTAGTGTATCTTCAATTAGCTTGTAACAGATATTCTTCTAATCTCTAATCTTGCTGACCTAAGTTGCACATTAAGAAGTCCTCTCTAAAGAATGAGGTTAAAATTATTTTTAAAAAGTTTTTGCAATCTCTTGAATAGGTTGACTCCAGCTGTAGGTCATGCTTAAGAGTAAAGTTTATTGCAAAACATCCGGGCCATGTGGAAGTAGGTAATGTAGACCAGTGCAGTATTGCCCAACTCCCTACTTAGCTTTCCATTGATGCAAAAAGGAACAGGATATTCTCATTAGTCATGTTCCGATTTACCAAATCATCCGTGTCTTCAGATAGACTGATTTGTAAAAGTGACAGAGTTGGCATTGAAGGAAAGACATACACTTCATGGGTAAAAAAGGCTTTAAAATTAAGATTTATATTTATATAAATATATCTTCCTCAAAAGCTTAGCAGGCATGACCCTAAAGCAGTGGTCCCCAACCTTTCTGAGGCTGGGGACCGGCAGGGCATTGGGGCGCGGCCTGCGGCCCGCACCCGCGTGGGCCACGCCCACGCATCGGGCCGCACTTGCGGGCCGCGCCCCTGCATCGGGCCACACCGCGGGCGCGGCCCGGCCCCGATTCCCTCTCCCCGCCCTCCCGCAGTAAGAAGCTTCCTGGGCCGCAAGCTTGCGGCCTGGGAAGTTTTTTACTGCGGGAGGGGGCGGGGAGAGGGAGCCGCGGCCCGGCGCCATGGCCTTCGCGGCCCGGCACCGGGCCACGGCCCGCAGGTTGGGGACCGCTGCCCTAAAGGACAACCATCTGGGGAGAAAATTAAATATTTTTGGAATCCTATCCAACTGCCATTTGCTGTGTCAGAGATGGTAGCATTAAGATTGTGAGGCATAAGCTAGGAGATCCCTGATTCAAATATCACTGTGGTCACAAACTCACTTGGTGGCTTAAGGCAAACGGCTCTTCCCTTATGTTTAATACCAGTATAATGATTTCTGAAATTTACACAGAACTATTTTGAAAGACGCAATATAACATTATTATCCATAGTATGCCTTTTTTCTGTCCCAATTAAAAATGGGAGGGTTCCAAAGACCATAGTTCACAGGGCCTAGGTGTTCAATTCTAAAGCAGTAATACTATTTGTTCTTTAGAATGGTTGTGCTGTGCAATGGGGCAGGCTGGCAATGGCTTACACACTAAATCCTGTACTCTGCTTGGCTGGTATCTGTTCTGTGTAGTGATGTACTTCTTTGAAGTTGGGGTACAGCAGGGTCTCTCTTGCCGGACTCTTTTAGCTGTTATAGAAAAATAATTACTATTTTTGGCACAGATGCTAAGGCTGTTTGAATGATCACTGTCTTAAGCCTGGATTGTGTTAGTGGTCACTTGAACTTTTAAAATGTACATAGGAAGTTAAGACACGATGAACATATAACCTAGAGAGTTTCTGTATGAGAGAGCTGAGATTGAGAACAAGCAAAGTCTTAATGTACCAGAGAATGGAGGCTTAAAAAAAAATTCACCAGCTCTAGGATACAAAAACAATGTGCAAACTGTTTACAGGTCACAGAAAATACTTTTTCTACAGTTTGGTATCTCTTTTCTGGCTATATGTAATAACAATGAACTGATCAGATCTCATCATATTCAAACTTGTGTTAATGTTTATGTATGAATGTGTGGCCTTCTCCATGACTGCACCTATGCTGTGGACTGAGTAACCCTAGGATAACTGATAAAACTGTGACCGAGATTGAATCATATCTTGGGGCTCAGTGAAAATGTCAACTTAATTTATGGCAGGAGTGCAAAAGGCAAATAAATGCCATACTGGGAATTGTTAGGAAAGAGACCAAAAGTAAAATGACCAATATTAAAATGCCCTTGTAAAGAGCTATGGCACAGTCTCATTTGGAATATTGCGTACAATACGGACTTCTTTACCAAACCAACTTCCTTTTAAATCTATCTTTGTTGATCTGTGATTTGCGCTTATATGTAATGTAAAAGCTCCTAGTGAAAAGCAGGTTAGAAGCAATTGGCTGCAAGTCTAGACTTCTAAAATTTGTAGATATATACTGCCTTCAGGGAGCGTTCACAAACCAAGGTGGACAGGTTGCGTCAATGAGGCTGGCCACTTGCCCCTTAAACCCCTCTTTATGCACCCTCTAGGCTGGCTTGTCCAGAAGTATGGATTGGGATGTCACCGATATGCAGATAACACCCAGCTCTGCCTGTTAATGAGTGGTTGGCTGAAAACTGCAACTGAATTGTTGGCCGAGTATCTGGGAGCCCTGGTGGACTGTCTCCAGAAAAGCTGCCTGATGTTCAGCCCCCTGAAGATGGAGATCCTGTGGCTGGGGAGGAAGGGAACAGATGAGCACCTCCCTACTCACACTGGCAAGAATCTGGGAGTGATCTTTGATGCCTCTTTTTCTTTGAAGGTGCAGGTCACCAGAGTAGCTCGCCATGCATTTTTCCATCTAAATCAGGCACAGCTATTAGCTGGTTCTTGAAGACCTAGCCAAGTTTTAACCTTGTGATCTCATGAATTATAAATCTGAGATTATATTTATGCTACTTTGACACTTGTGGGAAATTAAGTTGTGAAATGACATGACCAGACAATTCTGGAATATTACATTTGAAGAACAGGATAAAGCAGTATTAATTTAAAATTAGAGCTAAACTAAACCCCCACCCCCATTATGTTATGATTATAATCGGTCACAAATGCTTCTTAGGCACAAAATATTTTTTTAATGTTTTTTATGGGTCTTGGAGATCATCATAACAGAGAGACCACACTCTTTGAATTCTGCTGGTACTAATATCAGAATAATCAGATATTACCGCTGCCAGAAGCTGCAAAGCTCCTGATATTTTTTCACAGTCTAGCAATCTGGCAATGTATCTTTTTGGAAATAGTGGTTGTCAAGGCACAAACACTTTCTGAATTGTAAGTTGATGTTGTGAAATTGTACAGCTTTCTTAAAAACTTGTCTTCATCTATAAATGTGCTTTTGCAAGCTACTTTGAACTTTGTGGTGGTAGGTAGGAAATCTACTTTGCAGATGGAATCTTATTTAACAGGGGATTTGACAGTTGTTGGAAATGTACCAGAATATTCTGTTTTGCAGATTTTGGGAATAAAATGAGAGCATGCAAAGAATCCTTTGCTAAACTTGTATTACTGCAAAATCTATCACTTGCAAAAGATCCTACAGGTTTTTACAAGTTCCACAGTTTTGAATGGTTCTGGTCTCAAAGGTCCATGTAATTGATTCAGTAAAACCGAGGGAGTTAATTTAATTTATGCTCTGCCTCACTTTGAGGCAGAGGACATCTAGAGGGGGATTTCCACCATCCAATTAGGGAGGCAAGAGCAATTTTTTCAAGTTCCTATCTTCAACCTACGGGATTCACCCTCTTCTGCTTTGTTTCCTGCCTCAACAGGGAGAGCAGCTAAGGAGTAGGCTTTGCCTTTTCTATACTAAATAGCCTCAGCCCCTGTTCTTTTTCAGCTTCTTTTAACAGATTCTTCCATTCTATCTTAAATTATTCATATTTTTCTCAGTAAGCTTCCCTCTAATCCTTCTTTTATCTCAGTCCCCTTCCTTTCCCTGACCTCAAGGAGAGTTGAGAAGGAAGAATCAATCAACAATGGTGGCTGGTGTTTTTTTTTTTTTTTTTTTGCCATGGCAGAGTGTGAGACCAGTAGGGCCACTAAAACAAAAATTGTCACAGAACAAAAGTCCAAAGGAGAAACTGACTTGGCCTTAACATCAGGCACAAGGGAGACTCCCAGGAGAGCAGCGAGGTCCATGGGCATCTTGGTTCATGGATCCCATTTAGATGTCAGTGGTGTCAGTGAGCAGACAACCAGTAAAATAAGAAACTTCTGTTTCCTGCAGATAGATCTCTTTGTGTCCCCACCAACTTCCAACTCAGAAGATTTTACACAAGATTCTTTCACTTCAGGGCAGAGGCAATGGATGCTCTTACCCCTCCGTAGCCAAAGACCCTGCTATTCCCTTTTCCATCAATTCTGATATTGTCCAAGGGTGCTCACGAAGATCAAGGAACAATGGGCAGACATCATTCTGGTGACCCCATTCTGGTCACACAGGCCATGGTTCTCAACTCTACAAGAGCTTCCTTGGAGGTTGTTGGTGCAGAAGGAAGGTCATCCGTGAATTCATTCTTGGCGCTCATGCAAGGAGTCAAGAGAGGGTTAGAAGCCTCGACTCTGACATGACAGATCACGAACTTAGTCATTGTCCTGCCGCAAGTAAAAATCACAAGCATTTCACAACATCCTCATATATGGCATTTCCTCTGAGGTGTGGCACTGAGAGACCCACCACAGATTTACGACATGGAAGTTGTATCCAGTTCTCTCAGTGCTTACCATGTCCTCATTCAAGCCACTCAGGGAAGTCTTGTTGAAATTGCTGAGAATGACTCTTTTATATTACTTATCACTTTTTCTAGGAGGGTCTCTGAACTAACCTTGTTCTCAGTAAAACCTGAGCCATGCATATATCCCAAGGAAAAGATAGTACTCAGACCAGATCCCACCTTTATTCCAGAGGTAATTCTGTTTTTCATGGAACTCAAGAAATATTTCTTCCATCCTTCTGTCTAATCTCTAAGCATTAAGGGGAGAAGACATGGCATACACTAGACTTCAGAAGAGCTCTTAAGACATATTTATTGAACCAGCCACATTAGAAAAAACAACACTTTATTTTTGTCCATCTCTCCACACAGGCCAAAGGATGTCCAAGTTGTTTGTAAGTAGCATATGGCGATATTCCTCAGCTTCAGAAGATAGTGTTGCTTGTAATGGCAAGAATCCTGCAACAATACTATTATAGTTACTATAAACTTGGTTAGATCTCGATTTGCAGAACATTATCTGCCTGCCAAATTTCTGACTGTGACAATTCATCATAATAATAGGGGAAATCATCAGAAAGTTAATATCATGAAGGATGGGCAAAATGATGTAAATTTGTTCCGAAATCAGAGAGAGCAAGATGCCTTTGGATATGTTGTTTTCATTCTGGGTTTTACAACTGAAAGTCTATTTCTCATGACTTATGTATGTTAAGGCACACATTGTCCTTGGTTTTGTGTCATTTTAGTTTTCAATATCTTGAATGGGAACAATTTCTCAGGATTGAAAACTAACTCTGTAGGTTGTCATGGTCTAAAAGACTTATATAATTGAATCACTGTAACTTAATTACCATCATACTTTAAGAAACAGTTGTCCATGTTTTCTGTCTGACTCAAGATGTTTGAGTAATACTGTTGGATTATGCTAACCTAAATCAGCTACCAGTTTCAGGTCTACACAGTACAAATAAAATATGTAAGGACCCACACTTTAAGCAAATATATTTTAGACATTGATAAAAGAAATAGAGAAGGTGGAATATGGAACTCAAGCTTTTGAACAGTAAAACCAATTAACAGTTTGAATTTCTGTGATATTTCCTAGAATATCACCTTTATTTTTACTTCTTAAAGCATTATACCTTGCTTTGCCTCATATTCTACATGATCGTCCCACTTCTGGAGTTTCTCGATGTTTCAGGGGTTTCTCAACAGTGAAAAAGCTGAGAAATGCTGTTCTAGAATTATATGTGCTGGCAGATCACACCTTCCTACCTAAAACCATAATCCATATCTGACAGATTGATAAATAATTAGTGCAAATTGGGAGAAAAGTGCCCAGCATAATCCACAGTATGCTCTCCACTCCTTGGCAGTTTTGATATTTGGAGGGAGGATAACTCTTGCATCTTCCCCAAACATCTTTTTCTGTAAAGAGGAATGACAGAGCTCATAACTGCCTGGATATTATGTATATTATGTTGATTTTTTTTCTGTCATAATGATTTTTTTTTCTGTTTATAAGAAGTGCTGATGTTTAAGCCTGATTAAGCTTTGTACTTCTTCAGTCATTTACCCATAAAATCAGAATTTTTGGACGTAAAGGCGGATCAGGCAGTGGTGGTTTGCTGGTGATTTAGAAGACATTCTGCGCATGTTTGGATCTAGGCATTTCATTTGCAGAGCAAGGTTGCAGCAAGGAGACACAAAATTTAAAAATATCAAGTCAAGACCGGCAGTAATTTTTCTCTTAATGACAACCATTGTCCATGGCCCAAACTAGTCCTGAGGCACATTGCTCCCACATGCCATTCTGTAGCTATGAGTCTGGTTGTTGCTGTATCATCCCAAAGAGTAGGGAATTTGAAGATGTTAGTTTTTAAAACTTATGAAGTACACCAAGAATCACTTGTGTTTTAAAGGGGGGAAATTATACATGGTGGTTTAGCTGGAATGATAATGACCTTACATCAGTGTCTATATGGCCAACTCCTCCCACTTTCGGCAGAACACAAATGTTACATAACAGTGGAATGTAAGAAAATACCGATTGCAACAGTCTATGTGACCTTTGGCACGTTAATCTAATCTCTGGTTTAATATGCTAGAAATAAGATTTTCTTCAGCCATACACAATTCATTTGCAGAACTGAGAGCATAGGTGGCTTTTTAATCACAGTGTAATCACACTCCCAAATACATGCCTCTTGGTTTATGATGGGCAAACAGAAGCTATTGGGCAAATATGTCTAGTGGCACAAAGCCAATTAGAAACTTGCAACAGGCAAGGATTACTAGACATCTACCATAACTTGACTGTAACTATCTTCATCAGACCATAAGAGAAGCAGCATCCCAAATGCTTCTTAGAACACAACCTATTGCAAAGGGTTTTGAAAACATCAACTCAGAATATTTTTTACCTGATCCCAGTTACGGTTCTATCTGTATCTCTGAAAAACAAAAGATAAAAACTGTTCAGACTAATTGAAGTCCTGTACATCAGTGGTCCTCAACCCCCGGTCTGGAGACCGGTACCAGTCCGTGGATCAGTCGGTATCAGGCCGCGGCTCCTCCTCATCCTCCTCCCCGGCTGCTGCCTCAGGGGCTGCCCTGCCACTCTGCCGCCAACTCACCTTTGGTGCTCTCCAGCGGCCGCCATGGCTGGGGCTCCCCCTCGGTGTGGCACCGCGCAGCTGCTGCTGGCAGCGCTTCCCAGCAGGTGGTGGGAAGTCAAGGGCACTGGCGAGAAAGTAAGTGGAGCAGGGACTCAGGCGGCGATGTTCCTCGGCAAAAGACTACCCCCCCCCAGGGCCTCAGTAAAATTGTCAAGTGTTGACCGGTCCCTAGTGATAAAAAGGTTGGGGACCACTGCTGTACATGATCGTGCCTTAAAAGTTATAACCCTATTGATGCACCAGCCATTTTAGCTTTTGCTAGTAGTTAGGTTGGGAAATTATTCTGTAGTAACAAGGAACAAGAGTGTAAGATAGAGAAACTCTACAATAGTAGCATGGAACTGAAGTCAGAATCTGTGAGAAATATTCTCAGTCTTCCACAAAAGTACTCATTGGGTTTCCAGTGGCAAGGAAGTTTTTCCTCCTTGTGTTTGCCCTTAAAGAAGCAGGAATTTACTGTGCTGTGCCTTTAAGATCATGGTAGCTCTAGGCCTGCAACCAACTGTCTTTGAGTTTAGCCCCAACTGTTCTGTGTCTCAATGCAGCACCAGCTATCCTTTGGATCCCTCCCTGAAATTAACAAAACTAAGGCAGGAGTGCAAACAATGTTACTTAATTATTTCATTTATATTCTGCCTTCCGCATAGTTGGGACCCTACTTACCTAAATATGAGTGGTTTCCTATGCAAAAATAGTGCACCTTAATTTTACTGAAAAGTCCTAATTCTTGAATCTGATGTTGACTGCATGTGTAGCAGACTAAATTTGACCAGTGAGTAGCTTGAATCATTGTTGAATATGTTTTTGTTTTATATGTAACTCAAATTACATTCAAGGAGAATTATTCCTGTGAGATTGTTTGGGAGGAGACAGAATTAACTAAGCAGAACTATAAACTTAAATCTGGGACTAGAAGAAACACTTTGATTTAGAGCGTTGTGGTTTATTGTTAGAGTATTACATACTATATTTTCCTCTTAGTCATCGGATAGGAAAGCTGAGCAGGGTGAGTAGTGGTGGTGGTCATAAATATTACTTAAGCTTATATTTGAGGGTAATATTAGAGCAGCTTCCTACAGTTAGCCTTGTAAATGGGAAATGGAACACATGAATACAGAGCAATGACTTCATCAAATATTCAAATAAGAACTTTACTTAGCTTGAGACTCTGAATGGAATGTTAAAACTTGGATTTTGGCTTTATGCAGATGTTTCAGTAGATTTCAAAGCATTAAAAAGCATAAGCACTATTTACACTGAACATATTTATAAAATGAGGTACATTGAAACTTTTCAGTACAAAAAAAGCAATATATAGATCTTCTTGAACTCTGCTCAGTAGCTTTGAAGGACCAATTTCAGTGTGCTGTTGTCAAGTTTCTTAGTAGCTACAGTTTTCTCCTGGGCAACTGTTGTATTCCTACTACTCCCCTGAGTTTGTAGTTTTATGCACACGTGTTAACATCTGATTGCTTTGATGCTAAAAGCAAATAAGAACTAAAGTGAATTTATTCACTTTTACATTATTAAATCCATTGTTTTAGATGAACAGGATAAAAAAGTATATTTTTGTTTTGCTAACCATGCTAGATTTTGAACAAAATAAAAATCCTGCAAGGTTCAGCTGCTGCATATTTTATATGTTTGAAATTCTTTCAAATGTCTCTCTTTATAAAACAGCAGTTTAAAAAAGGAGTGGAAGACTGTACTGAATTGTGTGTGTGTGTGTGTGTGTGTGTGTGTGTGCATTTGAAATTGTCCTGTATATTAAAATGTATTAGTTCTCATTTCAGAGGTAGCTTAGTGCATACTCATGTTTTAGGACCAGCTGGAGAGACGTGGTTCTGGATACTACCACTCTCTGCAGTGATATTATCTTAAAGCAGTGATATTATCTTAAAGCACCCCCTTTCTTGTGGTGGCACTTGTATTTGTAGAATTTCTTGTATTTAGGTGGCTGGCAGAAATCATACATGTTCCACTACCAATTTAAAGTTCCCACAATTTTGTTTCTGAAATAAGTTGCTGTGTGATTTTTGGTGTGATTTTTGGCCTTAAAGGTGCCTCTAGACTAAAGTGACCAGATTGTCCCACTTTTGGAGGGACATCTGGGGGAACCTGGCAAGTTGTAGTTATGTTGAAATTAAAATATATATATTACAATACTATTTTTGCGTTCTTTGCATTCTATGAAACTTTTTGTTGCTCCATATAGACTAAATTTTTAATCAAGAACCCCCCTGGTCAATGGTGTCTCGCTTTACCAATGTTAAAATCTGGTCACCTTACTCTGGACTCAAACTTTGTTCATGTAGTCATCTATTTCTTTATATTGCCAGTCTTTGCTGTGTGTAGTTTGCATCCCCCAGTGTGTGTTCAAATTTTGGTGTTGATTCAAGTGTATTATTTTACTTTCTTTAAAGCTTGTATAACAAGGTCATCTGACACATCTACAGAGAGACAGGAAATCTCTCAAGTCAAAAATTCCATGTTTAGATCCAAACATTAAATGGGCTTTCATTTTTAAAAAGTGACTGACCTAGTTTTGCTGGTTTGTCAGTAGTAATGAATTTGTAGTGCTGTGTAAATGCTGTATTTGCTCATTGAAGAAGAGCTGTGAATTGCAAGAGAGACAAGTCTTATACTTGAGGTTTGAAATTTTATTTCAATACTACGTCAGTTCTGAGAAATCAGCAAGTAGTAAAATGCATGCAGTGTAACAAACATAAAACAATGAACACAGATTAAGAAGGGGGACAAGAAAAGTAAAACTCTCCTGCAACAGACAAGTTACTGTTTGCGAATTCCGCATGCCCATAGACAAAATTTGGTAACTTTGTGGGTTATTCCTTGAGAAGAAGAGAAGGAGAAGACATAGAGTTGTTCAGATCTATCTGGCGTAGATGACAGAATTGGAGCAATATACTTTTGTCAAATGTCATTGTGGAGTGAGCAATGCAGCAGAATGTGTTTAATGGGCTCTACATATCATGTATGACAAGAAAAAAGCCATTGAGGGAGCAAGACACAATGATATCGGTCTTCCAGAAGGACTGAAGGTAGAAAAGGTAGAAAAGAAGAGTGAAAATTGGTGATCTCAAGGGATCCAAGATCACTTGCTGCTAGAAAACATTTGGGATGCTGTATCTGTGGCCTAACTGATTGTAGGGCATGGTTCCACTGTTTAATGCTTACTTTTGCTTTTTGATAGCCAAGATGTAGTAAAGCTTGAGGAAGAGAGACCGTGCTCCTGGAGCATGAACTGCTTTTAACCAGGTTGTGCAATGGCTGTCAGCAAAGATTGGATTGAAGAGTTTAAGCCGATAGATTTATTTATTTTTCAATTTGTATGCCGCCACTCTCGACAAAGCCGTTCACAGACTAAAACAATAAAATTACAATATAACCCCCCCCCGTAAAAAAACCCGTACAAACTAATGAACAACACATGCAAACAACAGATGGCAGCCTACTTAGGATCTATAGCCCTTCTAAACCCAACCCCACTGTTCCAGCCTATGGGCCCACGCTGATGACCCTAAACAAAGATGACCCAGGGGTCTTGATCATTAAAAAGTAGGGTGGGATCCACAGTTCAAAACTTCGGGCATCGCCCGGCCTCAACCAAATACCTGGTGCAAGAGCTCCGTCTTACAGGCCCTGCGGAACTCAGAGAGCTCCATCAGATGGATGCCAGTGTGCTTCCAAAGAGATCATCTCAGCTTCTGGTCTAAGAAAGACATTTGAAATATAACATAGGACTCCCAAAATCATCTGTAGGAACTTCCATTGTACTGCTTCCAGTAGGTGCCAGTTTGGTGTGCTTATAATGCAGCCACTTATAATCCAGAATGCAGATTTATAATCTAGTGTTCGATTCTGAGCTCCCCCACATGCAGCCAGCAGGGTGACCTTGGGCTCTTCACAGCACTGATAAGGCTGTTCTGACCGAGCAGTGATATCAGGGCTTTCTCAGCCTCACTTCCTTCACAGGGTGTCTGTTGTGGGGAGAGGAAAGGGAAGGCGACTGTAAGCCGCTTTGAGACTCATTCAGGCAGAGAAAAGCGGCATATAAGAATCAAGTCTTCTTTATAAATCATAGCTGGGTGACAATCTTTCCTTGGAAAACCTGATCACTGCAGGAATAAAGGAGGGCCCTTCTTGTGAAGTGGAATCCTGTAATTGCGGAGGTTGCTCTGAGGGCAGTCTCTGCAGCGGTGTCTTGATGATTGGAAGATTATGTCAAGATAGTTGAAGTTTTTTGTTTGTTCAGTATTCTGGCCTTCAATTTGGCATCTATGGTTTTGACGTGTATTTTTTTTGGTAAAGATGAAAACTTTTCCTTTTTGGTCATTTATCACAAGCTGACCCTCTTTAGAGTATGCAAAGGCATGGAGTGCTGTCCTAAGGCCCACTTGTGAATGGTCTTACAAAGATCATTTACAAATTTTGGCAAGGTGAGAGAGTTGTTACTTTAGATCAGCTCTATACAACTATAACCAGTTGAAAGTCAGAAGCTGTCCTGATTCACTGCACCAATGCCTATGATTGCATGTTTGCTCTGCTTATAAAGTACAGGAAAAAAACAGCTTGAATTCTTCCTGTATGTATATATTTTAGTAATACCCAGCAAAGATTGGCTGAAGGGCAGGCATTCTTCATGAAGAACAGAGTTTTAGTATCGAAATTCTATCTTCTGGAAGGCATAAATGGTTCCAGTAGTTAACCATGGTGTTTTGAGGCCCTGGAATTGCTTGGGGTGGCTTTCTTTAGGAAAATACAGCCTTAAGCTCGTTGAGCGTTCTGCATGGAACTAGTAGGTATGCATCAGTTTGATACTGAAGTTGGATTTCCGGAAAAGTTGAAGTTTTGTTGGTGCATTCAGTGGGCTTAAAGATTAACATGGCTGAGCAATAATAGGAAAACACATTAACTGTTAACAAAAGGAGGGATTAGTTTTGAAGGACAATGTCAGTGGCCTGGCAATAACAAAAATTATTTCAGTCGTGTGCCTTAATAGTGTGATAACACAGACACAAACTGAATTAGGTGCCAGTTATTTAAAGCAACACATTATTGCCTTACTCTGTAAGCATTTAGGACTGTTTGCTTAGATTACAAAGAATTTGCAAAGGGGTATCCTGTTTTGAAGAATGGGCTGCCTAAGGAGATGGTGAGCTCCCCCTCACTGGCAGTCTTCAAGCAAAGGTTGGATACACACTTTTCTTGGATGCTTTAGGATGCTTTGGGCTGATCCTGCGTTGAGCAGGGGGTCAGACTAGATGGCCTGTATGGCCCCTTCCAACTCTATGATTCTATGATTCTGTGAAGAGTCCTTGGCGTTTACCCAAACAAGCATATGTTCCTTTCCACAATAGTTCTTAAAGCATATAACATTAAATTTCTAGTTTGCTGGGATTTGCTGTTTTCCCTTAGAGCGCTGACATTCCCCATATTCAGCGCTGTGTTAAAATCTAACACAGGTCTTTGGCCTCAGATCTTGTCAGGCATGTTCAACCTGCTTTCAAGCATATCAGCTGTAAGGCCTTGATGCATACCTTTGTTTTTTGTTTAAATGGATGCTGAGATTCTCAGGGAGTTGACTTTTAAACATACTAATACATTCTGTATCTCTGTGGTCCTACAGTAGCACAATAGACAGTCCTGAGCATTTTATCATCCTTCCAGTTGAGGACTTCAGGTATAGGTTGCTGAAAATAGTGCTATATGGATTTAATTTATATTCCTACTTAGAACACACAAAGTTCCCTTATATTGAGTGTAATCATTGGTTTATCAAGTTCAGTAGTACTAGCTCTCTGATTGGCAGCGTTGTTCTCAGTCTCAGGGGAAAATCTTTCTCACTATCTGTTATCTGGTATTCTTAACTAGAGTTGCCAGGGCTTGATTTTTAATATCTGAATCCCATCCCACTTCAATCAACACCTGTTCTCCAGCAAAAAGTGTACTTGGAGGGCTGGTAGAGACACAAGACTGGGTTTTGTTCCTTTAGCAAAATTAGTTGTGCTAGAATAAAGGGGGAAAAACCTATAAAGGTTAGGTTTGAAATGTTTTCTTCACGTCTTTCAACGGAATCAACAGGCTTTCATCACATGGGCCACCTCCTTTTGGCTCTTGACAAGTTACCCAGGCTCATGATGTTTTATTGATATAAGTGCATGCTTGTAGTATATCTTGTGATCCTTGGTCTTTAATTCTAATATAAGCTTTTCTGCATTCCTTGGGAAGCAGTTGTGCTGACTACCCAAAGGGAATCATAATTCCGAATATTGAAAGGAACTATCCAGAGCAGGGCACTCAGCCTGCGGCCTGCAGAGAGCTGCATTTTCACTGGCAGCCAATCAAGAGCCACGTGACTGCCGTATGTCCTATTTGCCACCCCAAACGTGATTATTAAATATATAATTATAACTTTTTAAAAATTGCTGGATTACTTCCAAGCCTGAACCTTACTGAGTCTTTGTGTATCTGGATTGAGGGGAATGGCTTCCCTTTCCGCCTTCTTCTCTCTTCACTGGGAGGGACAGCAGCTCAGGTGAGAAAGATTGTGAAGCCTTCAGGAAGAGAGCAGACTGGTCCTGGAGAAATGAAAGTAAAACCAACACCACCTCACTGTGAACAGCTTGCTCTTTTCTGTGGGGGCTGCTGTGGCAGTGGTTGATCTCCATCTTCACTGCTTCCATCTTGCTCTTTTCCTGGCAGATTGGCTGGAAGCCAGGATGAGAGTACAGATACTGCAGACAGAGAGTGCTGGTTGTTGATGGAGTAGATGAATTCTTTACTTTTGACCCAGCCATGAGGACCACAGCTTATCTGTCCTCCAGTCCTTTCTGCAGTGGCTGTTTCAAGGAGACGGGGGGGGGGGGGACCACCTGCCAACTACAAAGCCCAACAGGGCAATGAGAGTGCTTGCTTTCCTGGAACATATGAGGCATGTGCCACATTGAGGAACAATGCACAGAAGAGCCCCAGGTGTTTGCAACCCACTGAGTGAGTATCAGTGGTCCAGATTGTATTCTGTAGTAATGATTAACTGGAAGCCACGGCATCCTTTATCACTAGGTAGATTACATTCTGTATTGCATATGCTCCTACTACACCAGGCCTTTAAACTGTTGATTAACTTTGGCAAGCTTCACAAGGGTCAGTTTGACAAGCATGCAAGAGGACATTTGAAACTAAGCTCATGTTAGAATTGCTGTTGTCAGTGTCTAAGAACTCAAGCCATTGCAAAGTTTATCTCCTACGTTAGGTAAATGTAGAGATAGAGCTCATGGAATGGCATTTGTAAAGCAATAGCTACTCTGACCATACTGCCTTACTGTGAATAATGGCTCCTAAATTACCGTTAGGAAATTGATTGCTTGAATGTTAGAATATATGGCAGCCACTTTAATCTTACTCTAAATTGTTTCCTGTGTGTGGCATTAGTAATATAGTTTATTTTCAGGATTTCAGGGATGTTTTACTCATGACTCTTCTTGCAAGAGTATTTTTTCCATATTCAGAAATCATGCGCATTATCATAAGAATCTACTATCCAATCATAGCTTCCAGCTCAGTATACATGAAATATTTATTTCTTGCATATAGCAAAGCCTTGTGGGAATATTGTGACGAGATTCCCATTTAGGTGATGAACCTAACCTATCTCATGGGGTAGTTATGGGTGGAGAAGAATGGATAATCCCATCTGTACATGCTACCTTGAGCTCCTTGGTGGAAACATGAGGTATAAGTGTTGTAATTTTGGGTTACCTTAATTCTCATAACTAAATGAGCTTGCAGTTCAGTATCTATAAAGGTGTGGCACATGTGTGTCAGAAAGAACTGGTAGCTCAGCTAATCTGATATCTCATAAGTAGAAGCTAATTGTGATTAAATCAACTATAAAGTTTAGGCAACATTTAAACCAAGGCCAATTATTTTGAGCATATGGAACTTGATAGTTTTTCCCATAAGACTGCGAGTGGTCTTGAAATATGTTCAAACCTTTAAATAATCTTAAGACATTAGTGTTTAGGAATGGTTTCAAACATTGACAGTGGATTAGTTAATATGAGGAAGCTAAACTTAGCAATTTCAAAAAATGCAGCCTGATTCTTGCATTTCCTTTTGAAAATAAGCCCCACTCAGTTCAGTGACACTTACGTTCGGAGTTGGATAAGACATTTATAACAAGTGTTCAAAAATGAATCTTCTAGATCACTTTAAACGGCAGAAAAATATCTGTAAGCAGCAAGCAACTGGGTGAACTGTGACACTCTTAATGCCAGAATATGGTGTTCTTGAGGGCAGGACTTGCTGTTATGCAAGTAGCTTTTATCATTTCTGTACCTCTTTCCCCCATTTTTCTGGTATCAATATGGTTGGTTGACATTGGCTTTCAAAAGTGAATGTAGGAAATGCAGCAACCTAGCACATCGACATGTTATTCTGGGTAGAAAGACAGGGTAGCAGTAGCCACTTCTCTTCTAAAGAGGCAGAAGCTTCAGGTTCTCTACTTGCTGTCTTATTGATCTGTATCTCCTTTTCTCTTTTAGGATCGGAAGTTGTCCAAATCTGAACGGCAGCGATTTAAGGAGGAGGCTGAAATGCTTAAAGGGCTTCAGCATCCTAATATTGTACGGTTCTATGATTCCTGGGAATCAACGGTGAAGGGGAAGAAGTGTATTGTTCTGGTTACAGAGCTTATGACATCTGGCACTCTGAAAACGTGAGTATCATTTTGCTGAAGCCCTGTGTTAATGATGAACATGTAAGTGAAAATATTTTTAAAAAGAGAGTATTCTATAAATATATGCAAAGGTCTTTCATAGTTATTGAACAACTATTTAGAGGGCTCTTAGTGAGAAGGAAGCTCAGCTGCATGGCTCTTACGTTCTCTTCTGGCATCTTAAATTTATGAAACTCCTGAAACTATTGCCAACCCTGTACCGTGAAAGAGGCGTATAAGCGCCTTTGAGAGCTGAGTTTGGCAAGCTATATCATGCCTCCAGTACAGCAAATGCTTGACATTCCAGGCTGCAATTGAGCTCTGCAGCTGCAACTTGCCATCCTTGTGGGCTGGGGGAAAAGAAGCAGCACGGGTGTCCTCTAGTGGTTGTTAAAACATTGACCACTTTGCCTGTGCCTTTGGGTCTAATAGTTGCCCTGAATATATTTGTACATCACAATCAAGGCATTGGAGGTCCAAACAATTAAGCTCTGCTTGGAACTAGAACTCTTAACTGTGAGCAGTTTGTATGTGGAAGGATATAGTGAAGAAAAGCCTTTGACTTCTACTAATGATGAAATCTGTCAATTATGGAAATGGAATATAGGCCATTGCGTAAGATCTGATATCCAAAAAAGAACATGCTTAGAAAATACTTTTCTTTCCCATTAGGGGATATTAGATTGTTTGCAGTAAAGTTTTTCACCCTCAAATGCAACCTTCATTGGATGACCATGGTTTGTGTTTTGATCTGTGAGGTCTATACAGCATATAATTTCAGAATCACAGAATCATAGAGTTGGGAGGGGCCATACAGGCCATCTAGTCCAACCCTCCTGCTCAAGGATCAGCCCAAATTTGCCGGGCTTAAGCCAGCTCATGAGTTATACCGTAGCATGCCAGTTGCTTTTAAGCTTGTTAAGACTTCACCATTCATGTAGTTTGTATCAGTGAGCAAAATAATGAGTTAAAAGGCTCTAAAAGGTATTGCTAATTAAAACATAGATACTCCCTAACATTGCCTTGATTAGCGATGATATCTGTGCATATATTTTATGGATAAGACTGGAACAGTATTCTCATCTTTCCAAGTAATCCAGTATCACCAAATTAAGATACATCCAGGACATGTAAACCCATGCACCCATCGGAATTCCAAGCTGTCTTCTTTGCTGTCTGAACCACTGTAGCTAAATATGCGTGTACAAGAAGTATGAACTGGGTTTCAGTTCATAATCCAAAAGCTACCTTGCCAAACTTCAGGGAAAATTGAGAGGTTGGCTGTTGTTACTTAACTGAAATATATAGAGAGTAAAGGTGCCTAAAAGTTTATTTATTTATTATATTTCAAGAGAGTCATTAATAATTTGCATCAAGTGTGATTCGTTGACGCTCCCCTAAATGCATTTGCAATTATCTCTCCTTTCTTTTTGCATTATAATTACTGTTTATTTCCCTCGATGAGGAACCTCTGTTATCCGAAGGTTTACTTGTCTTTAGTGACTAATTCATTATATGCTAACTACCATAATTGCCTGTTAATCTTTCTAAGTAAAATCAGCTCTTACTTGTATGCGTTGCTTTCCTAGTCTTAATGCTGAGAACACTGTGGTATTTTACTGTTGCTTTCTGTGGGTGACATGGGGGAGGGAAGGAACTGCAGAACATCAGCGCTGGATGAAAAGGAGTTTTTGTTGGGTACTGAGTGACAGCTATGAAGTCATTGTAGCAGCCGCTTAGCTGCTGAAACATTACTCAGCCAGGATCCTCGAGTAAGGCTTAAACTTGCCTTTACCTGACTGCTGATGAAGCAAATTCAAAGCTCCTGAGGACTATAATGTTCCCACAGAGTGCTTGACCTTGTCTGGCAGCAGCTGTACATGAGAATGGCACAATCACCTTCTTCTACACGGCACGTTCTGGTGTCATGTCCTGTCCTCCCTCCATTGTCCTTTTTCTCTTCCAGGTTATCTATAAGGTATGTGGCTGCTTCCAGGGATATTCAGCCATTCTGTACATATTGAGATAAAAATCTATTGAAATAAAGAAGCAATCGTCCTGCGAATCACCTGATAATATCCCAGTTATATTCCAAGAAAAAGGATTTGATGTGGTGTCATCACTGAATAAAGTTGTTTTAGCCAGAGTATACAATATGGAGCTTTTTAAATACCCTACATTGACAGACTTGTTTGCTTTCCAGGGTTTCCATGGAGGATTCAAAGGGTGCTCCCCAAGTCACCATCCATGACAGGTGTTT
This sequence comes from Paroedura picta, assembly GCF_049243985.1. Lineage (NCBI taxonomy): Eukaryota > Metazoa > Chordata > Lepidosauria > Squamata > Gekkonidae > Paroedura > Paroedura picta. Next base: position 113,393,437 of record NC_135373.1, read on the forward strand.
GGGGGGTCTGTGTCTAGATTGGATTTCACGACTACATGATCCTGTAGTAGTTGTCGTGATTATTTCTCAGCAACTCCATGCATGAGCTAGCCATTGGCTATCTTCTTAATTACAGGGGCATCTCTTGATGAAATCATTTGAGCAGCTGCTAGTTAAGGATGATATTCTAATCCCCATTACTGCAGTTTCTGTATTTCAAAGGGGGGGGGACTTTGAAATTACGTTACTAGTACTAAACCTTCTGTGAAAACTGCCCCATTAAAGCATTCAGTATATAGTTTCAAAGGGAAATTGGAGCTTGGAATAATAGGATTATTTTCTATATATGCTCCTTTGCCTCCTAGCAGTCCTAGAGAAGGATTGGGGAGGGACAGATTTCTGGCTCTTAAGAGACTGTTTGCTTTCTTGGTTCATTTGCTACTGACACATCATTCAATAGATATTTTTTTTAATGCCCTGTCTGTGAGACACAAGCTTAGAGGTAGTCTGGCTCAGCTTTGGCGTCTTCAATTGAATTCTTGGCTTCTATAAGGTGCATGTCTGTTGCCAGTCCACTTCTCTTTTAAAGGTTTGGGGCTCAAGCTGTCAACTTGGCATGACTGCTGTCTTTTCCAGAATATTCTTCAGTTAGCTTCACTTCTAAAGTCTTTTGTAAACAAAGCATGCACTAGGAAGATAATTCATTAGTTTAAGCAAATTGGTTAATAATGTAGATCTAAATGCTTTAGAACAGTGGTCCCCAACCTTTTTATCACCGGGGACTGGTCAACGCTTGACAATTTTACTGAGGCCTGGGGCGGGGGGGGAGGCGGAGACTTTTGCCGAGGGATGTCATCGCCACCGCCTGAGCCCCTGCTCCAGTTGCTTTCCTGCTGGCGCCCCTGACTTCCCACTGCCCACTGGGGAGCGCTGACAACAGCAGCTGTGCAGTGCCACGTTGAGGGGGAGCCCCAGCCATGGCAGCCGCTGGAGAACACCAAAGGTGAGCCGGCGGCAGAGTGGCAGGGCAGCCCCCAAGGCAGCAGCCAGGTAGGAGGACGAGGAGGAGCCGCAGCTCGGTACCAACTGATCTACGGACCGGTCCCAGTCTCTGGACCGGGGGTTGAGGACCACTGCTTTAGAAGGTCCGAACAATTAACGGTTTAAAATGATCTGCTGTTTTGTCTCATGATACATTATTGCCCATGGAAATGAGAACCATATACTTTTAAAATGACTATTAGGCTTTGGTTAAAAAGTTGTATCTCAACTGAATATTCTAGCCTGTTAACTGAATGACTGACACAACTACTTGCTGGTTATGTCCCTGTTCTTTGTGTGTCTCCCCCCAAAAAATTAAACCTGACTTTATTAATTAGCTACACCCATGACAATAAAGGACAGGCTCCCAAAGCTAATACTTGGTTTTACCCAGAATTCTTTAGTTGTAGATTTGATTGTTATTGCTTCTTCCTTAGGCCTTTATGATACCGTCCTGTAACCGAGGCACATTTTTATTCTGTTTTTTTTCTTTTATAGATACTTAAAAAGGTTCAAGGTGATGAAAATTAAAGTGCTACGAAGCTGGTGCCGACAAATACTGAAGGGCTTACAGTTCCTGCACACACGCACCCCTCCCATTATCCATCGTGACCTGAAATGTGACAACATCTTTATCACTGGCCCTACAGGATCTGTCAAGATAGGAGACTTGGGTCTGGCGACCTTGAAGCGAGCTTCTTTTGCAAAGAGTGTAATAGGTAAGGTTATGTTTTGTTCTGGCAGCTGTTACCTGGCAATTTGGGTGTTGGTAGAACTTTACAGTTACATAAAGTAGAAAATCTTCCCTGAAAATATAGACAACATTGGCCTTGTTTCAAAAAAAGACGGGGGTCAGCACCTGGTATTGGGTATTCTCTGAAAGAATCATAGCAATATAGACTTTTACAGTTTAGCAGAACAACCTTGATAAAACCAAAGTGTTTGTCTATTTTGGCACAAGACTTGGCAGTTGGGATTAAGGGGAAACACCTCAGTTTGACTCGTTGTTGTTGTTTTTTTTTGGGGGGGGGTGTAAAACAGAGTCTCTTACCTAAAACTGCTGGGCTGTTGCATTTAAACATTTCAAATTATGTCACTATAGCAGCTTGGAATCTAGTCAGAGACTATGGAGGATTGGTTTTAACAGCTCTGTTCTGCTATCCTGTTTATAAAGGATGCAGGCTAACAAGGGAGAAGATGGCCCTTTTTAGTCTGCACCTATGTTACTTTTTAAAAAGAATGCAATCAGTGGTTACTTTTGAAGGTCTGTGCCAGAGGTTCTAACACCTAGCTTTCCCAAGGGTACATATTCATATTTGCAATTATCTTGGCTTTTGTCACAATGAAACATTTCCTGCTTTCCAGCCTGGCTAGGGACATTGAAAGCTGGTGGAAACGAAGAGCGTTCAGTGGGAAATGACAGACTTCCTGAACACAGTCTCCTTTCCATGCGTTGTGATGAACTTTCAATTGGGAAATGGCCACTCTCTAAAATTTTGAGCCATCGCATTAGTAAAAATCACTTTCCAATGAAGGCTATGAACATCGAACTGTGGGAGGGCAAATAGGAATTTAAAAAAACGGATCTGTAAATTTGCCTAAAATCTGGTTTGCCTGCAGGAAACAACCCTTACTATAAACATGCAGGTTCTGGTTCTGAATATCCCTGATCATGTAATACACCTTCCCCTCTTATGGGAATGTGCATTGATCTGATATTGGAGGGATAAACACGTGACCGGCAAATTTGTATTTAATTCAGGATTTGTTTAATTTCGCGCTCTGTGCCTATAACTCAATCTCTCTATATTTCTGAGTATTTTTTGCCTGTAGGATGTCCCTCACTATTGCCTGTATCTGCAGTAGGCCTATAAAATGTACTGCAGGTGAAATGGTAAGTATGTGAAAAGGGCTCTGGTGAGTGGCCTTTGCAGTACATTTAAAACAAATTTTAAGACGACTTTATTCATAGACACAGGTTTTTCATTGCAAAGCCTTGTTTAAAGTGACACTGTTCAGAATAAATGGAGTGTTACAGGTCAGAGACTAGCTGAGGACTCTTACCAGTACTAATTCTTTGCAGCAGAGGGCAGACTGGGCATGCTGAAACAAGCACCGGGCCTCCTTTCTCAAGGGGAGGAAAGGTAAGTAAGGCTAACGAGTACTTGGTTTGCAGCCTAGCTAGTCTTTCACTTTATTTTTCTCCATTTATCTCCGTTCTGATGCTCAACTTGTCCTTCTAGGATGACTTACAGCTTTCTATTTTGGCTCCAATTCTGTTCCGTTACTTTATATGTACATCTAAACAGTGAACGTGTTAAACCCCCTAACTGTCAGTTCCTCACTTCTTACAAAGGCCTTGCAATGGAAGACCTATGGAGTACATTGATAAAACAGAGTGACTGAGGGCATCCTCCCTCTTCTTTTTGCCTCCACTTCTTCTTTTCTCACAGGTCTGCCCGTCCGCTTCCTTCTGCGGTGAGTAACGCCAGCAGCCTCTGCTCGCTTTGAGACATTTAGAGTCTGAATCGTTCTTTTAATTTAAGGTACCCCAGAGTTCATGGCACCCGAGATGTATGAGGAGAAATACGATGAATCCGTTGATGTATATGCTTTTGGAATGTGTATGCTTGAGATGGCTACGTCTGAATATCCTTATTCTGAGTGCCAAAATGCTGCGCAGATCTACCGTCGAGTGACCAGCGTAAGTCTTCTCTACCTCTCTGCTGATTTGTAGAGCTCCTGCCACAGCTAACGAAGGATGGCAAGCTGGATAGCTGCACAAAAGCAAGAGGGAAATAAATGAAAAGCGCACACACAGGGGAAAATGACGTTTTCTTTTCCTAGCTTCGCCTAAGTGGGACTAAACCCTGAATACTGCTCAAAGGAAAGAGAAACGTTGCCAGAAGTGTTAGCTCCTTTTAGGAATCAGATAATTAATCTGATTGTGTCTTGACACCCTGTTTACATTCAGGTAATGTTGGAACAATAAGGTATTGTACAAAACTTAAATCTGGTTGAGGTGTGGCTAGACTACAAAGCATTAGTTTTAATATGTTAGCTTTTGATCTGAAGTACTGTCATTCCAACACTTTACAGAATGAAGGAACTCTAGCTCTGTGTTGCTTGCCTAGACTTGAAAATGTTTGTTTAGACTATTCATAATAAATAAACAGTTTGAAAGCCAGTAAAAGATACCAAGTGGAAAAATTTTGCATATCATAACTAGCTGGTAAGTAGGTGAGTAAAATATGAAGAGTAGCAGGCACAGTTTTTTTTTGTCCCTGATTGCACAACCCCCAGGTTGACCATTAATTTGCATATTTCTGTTACGTCTATTGTCCATGGGTCTGGGAGTAAGGTAACTGCCATTTTGCAACAACTCTAGAGGCCAGGATGCACAGAAGAGTGTCTAGTCTTTCTAACTGACCTTGGCTGGAGAAAGTAATTCTTCCCCATTTGTTAGTTGATATGATTAAAGCATTCAGCCTTTCACGGTTCAAATGCAATAAATTGGCACACTGTGGCTAGATAAAAGGGGGCAGGATCAGGAAGTGCGTCTCTTCGCTCTGCGGGTATGAATTTACTGGGTGTCCCGGACCCCCAGGATGTTCGCATGGCCTTGACCTGGGCCAGGGCCTTTTCAGTCCTGGCCCCAACCTGGTGGAATGAGATCCCGGGAGAACTATGGACCCTGCCGGATTTGTCAGCTTTCTGCAGGGCCTGCAAGATGGAGCTCTTCCGCCAGGAGTATGGTTGAGGCCAGGGCAGGACCCCGGCATTCCAACTAGGACCCCTTCCCACGTCTTAGTAGATCTGCACCCACTCCCCAGTGGTAGATGAATTGGCCGCCGGCTGAACAAGTTGGGAGGGAACCGGGTGAATTAGAAGTTGTCACCATTTGTTGTTTATTGTAAAGTGTGTGTGTGTGTGGGGGGGGGTTATGGGGTTTTACTGGCGTTTTTCATTTTATTCTGTGAACCACTGCGGGTTCTTAGGAAAAGCAGTGGTATAAAAATCGGAAAATAAACGAACAAACAAACAAACTTTTCTCCCTTATTCAGTGTATTTGCTTGGGATTGCTTCCTGGAATGCCTACAAGGTGTCACATTTTCTCCTCCAATTCTTCCTTAATACCCACGTTTTCCATCAAAACTTTGGAAATGTCCCTCTTGAAAGGAGAGCATATAACTGAACTGAATACTTTCCAGTCTACCTGTTTTTTTTGCCTCTTTCCTTCCATCCCTCTCTTGCATCTCCTATATTGAAATTTAGAATGTAAGCTCCTTCCCTCTCTCTTACTGACCTCCTTAATTGGGGGGGGGGGGGGGAGGCAGGTTAACCTTAATGCAATGGGTCTGATACGTCAGGGCCAGTAGGGAGGCTACTTTGGTCTGCAATAAAAGTGGCATGTTTAAGGTCACTAACCACACATAATATGTAGGACTAACATATTTGGTTGTGTAGCCATGTCAATCTAAAGCAACAACAAATTTTCAGTCCAGTGGCACTTTTAAGACCAACAGTTTAATTCTAAGCGTAAGCTTTCATGTACATGCACAGTTCTTCAGATAACATTTAACTGAAAGGTGCCACTGGACTCACACTTTGTTCAATGCAGAAGACGACCTGGTTATTTGTACCCTGCTTTCCATTACCCAAAGGAGTCTCAAAGCAGCTTACAATTGTATACTTACCTCTCTCCACAAAAGACACCCTGTAAGATAGGTGGGGCTGAGAGAGCTATGAGAGAACTGTGAGTAGCCCAAGGTAACACAACTGGCTGCATGTGAAGGACAGGGGAATCAAACCCAGTTCTCCAGATTAGAGGCTGTCATGCTTAACCACTACACCAAATTGAGTAAGCCAAGAACAGAAATGAAATTACATCTTATGGCTTTAAGTGATCCAAGCGACGGTCATCTCCAGGTTAGATTTCTGTAACTTGCTCTAGATGGGCCTACCCTTGACCATGACCCGGAAATTGCAGCTAGGGCCTCACTAGGGCATCTTGGAGGGCCCATATCTCGCTTGTGCTGAGGCAATTGCATTGGTTACCAGTTGTGTACTGGGTCTGGTACAAGGTCCTGGTATTGACCTTCAAGGCCTTATGCGGTCTGGGCATACCTGAGGGACCATGTAACCTCCTGTGCCCCACACAGTGCTACACTCTGCAACTGCCAACAGACTGGAGGTCCCTGACCCCTGTGAGAGTTGGCTGGCCTTTTTGACCCTGGCCTCTGCCTGGTAGAATGAGCTCCCAGAAGAGCTGAGGGGCCTGATGGAGCTAAATAGGTCCCACGTGGCCTGCAAGAGGGAGCTCTTTCACAAGGTATGTAGTTGAGGTCAGGTGGATGGAGAGGGGAGATCTGCCCCTACTCAATCACTCCAGTAAACAGCTATATCATCGCTCTGGAGCCATTCAGCTGGGACATCTAACCACAGTGATCAATGCAATGGTCACCTCTGGACTGCTGCAACTCGCTGTATGTAGGCCTTCCCTTAACCTTGATTAGGAAATTACAGCTGGTCCAAAATGCAGCTGCTAGGGTCCTCACAGAACACCATGGAAGTCCCACATCTGGTCCCATTCTTCAACAACTGCACCGGTTACCAGTCGAATTCTGGATCAGGCTTAAGGTTCTGGTAGTCACCTAATGGAACGAGCTCCCAGAGGAGATCAGGACCCTAACCAAAGTAAAACAATTCCACAGGGCCTGCAAAAGTTAGCTCTTCCACCAGGCATTTGGTTGAGGTCGACCGAAACTAACTACACCCACTGGGCCCCCGAACCTCCCTCCCATGAATCCACATGTCTGAACTTGACCAATCATGGGTCTGATGGATTGTTTTTCTGTTAGAATGTTATTCTCTTGTGTTTATCACCACTATTATTATTGTTACTTCCATTCGGCATAGTTACTGAGTTTGATGTATTCTTGTTCCATCATGTTTCATGTGAACCACCCTGAGCCTTAGGGGAGGGTGGTATATAAATACAATAAATAAATAAATCTCGGGGGAGGGGTTGATTAGTGGGGTGGGTTAGGAGGGGCCAGAGTGTTGTTTTATGGTTTTACATGGTTTTTATTGGTTTTATATTTTATATTTATATATGTTGTTAGCTGCCACAAGCTGACTTGTCGGGAGTGGCAGCCAAGAAGTATGCAAATTAATTAATTAATTAATTAATTAAAAATCATGTATAGAGACTGCAGACTTTGCAGTTTGAGATGTATGAGAAAGAGCTATTAGTCCCAGAACAAAACTGCTTATAGATAATATTTATGAGAAATAAACCAGCATAGTCAAATGGTTAAAAGAGTTCAGCTAGGATCTGGGATTCCAAGATTCAAATCTATATTCCACCATGGAAGCATGCCTAGTAACTTTTGACTAGTCACATACCTCCCCTACCCTGTAAATTACCTCTCAGGGTGGTTGTGAGATTAAAATGGAGGAAGGGAGAAAGTTGTAGGCCATTTTGGGTCCTTTTTGGAAAGAAAAGTGGCCTACAAACAAATAAAGTTGTTATAATTCATTCTAAATGTGCCAAGATTTTAAAAAGAGGACTATAGTTATTAGCAATTTAGTTGTGTGTAGTTCAGACTAATAGTTGGTGTCCTTCTAAGATTATGCTTTTTCCCTGTATAAAAACAGGAGAAACTACAAATATCTGAAAAAACTAGAAATCAAAATTGGTGCCTTTTTTTCTTAATTTTTCTGTAAATGCTTTATATAATAATAAATAATAAAATTATAAAAAAAAATTGGTGCCTTGACTTCGAAAAATTATATTTCATAATTGTACCACCAAAAGTAAATATTTTTACCCTGGGTGAACATATTGAGTAATGCAACTTCCAGGCCACTCCATAAGTATGCAGAACACCTGGGGCTAAACTCTCAGGTATGCTGAACTCCTGCATTTCCATACTAATGTGTGTGAAATATTAGAGTTAATTGCTAATCTCACCTTGAATGAAGTCATATTATTTAGGCCTCTACTTCTTGTTAAAGGACACTTTGTCCTTGGATTTCCTGAAACTTAACTATTTACAGGACTGTTTGAGGATAACACTTTTGTTCCATAATCTTTACTGTCATACAGGCCTTGGTGTATTCACTATGAAACGTCCTTTCATTGTTTCAGGACTTCTTAGTACAATTCATCTTTATTTGTCTAAATGGACTGAGAACGCTTCAATGCCAAAATGAAATGGGAGTTTACACAAAGACTGTGCATGGGATATACAGTGTATTTGGATACCTGTTTTAGAAGAACTGATATACATTTATATTGAATAATATGCATATTTTTAAAGTACTGGGCCTTACAGTTCCAATATTCATTTACTGATCACTTACTAGGCCAGAGATTCTTTCCATCTAATACATAAAAGATCTTAAATGCTGTAACATTCCCAAAGAGACTGGCTTAATCTTTTTTAAAATAGTGAATCTGTTGTTTAAGAGGTACTACAGCAGCATTCAAGGGTGCAGCATTTTTAGATATGTTGGGATGAACAGTTCTTCCGATTATACCTGATAGGTTAAGTTCTGCAGAGAAGGGAGGAATATTTGTTATCACTTGTACACCCGTAATACAAAGTCCTGTCTCAATAACCAGATGTGTAAATCTAAACACAGCAGGTTGTTTTCTTTAAGCCTGTTTTTGTTTCTTTGTTTGGTTTTTGTGATCATGGCCATTTAAAGCATCCTTTGAATTCTGTGTGAATCATAGAGTTGGAAGGGGCCATAAACGCCATGTAGCCTAACTCCCTGCTCAATGCAGTATCAGCCTAAATCATCCATGATAAGCATCAATCCAGCTGCTGCTTATAGAACATCAGTAAGGAGGAGCTTACCACCTTAGGCAGCCAGTTCAGATCCTAATTTAAGGAGACATGAAAAGACAAAAAAAATGATAAATTGGCTGAAGCTTCTGTTTTGTTGGAGTATTTTAACATGCAAGATAAAACATGTGACCTGGCCCTTTTCAATGTACATGGAACTTTTAAGCTTGTTCTTAAAAATGTGAAGCACATTTACAAAAAACACTGTAGTCGAAACGTTAGCCACATGTGTGTTATCTAGATATCTTTAAAAGAGACAAAGACTCCTGGAAATTACTTAAATACCTTTAAATTGCCCCAAATCAGCATGAGTCTGTTACAAATTTCACTTTAAGCATTTATGTGTGTTGGAACTAAATAGAATATCTACTTTATAGTCAAACTAAAATGTCTCATACTCTGATGCTATTTATCTTGTTCATTAAAATTTTTCATATTGGTGAAGTTGGATGAGCCATTTTTGTGAGCAGATGTTTTCCACATGAATGTCACTAATTTGGCAAGTAGTTAAAACCTTAAATATTATCGTTAAGAGGCAGGCTATGGATTAATTCCCATATTCCTTATCACTCTCATCCATATCATAAGCATCTAACCCACATCAAACATACTATCTTGCCTAAAACATGATACTTTCAAGGTTTACACATTGATCTGGAATCCAAATGAGATCCTTAGTATGTCAGCAGTAGGACTGATTCATGATTCATGGACATGCTTCAGGAATATGGCTCTAGAACACCCAACCACAGTGATCCACATGACAGTCACTTCTAGACTGGACTGTTGTAACTTGCTCTATGTGGGCCTCCCCTTGGCTCTAATCTGGGAGTTACAAGTGGTCCAAAATATAGCTGCCTGGGTCCTCACAAGGACACCATGGAAGACCCATATAAGACCAGTAGTAGCTGCATTGATTGCCAGAAGTTCCAGATTTGGTTCAAGGTCTTGGTGCACACTTTTAAGGCCATTTGCGTTCTGGGACCTGCGTATCTGAGGAATCGCCTATCTATATACGTCTCCTTGAGAATGCTTAGATTGGCCATGGCCAACCAAATTGTGATCCACAGCCCCAAAGACGTGTGGCTAGCCCTGGCCCCTGCCTGGTTAAATGAGCTCCCGGAGAACATAACGATCCTAATGGAATTAGTACAGTTATGCAAGGCCTGTAAGACAGAACTCTTCTGCCAGGCTTACAGTTGAGGCCAATGTACACGGAAAACATCATATGGGCTTCATCTGCCGGTACATTATTTCTCAGTTCTTTCAAGGGAGAGACCCACCAAACCAGTCTTTCTCAACTTTTTTTTTTACCATTGAGAAACCCATGAAGCATTCTTCATGCTTCAAGAAAACCCACAAGTGATTGGTCAGAATATGGAAGGGAACATAACTGTGTACGTGCCCATTCAGCACCCCTCCCCTTCCCACCCCCAACAGTTGCTCACTGGCCATTTTGGGAGCAGGAGGGGGTTTGACATTCAGTCAACATCACTCAATAAGTGTTTGACAAATTTAAAAATATTAAAAAATTAACTCCCACCAATTCAGGAAATCCTCCCAGGGCCATCAAGAAACCCCTGGGTTTCATGAAAACCTGGTTAAGAAAGCTTGCACCAGACAATCGGCTCTGCACATACATACATCAAATGACAACTGAGCTTCAGTTAACTGTTTAAGAGTTTTATAGATTGTTAAGGTCTATAGATTGATTTTCTTAAATATAAAGCGCCCCCAAATAGGATCTTCTAGTTCAGTTCAGTGACAGTTCTCAAGGGAAGAGTCTACCAGATTGTTTCATTACTAGCAGTTTATAGGGTGGCATAAAATTAGAGTTCCATCATTTAGGTGTACTGTGTCATAGATAAACGATGACACAAAGTAAATTGCTGATTCTTTCCAAAATAAGCACAATCATATTATATTTATTCTGTTACTTCATTTATTCCCCGTCCTTCTCCCCAATGGAGAAAGTGACTTACATTATTCTCCTGTCTTCTATCTTGCCCTTACACCAAACCTTTCAGGTAGGTAAGCTCACAGTGTGTTACTGGCCCAAGGTCACCTAGCAAGCTTCCATGACAGAATGAGGATTTCGATCTGGAATCTTCCATTATATTCAATAACATTTTAGCTTAGATATTGAGAAAATACAGTAATCCCCAACAGGGTGTTCCTGGGTGCCATGGTGCCCTGTACTGTTTTTGATTGTTGATTGACTTCTTCCCTACATGATTGTTGATTGACTTCTTCCCTACATTATCTCTTGCTTAAAGCAAAAGGAAAATCATTCTTTTTTTCATCGTATTCAAATAGGTGATGCTTCAGAAGACCCCAAAAACCATTACCTTTGGATCTGCAGGGTTTGGAGCCTCCTCCTATTTTGCTCTATGACAGCCATTGTGTGGTTAGTTTCACCTAATGCCTGCCATTTACTGAGGGCACCTAATACCCTTTCCCCAAAGTTCTAAGAAGCACCTACAGGCTTAACAAGTTTGAGGATGCTTGAACTCACAGTACTTGAATGAGTTACTTTTGGTGATTTGACACTTAAAATTTGAGTTTGACTAAAGCAAGTTAGGCATGCAAGTATCATGGTTTAGGTAACTAGTAACAGGTACAGGCATTTCATGAAATGCATGAAGTAAATTAATTGCCTTCTGTAGTATTCCCTTGGGCCATTTAAGATATGGGTACTTTAAAAAAAATCTGTTAATGGTGTGTAGCAGCCTGCATCTAGCTCAGACCAGTACCAAAATCGTGTAGCAAAAAAGCAATGTAGATTTTCAAAAGAACCTTGTTTGTGCAACTTGACTTTGAAGTCCATGGACCAGAGCAGTTCATTACAAAGTCTAAGAAGGCATTAAAGCAGTTAGGGTAAAATTCCTTTCCGGGATTTTAATCAGCTTCTAGTTTAGGGGAAGGCCTAAAGACCATCCAAACATTTATTTATTTATTTACTTTGTAGCCTGCCTTCTTTGCTGAGACACACAGCAAGTCACCCAATATAAAACATTAAGGTGCATATGATGTCCAGTAAACAATGCAACAGGTCTAGGATTACAGAGTTAGAAACACAGTGAAAAGGTATCAGATATAATACAAACAATGCAGAAAATTGAATTGAAAAAGTAGAAGACAGTAAGAGCAGGATAAAACATACTAAACATTGATTACAATCCTATTCCCGCATCCTCCTAAACCATTCTGTTATATTTCAGACCTATTCCTTTTATAAAAATACACCTGGGAATGATTATGTTTTGCATAATCTGTGGAGTGATAAAGTTAATGAAGCCTTTCAGAGCCACCATCTTGAATCTAACAGGTTTCAGCAGCAACACCTTGATTTTTCAGCAGAAAGATGCTGATTGCTGTGATGCAGCAGTTCTTACCTGAATACCAGTAACACTATGCAGGTGGTATGGCAGTGGAATATAATCTTTCTGGTCCAGGGACTTAGAATGGGTGAGAAGCTAAGATATACAAAATGCACCTTTTATCTTAAGCTGGAAGTTTACATTTGACTCTCAGTTATATTCTAGGACTACCTGCTGATTTGCTGTAAACCTCTTGTAGAATGTGTACTTGTAAGAACGTCGTTAAAGATTGTGTAAATTATTGGTAAACTTCTATTATTTGCTGCTCCCTCAGAGTAGAATCAGTAATCAAAAAATGGTGTATGTGACTTGTTACCATGATTCAAGCACAGTTCCCAAATTCTTCACTTGAATTAATTAATTTGACAGAATAATACTTTGGCAGAACCAAAAGCAAAATACAGTGGTCTTGCAAGGAATTCTAAGAAATCAAGGCATATCAATTCCAGGCATATTCTTTGCAGCTTGTTGCATAATGCTGTGGTGAGATTTGGAAAGAACTATTCTGAGTGTTGGAAAATTGGAGTGTTGGATTATTCCAATCACCCTGAATTGTGAAGGGGGGGGGTGAGATGGGAGGAGTCCTGCCATGCTTACCTGTTGTGTGGCATTTATTACGGCTTCATAAGGGGCTTTGGCAGTGATAGCAGGCTTCTCAACTGAACACTGAATTCCACAGACATACGCACAGGATGAAGGAAAGCAAAATGATAAAGGAGGAGAATATGCTTCCTTCAGATCTCGATGTCTGCTTGCCTTCTGCTGTGCGTTAATTGTGGACTTTAATAGTGCCTTCTCCCAACTGGAACTTTGCTGCGTGTGAACTTTTGTGTGGATTGTCTCCCGATGGATTTATCAAAGAGAGATTTTTGCCCGGTGTTTGTCATCATAAATTCCCACTGCTGCTGTTCTCACAAGGACTGTGTTAAGGAGGTAAGGAATTCAGTTATGGTGGCTTAGTTTATTTAGACCCAATTAAATTAATAGGAGTTGGATTGCTTTACTAAAGAATTCTCTTTAGATCTGTATTTTTTCCCCCTTTTTTGCACTTTGGGTATTAAAAAGCTGCCATCCTAGTTTTGTACTTTAGAGTATGTGTATGTGACAGTTCAGGGAACACATTTTAACTTCATGATTTGTGTGGATGTGGATCTTAATTCTTTGTATGTGCCTCTGTAGGTGAGAAGTAATTTCAGGGGCGGTATAATGATGAAGTAAAAGGAAGTGAAGGAGCTGTTGCTTTCCACTGGCACTAATTGTGTCTGAATTGGCACCGCCAGTCTGAATGCAATTGCAGGCTTCAGCACAGTGGTGGTACTATTTATTTGATTTTTATACCACCCCTCCCTGCAAGGGGCCTTGAGGCTGTTTACAATAATAAAATACCATACTAAAACGCTGTTAAAAACCAATTTAAAATGTCTTAATATAGAAAGAACCCAGAATAGCCAGGAAAGATACTCTCTCACCCCACCTAAAAATTCTCCTCTTGCTACATGGACTTGAGATGGTGTAAAATGCACAGGTGGGAGGAAAATGAGAAGGAGGGAGACCCATCTAATTTCAGTCCTCTGTATGAAACACCGTGCTCTTAAAGCTGGATAGCTTGGGGGGGGGGGGACAAATACACCAGAACACTCCCTTGGCAAAGAGATAGAATATTAAGTATTTAAAGACTTTAAAGTTGGCTGCATCCCTTTGGTGCTAGGCGCTTCCTGCTTGTGCATAGCTCTGGTCTTGCGTGAACAAGATGCGCCTAGCACTGTAGGAAAGTGTTTTTCAATGGACATCTGTGAACAATGCTATACAAGCGGAAGGAAAAGATTTATACTGCTAGGCAGATACGTTTTCTCAGTTGTTTTTCCACAGAAAAGACTGAAGCTAGTCACAATCAAATATATATGTTTTGATATTCCCTTATACAGCACTGCAAGCATGTGCCCATCTATTCATGAGGGAAATAGTTGCAGAAATCTGTGTTAATATGCAGTCTCTCTCATTCAGTAATGTGTATGTAAGCTAATGATACCTGCATTGCTAGTAGATGTGAAAATGCATGCTTTTGTGTGTTGGTTCTTATAGGGAGTAATGGACCTGAACTTAAGACATGCTAATACTAACTAGCACATAATGAACAGTACCCATTTTTTATATTCGGTCAAGGGCAAGAGTGTTCTGCTTGTGGATGTCATCTTAGCCCTCGAGCTGTTTTCTGTTCTGGAAACAGATTGGTACACCATGTTATTCAATGTTGCTTCTCCCTCCTCCCTGTTTTTTTTTTTTAAGTGTATTCTGGGCTGTTTAGAAACCATTTCATGTGATCAGGTCACAAGAAGGCAGTTTGTAACCAAGGGTTTTCTTCCTGAATAAGTTTGCATGAATTAACTATTGTGTTGAAATGATAAGCAGCTACCAGTGTTGCAGATAGTAATGGGATCTTGGTAGATTACTAGCTTTGCGAGGTATTTGGATACTTTATAAAACAACAGCCACTTAACAAATTTGAAATTGTTAATTTTGTTTGTGCATGATTTAAGAACTTTTGAAGATATTTATATCACAGCTTTCTCCCCCTGGGGGCTTAATCAGTCTGGTGTAGTGGCTAAGGGTGGCAGCCTCTCATCTGGTTTGATTCCCCACACTTCTCCATGCAGTCAGCTGGGTGACCTTGGGCTAGTTACAGTTCTTTCCAAGCTCTCTCGGCCCCACCTACCTTACAGGGTGTCTGGTGTGAAGAGAGGAAGGGAAGGCAATTGTAAACTGTTTTGAGAGACCCTATTTGGGTAGAGAAAAGCAAAATATAAAAACCAATTCTTCTTCCCCTTTTTACCAAAAACCCAGAAAAAAATAGCATGAAGTAGTGTTCTGTCAAGATACTTGGTACTTTATTATTTTTATTTATTTATTGTATTTATATACCGCCCTGCCCGGAGGCTTTATGTAACAGTAAGCACAAAATGAGTTTGCATTCTAAATCTCAGAAGTGACTAAAGTTTATTTTTTGTCACAGTCCAGGAATGATTTCTGTATCATATTTGTGGCTTCAGTCAAATATAGGCAAGTTCCATTGCCCCCTCTCCCAAGTTGAATTTTTAACAGCCGGGAGAAGCATAAACTTAGAAAAATAAACTTTAAATTAATACCTGAAAAAAATTAGGTCCTTAGTGAACAGGTCCTTAGTGAAGGGCCAATGGTCTCTTTTGGCAAGAAATTAAAATATGAGTTAGAAATAGGAGCAAAAGATCCCTGGAATGCTGGTGAAGTAACATATATTCAACTGCAGTCCATGATGAGAATGAGCTAGGGCATCTGTCCGGCTTGCATGTCCCTCACTCTTGTTTAGAATCTTGCTTTGTAGTCAGGAAATAAAACTTATGCTTTCTCATTTCATTTGATTAGGATGCTATTACAAGGCACTTTTAGGTGGAATGAGTGAGCCTTCAGTTTCCATCTTCATACAAGAAGATGAGAGAGTGTATAAACTACTGGAACCGTGGTTCATTGTTACCCAAAAACCCACTGAGGTTTATTTAAATGTAGCTAAAGAATCTCATGACTCTCTCCGTCTTGTACTTAATGTTTGAAATTATTTCTCCTATTTTGAGGACTGAGATTTAATGTGAATCCAGATTCAGGTTTTTGAATTTACTGTATATACTCGCATATAAGCCGACCCGCATATAAGCCAAGGCACCTCATTACACCCCAAAATGCTGGAAAAACTTATTGACTCACATATAAGCCAAGGGTGGTGTTTGGATAGTGGCCTTTTCTCCTTTCCTCCCCTCCCCCCTGTTTTGGGCAGGATTTTCCCCCCTTTTCTTCCCATCCTCCTCCTCCCTCCTCTTTCCCTATGACCCCTCTTGCCCTTATTCCTTCCCCTAGGGGTGTTTCCTCCTTCTGCTCTCCCTCTGAGACAGAGACTTCAGAGCTTCCTGCAACATGTGCTAGCTTTTAGCTAGCCTTGCTAAGGCAGGGAGGGGGGAGGAGGCAGTGACTGCTCTTTCTCTCCCAGGCTTGCTGCGTCTCTGTTGTTCCTGTCTCTGCTTGTTCAGGCAAATATACCTGTCTCCCACCCCCACCCTCCAATCTTGTCTGGAAGCTGTTTTTTTAATACCTGCATATAAGCCGAGGGGGACTTTTTCAGCTTAAAAAGGGCTGAAAAACTTAGCTTATATGCGAGTATATACGGTATAACATTTGCAAGACAGTTAAGACACAAATTTTCACTTCCATTTGCTATAGTACATTTATGTCCCGCCCTTCATTCTGGGAACTCAGGGTGGTCCGTTTGGTTCTATCTTCCTCACAAACAACCCTGTGAGGTAGGTTCGCCTGTGGGAGGGCAACTACTCCAAGGTCTGTCCTAGCAAGTTTCATGGCAGCATAGGAATTTGGGTTTGGACCTTCCAAATTCTTGTCACACACTGACTACTGCCACACTGGCTTAGGACTGAGCACACAGATTCTAGCCTGAAATGTTTTACTATTCAGTCATATTCTCAACTCTTTCCCTCCCTCCCTAAATGTGTTTTCCACTCCACTAGCAGGTGAGAGTCGTTTTAGACCAGGGAAATATACTACTATTTTAACTTCAGATTTTCCCTAGGGCTGATTCCACACAAGTGATTTTTTTTCCTTCCATGTGGTCATGTTGCTGGTGTGATTGTTGCTCAATTTGCACTTGGAACAAATTCCTCATGGCACAGTGTAATCTGGTTTTTCACCCTTTTTAGCCATGGTCTTTCTTTTTACATCAGATGTGGATTCAAACACCCCCCCCCCCACACACACTTTTGTCATGCAGCTGTCATGATTCAACATTCACTTTTTAAAATGGTAACTAAGTACTGCCGTTCAAGAATAGCACAGGACTGCACTAAAAATAAATAAAATAAAGAGCATAATTTGAATCCTTTGGAGTAATGCTCAATGCTGGAAGGTACTGGTGTGCAATTGTGGTCATTTTCACTGAAAATACTAATAGCACTCCTACTGCTTCAGAAAAGAGGAGAACTTCAGGAACTCTTCAAATGCCAATTGAGAGTTGTATGTACTTCCTTAATGAGCCTCTGTGGCGCAGGGTGGTAAGGCAGCCGACATGCTGTCTGAAGCAATGTCCATGAGGCTGGGAGTTCGATCTCAGCAGCCGGCTCAAGGTTGACTCAGCCTTCCATCCTTCCAAGGTTGGTAAAATGAGTACCCCGCTTGCTGCTGGGGGGTAAACGATAATGACTGGGGAAGGCACTGGCAAACCACCCCATATTGAGTCTGCCAAGAAAACGCTAGAGGGCGTCACCCCGAGGGTCAGACATGATTCGGTGCTTGCACAGGGGATACCTTTACCTTTATGTACTTCCTTGCTCTGGGGAACCTCTCCCCCCAAATAAATCTTACTTTGATTGGTGTCAGCAGTGATACCAAGATAGTTCACTGTGAAAATGCATATGAAGGAGATTTCCTTCCATTCAGACCCAAGGCATATCTTCCACTCCAAAGGCATAAAAATTGCCCTGAAAACACCATGTTAGGAAAGATGGAGGATGAATTTGTGTGGAAACAAAATAAATAAGGAACACCACTAGAGTTTCTGCAACAGAATAATCTCCTTGTTTTCCTTGTAGAATCAGCCTAGGTGATGCCCATAACTGGGCACTTTAATTTCTTGTAGAAAGCTGATGCCTGAGAATTATTTACTGCACTCTGAGGAAGAAGAAGATATGCTGCTTGAGACAAAGGGCCTAGGCCTTGTTGAAGAGGAGGAGTCTGGGAAGATTGATAGCAAAAGCTCAAAACATGGTGCAGAAACAAAAAGTTGGCTTGGAAGGAGGAGCAATGACACTGCGAATAAGGAAAGTTCTGTTTCTGGTATAGAGACAGTGATACAAGTCAGATGTAATGAGGGGAGAAAATAATGGGTGCTGCTGTTGTCCCTGGATTTCCCTTAGAGGTATCTTTAATTAAGAAGAAGAGTTGGTTCTTATATGCCACTTTTCCCTACCCGAAGGAGTCTCAAAGCGGCTTACAGTCGCCTTCCTCTCCCCACAACAGACACCCTGTGGGGTGGGTGAGGCTGAGAGAGCCCTGATATCACTGCTCGGTCAGAACAGCTTTATCAGTGCCGTGGCGAGCCCAAGGTCACCCAGCTGGCTGCATGTGGGGGAGTGCAGAATCGAACCTGGCATGCCAGATTAGAGGTCCGCACTCCTAACCACTACACCAAACTGAATACAGTCTTCCCCAGACCATTTATTTAAGACTCGGTTCATTTTTGATCTGCCTATGTTCCTCTTTTCTCTCTAAAAAGTGAGGTTTTAAATCCAGTTTTTGAAACAATGGCTGCTCTCGAAGACCCACTTTTCAGAATTTATAGTTATATGAAACATAATCTAAACTGAGAATTTAGGATGAAGGACTTGGCTGCTGCCTCTTTTTGGTGCATTGTCTTCTTAGGTCAGTAGCGAAAATATTTCATGGTCTCATCTATATGCAAAATAAAATACCGTATACATAAGTATGAAACATTTTGGCTCTGGGTTGCCTGCTTGTGTAGCTCTCATGTGTTTATTTAATTGATTTTTATACCATCCTCTCAGTGGTATTGCTTTAAATAACATTGAAGTGCGCTGAGATATTCCTAAAAATCAAAAATTTAGGATTGGGAAGTTAGACAATGGACTAGTGTTGAGATGGAGAGACTCCTTTGATCATGACTTTGGTGAAACTAGCATTTTGTAGAGTATTGCTCTTCAACTTACTAGCAAGATATATCAAAACCTAAGGAGGGTGGCTGCTGGAGATCTGTCTTGACTGGAGAATGAGAGATCTGCTTTGGGCTGATCCTGCATTGAGCAGGGGGTTGGACTAGATGGCTTGTATGGCCCCTTCCAACTGTATGATTTTGAGAAACAAGGGGACATAGAAGGATCAGGTCCTAAGTTGCTGATTGGATTTAAAGATAGGTTCTCGGCCTGAAAATGTTGCAGGCCACTACCCAGAAGGGTGTTGTCATGTTCTCTAATTCAGGGGTAGTCAACCTGTGGTCATCCAGATGTCCATGGACTACAATTCCCATGAGCCCCTGACAGCATTTGCTGGCAGGGGCTCATGGGAATTGTAGTCCATGGACATCTGGAGGACCACAGGTTGATTACCCCTGCTCTAATTGACATGCACTTCAAAGGCAAAGATAGGCATTAAGTAATTCCTGTATAGCTACTAATTGGACTCCTGCGCCTGTTTAATTTTTTTTTTAATTGAAAGACATTCTTATTCATGATGCATTACTATTTATACAGTGCAGTGGCAAAAATACAGGCAAAACACCAATGTGGTTTTTAAAAAATCTCCCACCATATATGGACTCCTTTGTTAGAATTTCACATTAATTAACTGCCTAGGTATTTGCTATCTGATTTTTTTCTGTGGTGGTATAAAGTTCACATGGCTGTGCAAATTTCCCTTAACCAGGCTACTGAAAAGAACACTGGTTTTGGTGAACTGAAATGTGAAATCATGATTCAGAAGTATCCAGTATCTCTGACGTGGGGAGATTGCAACTGATGGTTCACAGAATTTAGGAATGTCAATCACCATTTGTCATAAACTTCTTCAGATCTATTAATGTGTCTTTCGGTTACCACATTCCCCTGTTGCTGCTTCTGTGTTTCAGGGAGTCAAGCCAGCTAGCTTTGATAAAGTAGCAATTCCTGAAGTAAAAGAAATAATCGAGGGATGCATCCGTCAGAACAAAGACGAAAGGTAAAAACTTTCATTCATTCCACTTGTACTAGGCAACAGAAATGGAGCAGTTCTGGTTTTAAAAGGTGATCTTCCAGGTACTCTAATGTGTAAGAATTGTAGCATGTAATTTATGAATTATCAGATGCATGGCACTGAGTCTCTTTTCTTTTCGTAAAGCATTATCTCAAAAAGCCAAATATATTTCAGTCCTTTGTCTACATGCTTTGATTAAATAAAGACACTATAGTCCTGTTTCCCTCATTTGAAGAGTTCAAGTCTTACCCTCAAAATAAGATTAGATTACACATAGTTTAGGATGGGCACTAATCTCTCTCTTGGTAGAAAGGCCATTACCGTCTCACTTACACTTGTCCTACAAAAAGGAAATAACATATTTCTCTTTTCGAGGGTGGAGAGGGACAGATGTGGAGCTTTAAATGTTTTGCTTTGCTACATGTTTGGAAACCAGTGGAGAACTTCTGTATTCTTTCCACTAATGAGGATGCGTGGTCTTTACCTCATGCAAGTCATTACTTTCCCATCCATTCCCTGACAACAAATTTTGTGAGCATACAGAATATATAGCATACAGAATGTGTGATATTTAATAAATGGTGAACTTGGCTGCATAATCTTTGGTGTCGAATGGTGTCTCCCGGCATTCATACTTTAAAAAGTCATGAATATAAATACATATTTGAATCTCAAGTGCAACATGGACTTTTTGCTTGTTTTTTTTTTAATGGGAGAAATAGATTTGTGGCTTATGCTGAAACCTAAAGCCTTTAACAATTTTTTTCTCCTTTCATTTCTCCCTTCTTGTTTTGTTTAGATATGCTATCAAGGACCTTCTGAATCATGCCTTCTTCCAGGAAGAAACTGGTGTGCGGGTTGAACTGGCAGAAGAAGATGATGGAGAGAAAATTGCCATCAAGCTCTGGTTACGAATTGAAGACATTAAAAAACTTAAGGGAAAATACAAGGACAATGAAGCAATAGAATTTTCTTTTGACTTGGAAAGAGATGTCCCAGAGGATGTAGCACAGGAAATGGTAGGTAATGTACTCGTCACTCTAGGTTTAGAGCTTGGATAATTATAGCTGTGATTTGACCTACTTGAAGTTTGGCAGTTATTATGAAAGCAAGCATATTAAAACAAAAAAGGTGTTTTAGTACAAGGATAACTGGGAACTGTTGACTTTCTTTGCTCCCTAAAAACAGTTCCTCCTAATGCAGCATGACACAATCCTGTGCAGCTGGCAAGATAGTGTCAGGGAATTACTGTCAAAAAGGAAAAAAACCCAAAGTGTAGGACTGTCCTGTTTGTTAAAATTCAGTAACTCCTGTCTCAGTTTCACAGTGCTCAATTTTTCCCCATAGTGTCTTGATCCCATAATTCTGTTAAACAAAATGTAACGGTCAGTACACTTACCTTCCCAGGAGTATGTTAATGTACTTTTATCAGCTTCCACACAACTTTTCTAAGAGATTGAGGACTCGTATCCAGGTGTCAGTTCAGCATATTACAGTTTTTCAGGGCATATGGAGAAGCCTGCCTTGATTTCTGCATTTTCCAGCACAGTTCTAAGCTAGACTAGACTCCTGTTTTTTTTCCTCATGGCGTAAAATACCATAGAGCTGGGATTTTGGTCTGAGCATAACTTAAAGAAAGAGTCCTCCCCACTCCCTAATGTAATTCTCATCTTTCTCTCCCCAAAAGATACTGCTAGATCTCCTCTCTAGTTGAACACATGCATGCTCCCTAACTGTAGATCACTTTCCAGAACTTTCCATGTTTGTAGGATAGTGGTTCACAGTGTAAAAGATCCACACAAATTGCTAGATGTGGTGATCTGTGCTGGTTTTGAGACCACATGTTCTGCTTGAACAAATGTGTGACCATCTTTAACAAAGTTAGATAGGTAGGGGGCACGTTCAGTTCCCTCCAGAACAGCTGGTAGCTGGCAGGTGAATATGCTGGCATTCATCAAATTCACATCTTGTATGTAGTAGTTAGTATGCTGTCCATGGAGATGTTCTGATGGGGGAATCATTCTTTACGATGGGATCTATGATTGTATTGCGTTGCTCATAAGATGTGAAAGCTCTTGTGTTATTTTGTTGTTGATTCATTACAACATGGCTTAGCAGGACATCCTATGAATCAACTCAATTTTTATTTACTATGTAATAATAATTATTATTATCGAAACCTATTCAGCTTACCTTTGCCATCTGCTAAGATCATATCAACAGTGTGTTGATAAATATCAAACTTTTTAAGGTTGAATCTGGATATGTCTGCGAAGGGGATCACAAGACAATGGCCAAGGCCATAAAGGACAGAGTTTCCTTAATCAAGCGAAAAAGGGAGCAGCGTCAACTGGTGAGAGAAGAGCAGGAGAAAAGAAAGCAAGAAGAAGTCAATCAGAAGCAGCAGACAGAACAGCAATTACAAGCAGGTGCTACCCAGCAAGGGGCAAAACATGCTGCTCCTGCCACTGGTACCACTGCCATCCCCGCCACTTCAGCTTCAGTTTCCACACAAGTAGAGCCTGAGGAACCAGAGGCTGATCAGCATCAACAACTGCAATACCAGCAGCCCAGCACATCAGTGCTCTGTAAGTATCGCCTGTGCATATACATATTATCTGACTCATAATGTTCATCCCTTGGGCTGGGTTGTGGTGGGGAGGGTGTGGAGCTACTACTCCTGTAAAGCTGTACAACATTAGAATTTTCCAGAGTTCAGTCAGTGCTGTAAAATTCAATTTTCAGGGAGGTGCTTCTTCTGCAGAGACAGAAATACTTATGTGAAAAAGTTAAATTTGTTTGGTATGGGGAATGTCCTAGAGTAGCAGGGAACACTTTCCTCAACTCCCCAGTAGGGAAGCTGTGGAGTTCCTGACATTAAGCAGCTTCTAAAGACTTAGTGCTGTAATGATGGTACAGGTAGCTTTAGAATCATTTTTTTTTGTTTTTTCCCCTTATTTATATTTTTGCTAAAGGTAAAGGTATCCCCTGTGCAAGCACTGGGCCATGTCTGACCCTTGGGGTGACGCCCTCTAGCGTTTTCATGGCAGACTCAATACGGGGTGGTTTGCCAGTGCCTTCCCCAGTCATTACCGGTTTACCCCCCAGCAAGCTGAGTACTCATTTTACCGACCTCGGAAGGATGGAAGGCTGAGTCAACCTTGAGTCGGCTGCTGGGATCAAACTCCCAGCCTCATGGGCAGAGCTTTCAGACTGCATGACTGCTGCCTTACCACTCTGCGCCACAAGAGGCTAATGGTTAAATTCCAGTTCAGCGATCTGGTATAAAACCATGTTTCAGGACCTGGATTCCACCATTAATACTAGTCTTCTGTATGACTTATAAAAACAATATGCGTGAACTTTGGTAACATTATGTCCATTGCAAAAAGAATAATTCTGTTGAGGCATTATTAAAGAATGATCAGGCTGTCTGTCTTGTAGAAACAGTTTATAGAAGGTCTGCCACTTTTTCAGTGCTTCCAAATCAGAAATATTCTTCATAACTGAAGGAAACCTTAGATCAGAAAGAGACTGTGAAATTATTTCAGTCAAAGGATCAACCACCGGTATTCATTTAGTGCTAATTAATCTATTATGAGTTTTTTTGTAAAAAAAATAAATCAGAAAATTAAATTTCTCCTTTGATCACTCTTAGTAAATTATGGCTCTTGTACACATGAACTCCTTAAACTGCGTTAAACTGAATCAGACCATCTGTAAGTATGAAAGACATATCACCTGGTCCTTTAAATGGGAGTTCCCGGGAATTGAACCTGGGACCTTCTGCATGCCAAGCGGATGCTGTACAGCAGTGGTCCCCAACCTTTCTGAGGTTGGGGACCGGCAGGGCATTGGGGCGCGGCCCGTGGCCCGCGCGGGCCGTGCCCGCGCATCGGGCCACGCCTGCGCATCGGGCCGGGCGTGCGCGTCGGGCCGCGCCTGCGGGCCGCGCCCGCGGGCCGCACCCACACATCGGGCCGCACCCATGCATCGGGCCGCGCCCGCATGGGCGCAGCCGGCCCTGATTCCCTCTCCCCGCCCTCCCGCAGTAAGAAGCTTCCCGGGCCGCAAGCTTGCAGCCTGGGAAGTTTTTTACTGCGGGGGGGGGGGGGAGAGGGAGCCGCGGCCCGGCACCATGGCCTTCGCGGCCCGGCACCGGGCTGCGGCCCGCAGGTTGGGGACCACTGCTGTACAGCACTGAGCTGTGGACCTCTCCCCTCCCCTTAATGTTTTAATTAAAATATTTAGTTGTGGTATTTCATGGTATGTTTTGATTAAATTATTTTTCTATTCAAATGTTAATCTAGTGAAATTTCTTTCTCTATCATGAGCCAGAGAGAATTAGAAGATTTTACCACCTTTTAAATGTATCCGCAAAAGTTCTCACCCTCCTGGCACCTGTGTGTTAAGGAAGACTGAGATGGATACCAGTCTCCTCACTGTAGGGAGGAGGGATACTGGTGGCTTCCAAAAGCTGTTTCTTGTCCAGAAGCCGGTTTCTCATGTAATGATGTCAAAAGTAGCTGAAGAGTCAGCAGTTGTTGCAGGGAATTATTAGAACAAGCATAAAACAAACGAGGCTTACTTACAGTTCAGAGTCCCAAGAAAACAATCTACCTGTATCACACATAAGCAGTGTAGAAGTAAAATTGCTGTCCTAACCATGGGAGAAATATTAAAATGGGAAGCTGTAACTGGAGAAGGGTAACAGTGACTTCAGAACATCCTTAATCATGAGGGCGCTTTGCTCAGATATGAAGGCCATATTGTTTTCTGGAGAAGGGAACATGCTATCTGTGTAAGATAGCGTTGCTAACACAGTGGCTCCTGGGAATCTGGGAGGTGATGATGGCCTGTCGTAAAGATATACAGCTGGAGTAAGACGTATCTCAGCCAAGGCATGAAAATAACCAATAACATAGACCAGAATTTGTAAATAACAGTAAGGAAGGTCATAACTCTCACTCTTTGACTAAAATGGCACGCAGCTGGTTTTGTTGAAGAATTGAAATGCTAACTTTTTTCATTAGTGTGTGGTATGGAAATAGTGAATTGATCCTAAAGGTAGGTGCTTCTTAGTCTTTGGGCACGATTTAAATTCCATATTGCTGCAGAAAATAAAGCTTTTGGGTTTTTTTGAAGTCTTGATCACTTGCCATACTTGATTCCTCATGCTCCAAATGGAACTAGTTTTGTATTTAATGCCCAGAAACCATTTCAGCCAGGTTGTCTTTAACTAGTATGGTGTGTAGTATGTGTGGCATACTCTGGTAAGGTGTTTGCTGTCCCTAGAATCTCCACTTTTAAAGACTATGGGCCTGCAGTCCTGATAGTTTGGGCAGAAAAACCTGTGAAAAAGTCCTGTTGCGGTCTCAAGATCTTGGAGTTAATGGCTTCTAAATCATTAAAGAGGCAGGGCTTCTGTTACTTTCCAGATGCATGCGTTTCTTCTGAAGATTTTTCTATGTGAATGTAATCTGAGTTTTGTAGTGGAAGGATTTCAAGAGATTGTTATGAAATAGATGGGGCCCATATTTTTTATTGTTATTGGAAATTGTATTTTCCCCACTTTAAAAATGTTCAAAGAGGCTTTATAAAAATAAAAGCACATCACAGAGCATAACATTGTTGCATTTTAGCTTGTTCTTGAAGACTAATTTCCATGGCCCTTTTGGAGCCTGGTCGCAAAGCTGATGAAATCTAAAACCTTTTGTCTGGCTTTTTACAGCTGATGGGACTATTGACAGTGGTCAGGGATCGTCTCTTTTTACCGAATCCTGTGTGAGTAGCCATCAGACTGCTTCCTATGGTTCCCAGCATGAACAGTCTATCCCAACAGTCCCAGCCCCAGGATACACGGTTCCTATCGTCCAGCCTCAGTCGCAACAGCCTGGAGGATATCAAACATCTGCAGGGGTAAGTACAAAGCTGGAGCGGCAGTGCAAAGACTACTGCCTCAGGCAAGTTCTCTGGAAAGACAGCATAGAAACTTCCTACATAATGTAGTGCCCAGATTTATATACCTGGCTTTGTGCAGACTTTTAACTCTCGGCATGAAGCTAAAAAATACAGCCATACTGAGTGTGCTCGGAGGAGCTTCATGCGTGAGGATGTTAAAGGCTTCTCGTTGATAGAATGCTTCTGCTGGGAGGGAGGACATCTCTTGTATGAATCTGTGAATGCAAATGGATCTTGCAGGTGTGCAATATACCGCATTTGCTGGCGTATAAGACGACTGGGCGTATGAGACGACCCCCCAACATTTCCACTCAAAATATAGAGTTTGTTACATTACATTACAGTACTGTGGGCCACTATGGGCAGCTATGTCTATCCCAACTGAAGTCCACCCGGCGTATAGGACGACCTGCCCCCACTTGGAGGCATGTTTTTCAGGGGGGAAAAGTAGTCTTATACGCCAGCAAATACTGTATGTCATTGACAGCTACTCCCTCCAGTGGATTGCACTGTGTAAGAAGGCATATCACATTTTGTCTAGCTGCCTTCATTGCTGAGCTGCAGGTGCAGTGGACTCTGGGGGGAGGAGGCTTCTAACTGAAAGTCCACCAAGGGGCTTTAGGAAATGACTGTTAGAAATGTATGTCCTATAATAATTTGATTACAGCTAGTAAAGGTAAGGTTTCCTAACCCTGTTAGAATGTTGCATGCAAACACGGCAGTTTTAAATGATCCCACTTTTGTGTTCTGAATTTTAGCTTGCATTGAATTGCTCGTGGGCACAAATACCTTTCCCACTTCATGTGTTCATTTGTGTTCCCCTTTATCCAGTATCTTTTTCTGGTATATTTTCAGAGCTGACTTTGGGGGTCTTCTTTAAAAAAAAAACAAGACACACAATCTGTTCCCCGACTCCGTTTTACTAAAGTTGTTCCTTGTGGACAGGTGAAAATATATCTGATTCTCAAATGGCTGTCCCACGTCTAGAGGATGCACTCTTTCTGATTTGAAAATCTGCAGGTTACTTTTTGTGGCTGTACGTTATTATCAGTCTCTCATATAAGAATGCTTTCCCATTCTGCTCAAATGTACTTATGAAGTTTTGTGCCCTTTTATATCCATATCAGATAAGGCCTTTCAGATTTTTTTTTTTTTTTTGCTTTAACAAAACAAAACATTGGCTGGATTTATTTTTAGTTCAAGGACATGTCTTAGATCAATAAACTATTAAGCAATCTTCACATGCCTTGTTTCAAGGTTGAATAATCATGGCTAACACTGGTGGAATAAACTAGCAGTTCTTCGGAGCAGGCCAGTAGTTAATTGAACACTTAACAGGGGGAAAAAGATCTGTCCATCTCCTTCTGGAAACTTTAATGCTGATTGTAGTCTCACTGAGAAAAGGAGACATGAGGGAGGGGGACAGACAGCAGTAAGTTGCAGGGGGGGGAATTACTTGGCTGCTGGAAGAACAATTAAATTATGTGTGTATCTATGTGCACTTAAAAATATATATATATATATTTGGACCCTATTTTGTTTAACCAGAAAAATAAACTACTAACCTCTGGGGTGTAGGAAGATTGCTGCAATTCGTATCTTAGACAGTTTTTGTAATTAAATTCTTGTCTTGTTCCACAGTTTGATGTGGATGATGCTCAATAGCTTGTTATCATTGGCTGAACAGAGAACTATAGGTTTCCAAACAAATTCTCGATTTTGGATAGCCGATGAACTCCAGAAAGAAATGCACGCTGTTTCTTCAAAAGTACTTAAACACAGTTGCACTAAAATTTGGAAGGAACACTTTTGTCCCTACACTACATGTGGACATCTGGTGGATCTTTGACTCTTAATGCCCTTTACATGTCAGACTTCTTGGTCCTGGAAACAACTTTGCCATATTCCGATTGAGCCAGATGCTCAGAGGAGATATCTCTTCCTGCGCATGTGAACGTTATATAGTAGGAGAAGGCACTAGTGCATGGGGTAGTCAAACTGCGGGCCTCCAGATGTCCATGGACTACAATTCCCATGAGCCCCTGCCAGCTGGGAATTGTAGTCCATGGACATCTGGAGGGCCGCAGTTTGACTACCCCTACACTAGCGGAACCTTACAGTCAAAAGAAAAGCCTGCCGTCCTCCCAGGTGCATATATCCTCTTCCCTGTATGTGACGTCACTCATCATGTGTTCATCTCTCTCCCTGTGCGTTATGGTCAACATTGGGCCTTTGTCATGAATGTGTCTCCCTCAGTTTCCAGCTCATTAGTCCATGTGGTTTGTGTTCACTTCTTTTTTTGTTTCCTTTCTTAGCCTCGACGTGGCTGTAGCATGTCAGTGGGTGCTTCCCCTCTTTCCTTTTCCCCTCTCCGCAACATCCCTTTCAGTGCTCCTTCCACTCCGCCATCAGCGTTGTCTGCACCTCTCTCTCCCTCCCACCTTCGGACTGCTCCTGAGGAAACCTTTGGTGAAAAGCTTTCCAAAGCCCTGGAGAGTGTCCTGCCCATGCACACTGCCTCTCCACGCAAGCACCGGCGTTCCAGCCTGCCTTCCCTCTCTGTCAACCCTGTATGTCACTGTATGCCTCCTGGCTCGTTGAAGATAAGTCACCACTAAATACATCCCGGCTTCGTTCTTGTAATCAGACGAGAGTGGAAAAGGGTTTTGTTTTCTCTGTGCTATTAGAAAGTGGATTCTTTGTCTTCCAAAAGCTGGCTGTTAACGTCCAGGTCTTTTAGAGAGAGGTTCAGATGTAGCAATTGAGCCATCATTGGATATACTTGGATGATCAGTCCTCCGCTCCACACTCTGGTCAGCAACTTGTAATTATTCAGATTGTATGTAGTTGATTGTAACCATTTATACTCATTGTGCTGTGTGCAAGTGAGTGAGGGTTGGTCCCGAGCACTATGAGAAGAAGTTTCTTAAAATCTGTAGTCAGCTTCAGTCAAATAATCAAATCACCAAAAGCCAGTTTCCTGTCATTCTGTAAGGCTGTCATGCTTCCTATAATATCTTCATGTACTTTAGATCAGGGGTAGTCAACCTGTGGCCCTCCAGATATTCATGGACTACAGTTCCCATGAGCCCCTGCCAGCAAACACCCTCAAACGCTGGCAAATGCCCTCAAATGCCATGAACATCTGGAGGGCCACAGGTTGACTACCCCTGCGTTAGATCTTCCCTATCAGGCTTCTCCCCCCCCCCCCCAAGTTCTCTACTTAGTTTCTATTCTTAGTTTGAAGCTAGCCAGATACTCATGGTCTTATAGTACTGCCTAGATTGATCTGCTCCCCACCTCAGCTTACAGGTCTGAGGTTGAATTTAGGTTTTGTTTTGCTCACAAGATACTTAACTTATTTAAAACAACGATTGCATGAAAGTAGCTGTAGTTTTTTTGTACATAATTCTGTCTAACATGAGACCTTCTAGTCTTACGCCCACAAAAGGTGGATAATGGAGAGCTTATTGAATAATTCTGTTTCATTTCATAAGAGTAGAGAAGGAAGTTTGAATCAGTGTTCTGTAGTACAGAGAAACACCTCTTTTCATTCATAAAGTATATACAAGACTGGTCCTCATCCTTTGTACAGAGTCATATGAGAGTTTGCTGCTGCTTTTCCAGAATATAAACTAATCTTTGACACAGTGAACCCAAGGAATCATATATTATGGATAAGAGTGACTCAGAGCATTTAAATATTTTATGTTGATGTACCATTGTTTATTCCCCTGATGCTTTTAAGTGGCATTTGTGTTTGGAGTAGAGGATTTGAAAATGTAGTTTGACGTGGTATATTGTAGTGGGCATCCCTTAATAGATGGTGACCATTTCTGATAAGTAGGATTTTTAACTGTAGTGTGGAATGGCTGAGAGGCTGATAGCTTATTCAGAAATATGGTGAAGCTCTTTGCTCCCTTCCTGGTTTCAGAGCAAATCTGTTCCTTTGATAGGCCACTAATTCTCATGAGTTTATTAGCAGAAATATAGTGTATAGGGTGAAAGGCTTTCATTAAAGGAAGTCTCTGTTCAGTACCCAACAATTTTTTTTTTCATTCTAATGGGAACAGATGGATGGAAAAGCAGCTTCTAACAAAAGCAAATACTGCCATATGACCTTTACCCGCCATGGATGTATTTAATGGATATTTATAACACTTCAAAACATTCTGTGTGTTGACCATGAACTGGGCGTAGCCATTCTATAAGTTTACTAAAGAGAGCTTCCCGTTGAGCTGAACATACTAATATGCTTCTGTAATATGTGAATTACTTGTCTTGTTCATGTCAATACAGCCTCACTCCATGGTGCATCCGTGTGGGGGAACCCCAACATTCCCAGATTCCCAGGTCTTTTTTCCAACCGTTCATGAACGGCCAGTGTCCTTCTCACCACCACCCATCTGCCCTTCGCGGGTGGCCTTTTCTCAGCGGCGCAAGAGCACTTCCATCCTTGAAGCACAAACGTGCCACTTCCAGCCATTGCTCAAGACTGGTCAGAGTTTGCTTCTCCCAGGCAGTAGTCCCACTGCTTGGACACCAGAGGCTCTAGTGACAGTGAGCACTGCAGCTTACAAAGCCACAGGAGAGCATGCTCAGGCTAATCCTGTATTTGAGGCGGCTCAAGTGTTCGGCGATTACAGGCCTGGACAAGCACCTTCTGAGGATGCTAAAAACGTGTTGACTCAAGAAGGAGTGTACTTGATGAGCCTGCGTTATCAGCCCCAGTTGCCTGAACACCATGATACTGCATCCCATAGTTCCCATGGGGCTGAGCAACACTTGCAGCAGGCACCTGAACAGAGAAGTTTGCACGGCGGCCCTCTTCAGGGTTCTGCATTTGAGTACCAAACAGGGCAGACTTTTCTGGCAAGACAAATCCAGAACTTGAGGCTGGATTCTGGAATGAATCCCCTGTCTAGTGTGTCAGCCCCACTGAGTACGGATCCCGCACAGATGAGTTTCCACCCGGTATTCGTTCCACATTCCGCGCCTGCTGTGCTCACGCAAAGTGGCGATGGCAGAACAAGCTGTGTTTTTGAGTTCCATGTTCAAGCATCCAGTGCATCTCCAGGAGAAGGTGCAGTCATGCCACAGCGAGCTTATAGAAATCGTCGAGGCTCCGCAGATTGTAATCAGGAGGAGTCTCCTCAAACAACTGTACAGCCTGGTCGTCTTCAGCCTGTAACGGAAGAGCAGTGTAACTTCCTGGGCTCTGAGTTCATGGTGCCTAGGGGCACTTCTGTTCTACAGATCTGGTCAGAAGGTAGCCCAGGATACTCCAGTGACTCCTCACAATTGACTTCCTCAGACACTGGTGACTTTCTGTCTCCTCCTCCCACTGGGGCACCTGGATCATATATTTCAGATATGTCTCTGCCTGCTTCCCAGCTGGCTCAGAAGGTATTTCAAGATTCGCAGGTCTTCATCCATTTCCCACAGGGAGCTCCATCTCAACAGGCTTTCTCGACACTGGTTTCTTCAGGACCGTCTACTCTCTATTCTCAGGTTACAGGAACAAATACTTCCAAAAATGTCTTACGTTTTTAGTTTTCCTTGACGTCATATTTCAAGTTTCCTTATATTTCCTATCATCTGTCTTTCCTTAATCTTCCCCTCTCAACCCCAAGTTACTTTAGTTTTGGAGACTAGATTGTGCGTTGCCAGAAATGTATTAGTTGTCGAAACCAGCCTGACCCTAGTTTATTAGGCATTCCCCTAGACATGATTAACATAGCTTGCTTACATTGATATTTGACAAAAAAATTTACCTAGGGGGCTTGTCAATCAAGGGACAAATGGCACTCCTTTAACACTGTTTAAAAACTTTCTTTTTTACTTATCTGATGCTCACTTTGGATGCTCAGGTGAGTGAAATTAAGGCGTTATTTCGTAATCTGAAGATACAGACTGACTCTACTTATGTCATTCTTTAACAGGAATATATTTATCCTTCCATTGTAAGCTGCCCCAAGACCTTTTTGGAGAAGGGTGGCCTACAAATTTAAGAAATAAATAAATAAATATAGCACTTCAGGGACGATTTCTCAAAGTACAGTTTAATATGCCCCTCATTGACACAATGAGATTTAGATAATAAAATCAGATAGTTTACTGTGGGATAGGCTATATATAAGACGATTGGAAATTTCACAGTTGTTTGCTAGAGATGAACGAACCTTTATGACCCATAATACATACAGCAGCTTTTCCTATTGTCCATTAGAAGAGGTCAGCAATTTGCAGCAAGCAGGCCAAATTACCCTTTGACTGATGTGGGGAAACTTTTTATAGGGGAATTTTTACTAAATTTGGATGCAAAATTTGTAACACTGAATATGCTGGTGTGGAGTGACTTGGTGTCAGGAAATTCCTGGCTCAAAGCTTATTTTAGCTGGGAATGCACTAGGCAAGTCACTTTCTGACGCTCAGCACTCAGTGAGCAATGTGGAGATAATCCTGGCCTCTCTTACTGTGTGCAGATAACCAAGAGAATGTATGCAAACTGCTGTAAACACTGTAAAACGTAACGGAAATACTAATTATTCTGCATGAGGTTAACATTTTTCTGTAAGCATGATTCCGTTCATTTATTGGAAGTTCAATAACAGGATCAAACCTTGTGTTATGCGCAAGATTCTTCTGCTCAAAGAGTGTTTCCTAGTAGAGTGCTGGTGCTTTTTTATTGGGTCCTAATCTTTCTGATCTGTTTGGGTTGGAAATCCAGTTTTTATTCTTTGTATTTTGTTGTTGTCTCATAGCTGAGCTCTCCAGACTGGTGTATGTGTATAAATACATAGTTAAATAACCAGTCAATTATAGAGCAATGAGAACAACCACAGTAAAACTTCCAGCATAGCAAGCAAAAATGAAATATCCCATATAAAATATTGCTTAAAAAAACCCTTTTGCAGCAGATTAAAAACAAATGAATTGAATCACAGGAGTTGCAGGGCAAAAATGCAGTAACCAAGTCACTTCAGAAGAGGAAGATATAGAAGCTGAACTCCTTGAAAAGTAATATACCTCCTACTTGATTCCTGTTCTCCAGTTACTATCTATTAACTGTGGAATGAGCCTTGAACATGATCAGAGCAAACAAGAGTACACTCAAAAAGCAAATCTAAATCTGCATACCTCATATGCCACTTAAATACTTTTCTTACCCATATAATATGTCTAACTGTAGTTCTACACTTTATACTTCTGCATTTTCAAGTTGGCTAAAGGGAAATCAATCCTTTTTAATAATTTTTCTTTCCTAACATTTGTATAGCTGTCCAGCTATTGGATATTATTCGGCCTTGTCATTTTAGTATTGCAAAATTGAGGTCTGAAGTTCCCTCCGTACCTATCATTTTCCATTTTATACTGAGATGAAGCTGCTGTATCTCAGGATGCAGTTTTCATTCTGATGGGAATGACACTGGAAAGGTGATCATTGCCATTCCAATCTAATTTCTTTCATATTCATTCATAATAGCTTTTTTTTTTGCCTTGCTTACTCATTCAGAACTGCAGACTATTCTGCAATGTTGGCTTTCAGTATCAAACTGGTCTTTCTGGCATCTTTGGGGTGTTTCTGATGAAGATTTGAAAACTGGTGTAGTGTTTCCTGTGCTGAAATGATTGTTTTCCTGGATTTTGAGTGAAAATGCATAATGAAATTGGCCTTTTCTGATCTTACTGCATACCAGGTATGTTTGCAGTAAACTTAAATGGCAAGTCAACATTCATCTCCCCATGTATTTTCATGTGGCTTGTTGCAGAGATTTGACATAGTGTAGAAACACGACAATTGTTTGACAGAAATGCTTTTTGCAGAAATGAGATTTGCACACAAGCCTCCTGGTGGCTTAGGAAAACCATCCAAAATAGTCCATTGTATTTTTATAATACTGTACTATGTTTGGAATATCTTCTATCCCAAATAAATTTCTGTATCCATGGAGAGCTTACAATACGGAATCTTCTTTCAGGTCCTTGAGTTCCATACAGACATTAGTAAATGATCTAATTATATGTATGTCTACTTCTTTAGACACAGCTGCCAGGGCAGCCAGCCTCAAGTGGTTCATCAGTAGGCACCTCTTCCCAGATTATGCATCAAGGCCAGCAGGTAAGAGCAAGCCGTTGATATCTATATGATTTTTAGAGGAGAAGAGTTGTTTTGTATATCCTGCTTTTCACTATCCAAAGGCGTCTCAGTGGCTTACAATTGCCTTCCCTTCTCCCCCCTGCAATAGACACCCTGTGAGGTAAGTGGAGCTGAGAGAACTCTGACAGAACTGCTCTGCAAGAACAGCTCTGTGAATTGCCTAAGGTCGCCTAGCTGGCTGCATCTGCAGTTCTCCATATTAGAGGCCACCACTCTTAACCGCCACACCAACATAGGGTCTTTGTTTTGGTGCTTTTTACAGCACTTCAATTGTTTGCCTTCTATATTTTCAGTATATGATCGAATGTGTGATGCATATGAAAAAGGGTCTAAGTAGCTGTACACAGTTGATAGCAACACACAGTAGGTTATTCCCGGATTATACTGCATGGGTTTGCTCTTATGTCCTTCTTCCCCCAGCACTTTCTTTGGGCTCCCAGAAAGATGGTGACAAGCACTTTGCGGACAGAAAACCATGTTGGTCAGGAGCTGCCACTGTGATAAGCAGAAAGAATTTTACAAAATCACCCTCACCGTCCTCTTCTGTTTGCAGAAGAGGGAGCAGGGTGATGTCCTGTGATTTCTCATCCCCTCTTCAGATACCAAACTGGTGTGGCTTTTTGCCTACGCATGTCCCATGATTATAGGAACCCACTTTCTGGTTGGGAAGGAGGCTTTGTTTGGGAAGAGGAGCAGAGAGCCCCACCGATGTTTTCAGCTGGGTAGGCTGTTCCCAACCACCTATCTACTTTTATATATCCTTTGTGCCTGTTCTTGAGTGGGGCACACCTATTTCTAAGATTCAGGGGAACATTTTTACTTTTATTGCTTTTGAGAGTTTTAAATACATGTATTGCTGCTTATAATTACATATGCAAGGAATATACATATATTTGTATGTATCCAAACAAATTCATAGACAAGAATGGGAATAATCTTCAACAAATCATTAAAAAAAGGTAAATCTTGTCACCTACCAGCTCATTCCAGAATGCAGTAAGCCGTATCCTGTGTTTATCAAACACAATTTTTCCCCTTCAGATTCTCTGGTACTATATTAGCCTTGTCAAAAGAGCAGTACACCAGATTTTATTAAATTATTCATGTATAGAATTTTTTCAGATAGCTGTTTTAACCATCTTTGAGCTGCATATCTGAGGGATCTCCATAGGTGTTCAAGCATCCTAGTAGTATGATCTTATTAGGTTTGAGGGTATATATTATGATCTAGCACTTCACTATCAAACTAGACTGCTATTCTTTGAAACATCTGTATCTTAGAGCATGACTAAAAGATATGAAATACATCTGCAGATGATGAACCACACTTTCAGCATGTATCCTGCAACAAGTTATACACAAGTGCTAGTCTAGGGAGTTTGATACCACTGAAAAAGTATTTTGTATCTTTTTCTTTAAGACCAGTCAAAATCAATCTATGGCTAATACTTTTTCAGAGACAACCCCATTTTTCCCTAAAGAAACCAGCTTGGTATAGTGATTAAGAGCGACAGCTTCTAATCTGGAAAGCTGGGTTTGATTCCGTGCTCCCCCACATGCAGTCAGCTGAGTGACCTTGGGCCCGCCACAGCACTGGTAAAGCTGTTCTGACTGAGAAGTGATATCAGGGCTCTCTCAGCCTCATCCACCTCACAGGGTGCCTGTTGTGGGGAGAGGAAAGGGAAGGCAATTGTAAGCCACTTTGAGACTCCTGCTGGTAGACAAAAGTGGCATATAAGAACCGACTCTTCTCCTTTTTCTCCTTCTCCTCCACCTCCACCTCCACCACCACCAATCTACCTCCTCCCATTAAAAAAAAAATTTAAGCGTATAATGAATATATTTCAGTGGTGTAGAATCTGAGCAGTGATTAATAATTCAAAATATGATTTCATTCTTAGTCTGTCATGTTTCCTCATATTTGCCAAATATCTGACTAAGCAAACAAGCAAACCTAAGAGCAGCAGCTCCTTTCCTTTAGTTTTCAAAACTTACACTGTGAATCCCAACAATATTTTAGAACCTGGAATCTCAGTATGTCCAGTAGATTGTGACTGTTTTCACTTCAGGAAATAGTACGGTTGGTATTAGCACTACTATAATACTATCAAAACACTAAAACTTGGACCCCCCTCCCCCCGGGGAGGGTTTCAGATTTATTATAAAACTTTTTGTCCTGTTTTGCTGTGCTAGAGGGCTGACTCTAGAGGACTGACTCCCATCTTTATTTCTTCTATGCAGAGCTCTCAGCATCCAGCCT
Organism: Paroedura picta; assembly: GCF_049243985.1. Lineage (NCBI taxonomy): Eukaryota > Metazoa > Chordata > Lepidosauria > Squamata > Gekkonidae > Paroedura > Paroedura picta. Next base: position 113,429,851 of record NC_135373.1, read on the forward strand.
CTTCCCAGCAGACTGGGCAGTATCAAGTTCAGCAACCATCTGTTCCTACTGGGGCGGCACCATCCCAGCAGGTTACACAAGCAGCACAAATGATGCCTATGCCTCAGGTAGCATCTGGGACACAGGTAAACTGCCACCTCTAGAAAGCTCTTGCTTAAGCTTCATGAAGTTTTGACAGTTAAGGCTTGCTTCATTTATTTGGCTGCTTCATTTATAGTGCTATATTTGGAAGAATACTGTAGGCGTGGTTTATTTGCCTAAAGGAAATTAGCACACGACATGGGAAGACTTGCCTGCATTGCCACTGCCTAAAAAGTTGCTGCTTTTAGTCTGTTTCCAAAAGCGGTAATTTTTTTTTTAAAGGGAGTCCATCTGTAGTCAGTTGTTCACTGACCTGAGAATGAGTACTCCTCAGGATACCTCTGTTGTGCTCTCTCCAGAGTCATCTTCCTTCACTCTTGACTTAAAAGGCCTTTTGCTGACTCCTGTGTATGGGGTGTCCTGAACTTGTGAACTTTGAAATATTCAAAAGACTGTGGAGGTCATCTTGGTTGTCCAACCTCCCCCCCCCCCCTCACTTTTGTGGCACTAACCAGATCCTGTTCTCTATATGCTGGCACGGTGGCTTTTCATTCTCCCCAGATGAGCAGAACTATTGAGTTTTTCCCATTTGGAGTGACTGTACAAAGCAAAGTTGGACAATCAGTGTTTCTCTGTACACTGATGACACACCAGTATTTTTACTACGGTAATCTATTCCAAAGCTTCCTCCTTCGATATAAAAACGTGTACGTGTTTGTGTATACACGCAAGGGAGAAAGTGAATTAGATACAGCCTTCCCAGCCACTCTGCCAGATGTTTTTCTTACTCACACCAGTTGGCTGTGATGAAAACATTTTTTTTCCTTTGATTAATACATTAAAAAATCTGCTTCTTGCAACCCTGCTTCCTAAGTCTGTTTTTCTTTACCTTCTCAGCTTCCTGTTTCCCAGCAAATGCCGATCATCCAAGGTGAACCACAGTTACCTGTTACAGCTCCTACACTTCCTCAGTCTTCAGTTGCCCCAGTTATGCCCATTGGCTCACATTATCTCCCTATGGGGCAGCCACTACAAGGCCCCCTTCTTCCACAGTTCTCAGTTGCTCAGCTGCCCATAGCAGCACCTCACGTCTCAGTGGCTCAGCCTGGCTTTTCGTCTCTTCCCATCTCTATGGCAGCTGGCATAAACCAGCCTTTGCTCACTCTGGCCACATCTGCAGCAGCAGCTGCTATTCCAGTGGGCTCAACTGTTGTCCCTAGCCAGATTCCACCTCTCCTTCAGCCTGTGGCTCAGCTGCCCAGCCAGGGTCTCCCACAACTTCTACAACCAGCTGTTCAGTCTGTGGGATTGCCAGCAACTCTTGGACAATCTGAAGTACCACTTCCAGCTACAGATGCAGTGTACCAGGTATTGTGGCAGTCAAAGAAAAATCCCTCTCTACAATTTTAACAGTTTTAGGCTTTTCTTTAGAGGCTTGGACAGAGCTGTCTGCAATGCTGGTTTAGGAGGGGAGCAAATAGGACAGGTGGGTTCAGGGTCAATTTAAAAGTGAGTTTGGGGAATGGAAGGCTGATGGGGGAAGGAAGGTAATCAGTGAATTTTTACAGCATGGCGACAGCTGCCAGCTCATATAGTAGAGAGTAGTATAAAATTCCTATCAAATCAATAGATGGCAGATCATGCATTTGCTGGCAAGGGCTCATGGGAATTGTAGTTCATGGACATCTGGAGGGCTGCAGGTTGACTACCCCAGGACTCGATGATACTGGAGGTCCCTTCCAACTCTATGATTCTAGGAAGGATGAGGTTTGCTGATGTTGGCCAGCTGTCAATGCTTTCTTGTCCTGAAGGCAAACTTTGTTGTCCCATAATGCAAATCATTGAGCAAGACGAGTAGAGGCTGGTTCTTCCATTTTTTTTTACTGCTTTTCACCACAATGCACCTTGTGTGTGTGTCACTACGGCTAGCGCTCTACGAACCAGAGCATAGGGGGGGAAAATCAATTGTCTACAAGCATATCAGATGAGAGTGTGCCTTATTGCTGCCTGTTCATCTTGTTTTTCTCCAAGTCTTCATGTCAGTGTATTCTTAATACGTAAGAGAAGGTTGAGGGCTTGTTCTCCACAGAGATTACAGAAACCCATCCTTCCTTTATCATCCTGAAACACTGTTCTGGACTGTATAGTGGTTTGAGGGATGAGATGGCTCTGAGGCACGCTGTTCCATTCCTCTTGAAATAAGTGCTCTGGAAGCTCTGGAAAAAAACACTCAAGAGTGTCATAGAAAAATCTCCTTTTCAGCTTGGCTTAGATTCCCCCCCCCCCCCACTTCATGGATGCTGTTTCCCCCCAAATTACCCTAATTCACTAACTTGGCTTCCTCATTTGTTACAGGGCTTCTCACCTCGGCTACCAGCGCAGTATGCAGGAGATTCAAATATTGCTCCCTCTTCCGTGGCCTCTGCTTGCCTCCCTTCCGCAGTACTGTCCCCTCCCTTACCCACAGATGTATTGCCTCAGTCAGGCTATCTTGCTGCAGTAGTGCAGCCTTATGTGGAACAGAATTTAGTTCCTTTGGGCAGTCTAGGAGGACAGGTTCAAGTGCCACAGCCTGTTGCCTGTTTAGCCCAGCAGGTTTCCTCTGCATCTTCGCAGCAATCAGCAGTAGAGGTAAATGATCTGTATGTTGCAGTTTTGCATTTTGAAAAACAAACTTAAGGGCATGCGTCCACTTCCATCTTTGGAATCCAGTTGAAAATCGTCTGCTAATCTCCAAAATTAATTTCTCTTACAGCAGAATGTGATACCAGTGCGGAGACCTTGTTGCCACTGGTTATGCTGTTGGGAAGTGAGTGGGCCTCCCAGATGCAAAATACTTGCTAGCACTTCTCTTCCAGCTAGTCATATCAGTCTTTATATTGATGCTGTTGTTCATAGAAATTTTTAAAAGCTATTCTCAAACCTATTCCCTACAGCCCTGCTATTGCTGGGAGAGATTTGAATGGTTTTTGCACTCTGCATTGGCTTTCTCTGCACATTCTGCTAGTAAGATTTCTGGTTGCATGGCAAGCTGTAGTGTCACCACCTAGGAGAGAACATGGTTATCGTTCACCAGGCATCCTGTTTCAGAATTGCATGAGGATTGTTTATTGGGTTTAAAAAAATTCAAGCTTGTTTTAGATGCTTTTAAACAGTGGATCTTGATTGAGATGCTTTTAGAGAATTGGTCTGAATAAAATGCTGTGCAGCTTCTAGTCAGTAGATGGATGGAATGCGGTGAGCAGCACCTTAATAAGATGCTTGAAGAGAGAGTGTTATCTTTGCAGAGTACATCTGGAGTGTCTCAAGCTGCACCCCTGGAGCCTCAGCCACCCGTACAGCAACAGCCTTCACAGTCAGCTCCATTGGTCTCCTCAATAGACAGGTGAGTAGCCAACTACTAGGTTGAAATTTGAAACGTCCATGCTAGTGGCGATGGCTTATTGTGGTACTTTCTCCTGATTTAAGATGGTTCAGTGTGCTTTCACATGTTCAATTTGCTGGGAGGGTGGCCTAGAAATCAATCAATAAAAATAAAAATAAATAAACCAGTGACCCCTTTCTCAAATTACAGAGTTAGATTTATTTGCATTATGTATAGTCTGGCTTTCTCACAAGGACTCAAGGCTGCTTAGATTCACATAGCAAGTGCTTTCAGTGTTCACAAAACAGGTATTCTGGGTAACCAGATCATTCATCAAGGAAGAATTGAGCTTTCCTTTATCGTTCAAGAAGGGTGTATCATACAAGAAGAAGAGTTGGTTCTTATATGCCGCTTTTTTCTACCCGAAGGAGGCTCAAAGTGGCTTACAGTTGTCTTCCCTTTCCTCTCCCCACAACAGACACCCTGTGAGGGAGGTGAGGCTGAGAAAGCCCTGATATCACTGCTTGCTCAGAACAATTTTATCAGTACCGTGGCGAGCTAAAGGTCACACAGCTGGTTGCATGTGGGGGAGCGCAGAATCGAACCTGGCTCGCACTCCTAACCACTACACCAAACAAGACAGATGCTCAACTATATTCATGAAACTGTTCGTAGTTAGTTTTCGAAATATGCATATATTCACAATATTAATTGCATGTTGTGGTAGAAATGTTTCTCTTTTATATGCTGTTTACTCCATGGAGTTGCGTTTTTGAGAGTGGTTCAAGACGTGAGATTGCACTTAATTTTAGGAAATAAAAAATGGCTGATTTTGGGATCCTGCATTGGCTTTTTTCAGTGCACATTCAGATGTTGCTTCAGGCTTAAGTGACTGCAATGAGAGTGTTCCTACGTCTGGTGGAAGACATGAAGGGAGGGCTACAAAGCGGCATTATCGGAAGTCGGTACGCAGCCGTTCTCGCCATGAGAAGACCACACGTCCAAAACTGAGAATTCTTAATGTGAGTTGGCGGTTCTGCATTTTCAAACAGTGTTTTTAATATGCAAACTATCCTCCTGTCAAACTGATTTTCCCGATCTGCAGTTTTCCTGCCTTAATCCTAAGTAGATCTAAGCAACTACTTGTGTTTGCAATGTGTTAAATATGCACTCGTATCGCACATGTTCTTTGAAGACTAAATCCTGAATTTCTTCATCCTTTATCCTACTTGCAACATTGTTACCAGGGAAATGTCTGAAATCTCATTGGGCAGATTTGGAAAGGCATTGAAACCAGAAGAGTTTTCTTAAATCCCTTTCCTGTGGAGCATTTTCCTATCTCTCTGCTTCTCCCAGCCCTTCTGCCTTGAGATCCAGGAGGACGTCTCAGTGGGTGTCTTCCCGCCACTCAAACAGGGAGGCAGGACTAAAAACTCACTTCCTGTCCTGCGCCATGGAGACACCCTACCTCAGTCTTCTTCTATAGATCCTCTTTTCTCTATTTACTATTCATATTGAAGATCAGCCTTGTGTTTTCTAGGTTTCAAATAAAGGAGATCGGGTCGTGGAATGCCAACTAGAGACGCACAATAGAAAAATGGTTACTTTCAAATTTGACTTGGATGGAGACAACCCAGAGGAAATCGCCTATATCATGGTGAGGAGTTCAGATTGAGACCTTGTAATTGTCATTAATAACAGTAAAGGCTTTACTGGCCTGCTGCACTATCTTCCTCCAGTGGTCTTACACTGACTATACCTTAATAGGCTGCCGTCTAGAAATGTCAAAAGCATTTAGACCAGTACTTGCCTAAGTCAAGCTGATAAAACATCTGGATCAGCTTCTCCTTTCTGCAAGATATTTTCCCCATTTAAACCTGTTTTAAACTGCCTTGTACTCAAGGACTGTGATCCAGATGAGAAAATTGGTTAGCCAAAGAAAAGAATGCATAGTACACCAGATGGATGTGTGTGTATTATCTGTAACTTTGGTGTTGCACATTGCATGTGTGTGTAGTGTTTGGGCGGAGCCGTGTTGGTCTGCAGTAGAAAAGCAAGATTCAAGCAAGATTTGACTGAAACGGCAATCCATCTCTGAACTTCTCTCTCTTTGAAAACCCGACATGGTTGCCACAACTTGTTGCCAAAAGTGATAGAGAGTAAGCAGAGGAAGCGGGTGGCTTAGTTAATTAAAACATTTCTGCCTTTCTGCCTATTTAGGGCACTCAAGGCGGTAAACAGGTAGAAATATTAACAGCTACTTTTAAAAAACAGACACATAAACAGATCAGCGACATAAACAGGAAGGGAGGTCAGGAAGGGGAGGTCAGATGAAACAAATACAAAAGCTTGGTGGGACATAAAGGTTGAGGAGGTTTGGTCCATAAAACCCAGAATATTATTGCCATAGAATTCTTGTACCAGTTGTAGCTTCTCTAGACATTATTCAAGGGCCACCTCATGTAGAGTACCTTGCCATAATCTAATATAAGTAGTACCAGGGCATGCACTGCTGTGGCAAGATCTTTTTTTACTCAAAGGCTGCAGCCAAAGCTGTTGATAGGTACTTCTTGTCACTGTTACCACCTGCATATCTAGCAAGAGAACCTGGGTTCAGCAGCACCCTCAAGCTCCCAACCTGCTCCTTTAGGGGGATGTAACACCATTCAGAATAGGAGACACCTTGATTCCTGGATCAATCCCTCCAGCCATCTGTAGAACTTCCATCTAGTTGGTATTCGGCACACCGTTTATTAGTTATCCTCCCTCCCAAAACTGCTTCCAGGAGATGGTTAGATCATGGGATAAGCGGTACACCAGTAGAGTACCAGTTTTGTCTCAGCCTCAGAATTGGAAAAGTTCTGGACAGGACCCCCATACTAGTAGGACAGAATACCAGTAGACTACAGCCATACTTGCCAGGCCTGTGTTGACTGAATACCCAGGGAAGGGCACTGTTTGAAGAGGTTAACCCCTCTCCAGTGATGCCTCCATGATGTATGTTGTCATATTTGCATATTCAGCTTGTTCTTCATGCCAGGCATAACTGTCTTAGCTCCATAGCCAGTTTGTTTGCCTACTTACAGGCATGAAGAGCCAATTGCTTACAACAAATCTCAATAGGAGTGAATCATTTTGTCTCACGTTGCTTTCCATGGAGCTTCTGTTATCTGCCCTGGTTTAAAGAGCAAATATGAAGGTAGATTCAAGTGGGTTGAAGCAGCAGAACAAATTTAGAGTCCAGGGGCACCTTTAAGACCAACCAAGTTTTATCCAAGGTACGAGCTTAGATATTAAGGTAGTTATAGTTACTCCATTATGTTTTCATATGCAGGTGCAAAACGAATTTATTTTGGCAACAGAGAGAGATTCATTCATTGAGCAGGTGCGTGAGATCATAGAAAAAGCAGATGAAATGCTCAGTGAGGATGCAAGTGGGGAGCCAGAAGGTGATCAAAGCATGGACAGTATGCAAAGCCAGGTAAGGATTTCACTTATGTGGATGTACGTGTGCCTCATAGCCTCTGGCACAGAACTTTCTCTCTGTTCCGTCCCCGAGTACAAGCTTTTTATTTTTCCTTGCAGTCTTGGCTGGAAAGCTGCACAATCTGAAATTGAACATCTGACCTTTTCCTTTCCTTGCTTGATATCACTTTTCCATTCCTCTGTCCCGACAGTTTTTTTCCTTGCTCCTTGTTGTCCCCCTATTCTGTCACGAGTCAGTTCCAAGCAATAGCTGTAAGGAGGAAGGAAGAGGAGGAGTCCTCCTTCATCAACGGAGAAGGCTTTGGTGGGGCTCATGGTACCTTCAAGCAAGCCACAGCAAAGTGGGGGAACTGTAGCAAGGAGGAGAACTGGACAGAATTGAGTGAAAAAACTGAATGGCTCTGACCCCAATTTCTTATTCTTTTCTTTCTTTCTTTTTTTTTTTTTGGAGTCTTGGGTATTTTGGAAATATTCTAACACTATAGAACACATGGGAAAGTTTCATTATCTTGGCATTGAACCTTTGCAGTGCTTTCTTTTTTTACTCCATTGACTTTTCTTCCTTTAATTCTTACTTGTGTAAACTCTGCACATTATATTTCTCTGCCTGTTTCAGCCGCTTTCTTAAGGACATAAGAAGAGCCAGCTAGATCAGATCAGTGGTCTGTCTATTGCAGCATCCTTTCCTGTAATGGCCAACCACTTGCCCTGGAGGGCAAATAGGGCAATAGAGGCTGAGGCCCTCACAGCACTGGTATTCAGAGGATTGCTGCCTCTGGTTATGGAGGCTTCCCTTAGACACCATTGGTAGCAGCCATTGATGGTCTAAATCCCTTTTAAAGCCATCTGTGTTCATCACCATCACTACCTCCACTGGTAGTGAATTCCACAGTTTAATTTCTTGCTGAGTTTAGACGCATTTTCTTTTGACTGTCTGGAACCAGTTGCCCAAAAATCTTATAGCCTCAAATGTCTTCTAGCGTCCTTTCCCCCTCCCTGCTTCTCTGTATACTTCTCCCCCTCTCTTTTTTCTTCATCTTTGTTTCTTCGTACACAACTGTTGGCTATTCTTTATATTCTAAATCCCCCCAACCTGTTTCTTCTCTTGCTTTTTAAAAAGTTTCAGCTCTACTTCCCTTAGCCTTGCCCTGATAAAAAATGTTTGTGCCTAGTCTGTCCTTTTTGTACAGGGGTTAGATATTTGTGCTTATTAAATATCTTCTCTATTGCTGTGCTGCCTCCATCAAATAGTCTCATTACAATCTGCAATAGAATATTCACGACTTAGCTAATAATCAAGTGGCCACCCAGTCAGTGATGAAAGCAGCAAAACCAAGTTATTTAAAAGTCAGGTATGTGTTTGTGAATTAATCAAAAAGAGAGAGGTTCCAAAATGGCCTGATGAGGGCTGAGTATGTGCAGTAGGCTCAGAACATATTAAGGGCAGCTGTAGGTCCAAGGACCAAGGGGAGTAGCCTCTTTCTTACAGAAGTCAGGAAAGGGAGCTTTGGGGGTGGATAGTGTTTTCAGAGTTGTTCTCTTCCCACCTTGTATAGTCCATAATTTCATGGCAGCTAGATAGACATGCATTTGAAACAGTGTGTGTGCCTGTGTATGTAATCTGATGAATTGGTACCTAGATAAGAAGTCAGAACTCTTTCTGATAAAGAGTGGGTGGTAAATCTAAATCCACACTTACTGTGGTACAACGAGACTTCTGGCAGTTTCCCACTAAAGAAAGGCTGGAGAGAATATTCTAAAGTTGACTGAGTAGGATGGCAGTATGCAAATATTTCTGTTGTGGCATATTATTGTTGCCTACTTTTATTTTGTTGTAAACCGCTGGCCCGAGAGCAGCAGTTAACAAATCTAATAAATAAATAAATAATACATCTGTGTTCCCTAATACTCGGATAATGCTGCAAAATTATCTTTGTGGGTTGCAGAAATTGGATGGAGACTTCAAACAGCCAGATCCTGCGTCTTCCATGCCACAAAGAATAGGTAAGCCCTTCACAAGGTATCCTGTAGTCTTGAATATGGTTGGCTTTAACTCTGGGACAGTTCCAAAACATTTCCTCCATATAGCATATTGTCTTTTTAAATTTCTTTCAACAACAACAAAAAGAAGGGGGTGTTCAAAATCCAGCTGTTGCATAAAATAAAAAAGGGGAAGATAAAAATAAATAAAAAATAAAAAAGTAGAGGCAAAAATAACAGTGTAGGCAGGTATATATGCAAGTTTCTATAAAAGGTTTCCGGATATCTAAAAATGTCCCTACACAATTGTGTTCTATATTGTTATGCATTCACATAAAGTACTAAGGACCTCCATCCATTGATTTACTAGAAATGGGCATTTATCTTTCCAGTGCTGCAATACAAGCTGTATTGACACAGAGGGTCCATTTTTGTTGACCATCATTTAGCCTCTTGAAGACAGGCCGATAGCTCAGAAGTACATGCTGATCCTCAAATCAACATTCTGAAACAAAATTGATATGACTAATAACATATTCCCAGAAAAAAACAAATGACTGGACATGTCCAAACCATATGTTTAAGGAATGTGTTTTGTGTATCACATACCAGTAATAAGACACTTTACACAGTCCTTTGCTAAAGAGTCATGATGTCCTGTATATTCTAAATAATTTTTGTTGAAAAAGTCACAACTGAAGATATGTAGTATACATTTTAAGGATATATTCTATTGCCTAGCAATAGGGGGGATCTGTCTCCTTATTCCACTCTCTAGACTCTGAGACTCTATATCATATTTATTAATCAAATATTTATAGGCAAATATTATAGGTTTCATTTTCTGCATCAGTTAAATTCAAGTTGCTAGGAGCAAAGGGGGCTTCTTAGATACTAACAGATGTTGCATTTGTAAATATTGTCAGACAACAGAACTTGATAAGTCATATCTAGACCTCAGCTGAGATGATGACCAAAATTCTTTAGCACAAAACCTGAGGTCAGTAAGGCTTAGTCTGTAATCTTTTCCCTGTACTGTTTTTTGCTTGCTTTTAGGTGTTCCTCCTAGTTCATTGACTCAGGTTGTCCATTCTGCCGGAAGACGGTTTATTGTCAGTCCTGTTCCAGAGAGTAGATTAAGAGAACAGAAATTTTTCACTTCCATTCCATCAGAAAATGAACTTTCTGATATTGGTGAGTTAACCAGTGTTCCCAGTGGATGCTGCTACTAGTTCTAACAAATGTCATAAGCACAATTAAACTCTCTCTGTTTAATACACTGCAGTAGCAAGAAATACGCATGAATTTTTCCTTGTGTGAATCTTTGAGGAGCGTCTCAAAGACAACCATAGCATACTGAGTCAAGCAATAAAATCTGAAAGTATATGAGTTGCTTGGCATTCTACCAGCAGTTGCAGACACCACACTCCACACTCCCCAAGGGCAACAGTAACCGCAGTGGCCCTTGTCACCAAAGCATTGTTGGGGGAGCTCTGCAGAGCAGCAACATGGGCATCTGTCTCAATATTTAACATGCATTATATTAGTCCTCAACTTTTTCCCATTGAAAAATCCCCAAAGCATTTTTCAGGCTTCGAGAAACCCCAGAAGTAGTGTGATCGTGCAAAATATGATTGGGAAGCATAGCTGTGTACATGCCCACCTGGGGCCCCTCCCCTCCCACCCCTCTAGGCCCATCATTGGCCATTTTGGGAGGGGTGGGAGGTTAACATGACCATATAAGGTCATATCGCCTGATCAATATTTAACAAATTTTAAAAATATATAAAAATTAACTCCCACCCATTCAGGGAATCCTTCCAGGACTGTTAAGAAACCCCAGGGTTTCAAGAAACCCTGGTTGAAAAAGCCTGCATTATAGAATAGACACAGAAGGTTCAGCAGAAGGGTGCTACAGAAGCCAAAGCTTGGGTGTAGCTAACCAGCTTGGTTGACTTCCCCCACCGAAGTAGAACGAAATATTGGAGCCTACCTGAATGTTTATTCTCTTCAGTGGGGCGAAGTCATCCACCTCTCACCCACCCACCCCCCCAAAAAAAAAGAGAGAGGGAAAGAAAGGGTAGAAGACAGGAAAATATTATTTTGCAGCAAAGTTTGGATAAGACTGCAGGGCCAGCCTGAGGTCATCTGGAAGGAAGCTTGACCTAAGCAAGCAGAGGCATTGCCTAATCAGCTTGGATGACTTGGCCCCGCTGAAGAGAAGAAATCTTTAGTTAGGTTCCAACATTCCATTGTCAACCCAAGGGAAGTGAGGGGCGTTCTAAAAGAATGAAACTGGGGTCAGGGAGCCTATGCAAAAAAAAAATGCGTTTTGCCAATCTAGCAAATGTTTAACTTGGCCTGAAATGAACATCAGTGAATTTCTCTAGAGAAAATTGACCCTGTTTATTCCTTCCTCTCAGGTGTTGCTTCTCCGTCTCATGGCCCAGGGATGAATCTCTCTCACTCTGCATCGTCTCTCAGCCTGCAGCAAGCATTCTCAGAGCTGAAGCATGGGCAGATGACAGAAGGACCAAGCACCGCACCCCCGGTTTTTAACCAGGCCATGCCACCTTTTCCAGCTCTCACTACAAGTGAGATTGGGCCACTGCCCTCAGCATCAGTCACCGCTCCTTCAGGGCCACTTCCTTCCACCACTAGTGTCTCTTTACCAGTAACTCAGTCTGTCAGCGTGCAGCCGATAGAAACGCCAGCTGCCGGGCTTCCAGTGAGTCAAGAACTGCCGGGTTCAAACTCTCCACCGCCAGTGTTGCCGCCTCGGCCACAGTTAGTAAGTGGAGTGACTTCCAGCATCAGTGTACCTTCTTTTCCATCACTAGCATCCCAGGTAGCTTCTGCCACCGGAGAAGTCGCCCCTAGCGTTAGCACCCCTGCTTCTCTAACATTGCCACAGGCCGGAATCACAGGGTCTAGTGTTGCTATATCAGGAGCCATGACGCTGCCCGTGACATGTCAGCAGGTTAGTAGTATGTTTCCAGGAGCACCCCAAACATCTGCACCTGTGTCTTTGGCATACTGCATGGCTTCTTCACAACTGAGCACCAGTAGCTCTGTCCCTAGCCTAGCTGAAATGGTGGCTGTAAGCGTACTGCACCCAAAATCGGAGAGTGAACAGTTGTCAGACAAGCTGCAGCTGGGCAGTATAGGTGGGACGGCAGTGCCTATTCCTGTACCTTTATCTTCTGCAATAGCATCAAGCATGTCTGGCTCTGTGCCTCAGTCTGCTGGGGTGCAGCCGGTACCTATCCCACTGGTAGTTACCTCATCTATCCCTGCCCCAGTCGGAGGTGCAGTCTCGACTCCAGTATTACCCCAGGTCCCTTTATCTGGCATCCTGCCGCAGGCACCACCAGTAGCTAACGTTCCTGTAGTGCAGCAGACTTTAGTACACAGCCAGCCTCAACCCGCTCTGTTACCCAATCAACCTCATGTCCACTGTCTGGAAGCAGATCCTGACTCTCAGCCCAAAGCACCTGGCATAGATGACATAAAAACCCTGGAAGAGAAATTGCGGTCGCTCTTCAGTGAACATAGCGCTGCTGGAGCAGCACATTCAGCGGTGTCCGTGGACACATTGTTACCGGTGGAGACGACAGTCATGCCCAGCTTGCCAACAACCGTTGTTGCACCCACGAAACCCGTGGCTCCTACTGCAAGCGCTGGTGTACCGCCAGCCACCTTGTTACTTGGCCCAGCAGGTTTGGCTGTCATGACGCCCATTGCGACGCCTGTTCAGGCAGGTACCCCGATCAGCTGTGTCCCGGCAGCGTGTGTCACTGCACCAGGAACAACGAAACCAGCGACTCCTCCTTCAAAGGCTCCTCTTAGCAGAGTACCGGTAAGGAATCAATATTTGTCTGGTTACATGTAAAATATATGGGGAGGAGGGAGATGCTTTGTGAAAAGGGTAACACAGTGTTTATATGTGACATCCTTGGTCATGGATCATTATTTATAATTCAGCTCTAGGGATGTGCAATCCCCCCCATCCCGGCATTTTTCAGTTAGGGTCTGTTGGATCCCCCCAAATACCTCATCTGAATACTGTTGCACAACCCTAGAACTGTTCCCAATACCGGTACAGTATTCAGACCCCAAATTTTTTCAGGTCAATGGACCTGAGAAGTAAGGGGGGGGAGATTGCGCAATCAAAGCTGTGCCATCCAGCAGCAGTCCACTCCCTACTGGCATATTTGTCCCTCAAGATGGCTTCTACTGCTGCCCTGTTTAAATGGGGTTACACGAGAAGCCAGCCCAAAGCTGAGCCGACAGTCTTCTTAAAAGGTAAAGAGAAACATTCTTTTGGGATGCCAAAATATACCCCCAAAATACTGATAAGATATTTTTCTAGTATATTTCCAGCTCAGGGAGATCCAAAAACACACCTCTATTTAGCTCTTCCTTCTCTGTGTGTGTTTGTGTGTTCCTCTTAAGTTACCTGCTTTCTATATCATCTATTTTTGCTATATATAAAGAAAGAGAATTAATATACAACATGCCTCTTTTAATATGAAAAATAGGATTTTTATCTTGACTACGTTTCTGATTTTTCTCTCGGAAAAGAAGGGGGGGAGACGAAAGCTTTTCTTCATGTATATTGTATGGCCACTAGGGCAGCAACCTAAAGGAAAAGGTGATAACACTTGCTACATCAGCAGATCAATCATACTTGAGAGATTTCTGTAAGATATAAGCATGAGCACATACCCCAAGTAATATGGGATAAAGGCAGTGTACGTGACAAGAACTCCATGGTTCTTACTGGTAAAAAGCAAACTGTAGAGCTGAAGGCTCTGGGGGACTATTATATGACTTCTCGGTTGCCCCTTTGGCAAATATCCTAGTACTAGCTTCAAAGCCTGTTCCTAAGAATGGGCCTTGAAAGGGTCCCCCCCCCTGGCCCCCAGCCAGGCAGCTTAAAGTGGCTTAGGGCTGCACCTCGCAGCTGGATCAAGTGGGGCAGGCGGGGGCTGGCCAGCTCATTAGCAGGCCTGGGATAGAGCCTGTTAGCAGGCCCAGCCTAGCAGGACGGGAAGCCCTCGTTAGCAGGCCCTCCACCACGACCCTTTGCCCAGGGCCCTCTCCTCTTACCTGCTGCTGGCTACAAGCACTGAGGTGTGTCTGAGAGCAAAGAGGTTAGAGTCCAGGGATGGAGGGCGGGAGCTGCAAAGGCAGGGCCAATCAGGCTGCACCCTGATTGGCCCTATTCCAACTCGGACAGCCGGACACATTCCACCCCCTAGGCTGTTTCACAAATATATAGAGTAACCATGGGTGGATAAGGAAGAGGAATCATGGATAAGGATTAGTGGTTCTGAGAGCATGAAATGCAGAGGGTAGTCATGTCATTTGACGCAAGCAAAACTCAAGCAGAGTATGGTGTAAGGCAGGGGTAGTCAACCTGTAGTCCTCCAGATGTCCATGGACTACAATTCCCATGAGCCCGTGCCAGCATTTGCTGTCAGGGGTTCATGGGAATTGTAGTCCATGAACATCTGGAGGACCACATGTTGACTACCCCTGGTGTAAGAGAATGAGCTTATCTGTAGCAATTACAGATAGTACTTATTGTGAACCAAAAGGTCCAATTTTGCAACACAGTTTGCAGTGTTTATGCACTAATCACAAAATAAGCATGTTTTAGGGGAAGAATTTCAATGGTAAAAGTTTTGGCCAGAAGAAATAGGTTATTTTAAAAATACAGGCAAGTGTTGAAATGTATGTGAAAGTAGAAAGAGCTTCCGTTCTTTCATTTTGACTGGTACCGTGCAAAGCCAAGAATTAAGGCTTTGTTAGATGTCCTGGGGAAGGATGGGGTGATACAAGAAGTCCTGCACTTTGTTGTTGCATTCTGTGAAGGTGAAAATAACTGGCTGGAATGTGCCTTCTTCTCCTGCTTTTTAGTCTAACGATTTCCTCTCTGACTTGATGCATGACCCAGTGCAGCGTTTTACAAATGCAGTTGAACAGCCATAGCATGCACTCGCAACAAACATAGCCCACAAACTGACTTGAGCCAGCAGTGTATTGCAAACTTGTTTGAAAGGATAGTTACTCCCTGCAGACATTCTGCCTTCAAGAGTGAGTTCAAAGGTGTTTGATGTTCAAGCAGTAAAGGTGGACAACAACAAATGCTCTGGTAGAAAAACAATGGATTAATAAATACAATATCAAATACTTTAAAATAATCACACAACTTTTGTACTCTTTGCTGTAAACATGCTATACAGAGAAGATTTCAGTACTGCGTAGTGAGCAGTTTGGGATTTCTGCATTAGTTTAAAATATATTGTGGAGACAACAGCTATCAGAAGCTTTAAAAAAATTGTTTTGGTGCTGCTTCACACACTGCATTTCTGTCCTGGATTAGGAAGTTGCTATGTGGAGCAATACACTAACCTTGTATAGAAATGTTCTGCATAGGAAAAATTAACTCTGTGCTATGTCAGAGTAAGTCATTAATCCTGGGAGAGGCCTTATTCTGATTTGCTTTGTTTTAGATTCAAGAGGGTAGCCGTGTTGGTCTGAAATAGCAGAGCAAAAATAGAGTCCAATAGCACCTTTAAGACCAACAAAGATGTATTCAAGGCATGAGCTTTCAAGTGCATGCACTCTTCCTTGGACTAATGAACAACCATCATAATATCGGGGATATAAGGCAAACGCTAATTATGGTAAATTAGTAAACTGTGTCACAACATCCAAATAATTCTTTGCTAAAACAGACAATCAGTCCCCTTGAGTTTAGTTGTGGTTCACAAAAACATTAGAGAAATAAAACTGTCTATGTTAGTAATGAATGGCAGACACTTTCCCAGTTGTTGCTGGCTCCATCCATCTCCACCCAAGCGTGCCCAAATCTCATGCAGAGGTCCATCTTGCTTTGTTTTAGATTGCTTTTAAATCTGGAATGGATATACTTCCGGTAGCAGCTACTGCTGCATTTTGGGCTTGCAGAAGTTGCCAGGATCTCAGAATTGGAGGGAACTATAACAATCTTCATAGCAAGCCATCAGTACACACTTCTTTAAAAGTTAAACAGTGTTCCTTGTAAATGAAGCTGTCTTGGGGAAAATACTTCTAATTTATGTGATGATGTATGGTTCTTCTGTTCTGTGACTGAACTTGAGTTTCATGTTCATTATCCATAGGCTCCAGTAGGTTCTGAACTTCCAGCTGGCACTCCACCCAGTGAGCAGCTGCCACCTTTTCCGGGACCTTCACTAACACAGGTGCTATACGGCTATCTGCTTCTCTCTTTTTTTCTCCCCCTTTCAAAGAGCATGTTCAAATTAAACTCTATTGCATGATGTTTCCTTCTAGCTCTTTTTACTGAGCAACTTTTTCTCGTGAATCTCGGTAACAGGTTCCTAATTTAGGTGCTATTTCAGGTGCCCCAAAGTTCAAATCCACCACAGCACTTTAGCAGCTTGATTCTTAGAAATCTGGTTTAAGGCTGTTTTGTGAAAACTTCAGTTTGCAGAAGATCCAGTTCAATCCCCATGGCATGCAGATCCTAGGGCCAGCTTCTCCTGCAGTGTGGTTTAAACCATGCTGCAAGCCAGCCCCAGGCTCAGGTAGGCTTTTTTTCTCTTTTTTTCTTTTAACAGATACTTTTCTTCTTGGGTCTATTGGACCTGGGGGGGAAAATGGTATTTCTGATAAATTCTGTATTTGAATACCATATGAGTATTGGGACTTGGGATTTTTCAAAAATACCAAAAAAAATTGAGGTTCAATAGACCTGAACCAAAAAATATTGATTTTTAAAAAATGCACACCACTAATAAACACATTATTTGTTTAATAAACACTTTGGCCACCTCATGAGAAGGAAGGACTCCCTGGAGAAGAGCTGGGAGAGATTGAGGGCCAAAGAAGAGGGGGACGACAGAGAATGAGGTGGCTGGATGGAGTCACTGAAGCAGTTGGTGCGAAATTAAATGGACTTCGAGGAATGGTAGAGGACAGGAAGGCCTAGGGATCATTGTCCATGGGGTCGCGATGGGTCGGACACGACTAAGCTCCTAACAACAACAAAAACAAACACATATGAACTGCCTCAGACCCTTGGTCCATTGAAGGCAGTATTAGTTGTTCTCCAGAGGTCCTTCACATCATGGTCCTTTTAACTAGATTTGCTGGGGATTGAACCTGCGATCTTCTGCACGCAAAGCAAATGCTGTGCCACCACACAGCCCCTGCCCAAGGCAGATCTGAGGTTAAAATAGAAGAGGGGGGCAACTATGTAAATTGTTCTAATCTCCATGGAAGGACGGATGGGTTACAAATGCAATTATGTGAGATATAATTGTGTAGCTTCATTTCCATTTCCATCACTATTAGTATTTTATACAGAGCTTGAGATGAGACATAGTTGGGTAAGGGCACCAAGATCCTAATTCTCTAGATCGGGTAGGCAAACTGTGGCCCTCCAGATGTCCATGGACTACAATTCCCATGAGCCCCTGCCAGCAACCCCTGCTCTAGATGCTCCATTCAGTGTCTGCTGGCAGCCTCCCTACTTCTGCTGCAAATTGATGGTTGTGTGGAATGCACATGAGTCTTTCCAGTAACTAAAATTCACACTTTCCTGTGTGATTTGAGGGTAATCCTCCACAAGGGATGGAATACCGTGTTCATTCTGGGAGTGGAGAAGAGAATAGGCAAACTGGCTGCTCATGCCTCCCTAGAGCATGTAGGATGCCGGAGGGGGCAGATTTAGGTGGCGTGTGCACACCTGTTGGGAAATTTCCAGATTGTTCATCTGACTTGTGCATAATTGAAGTAGAGACATGTTATTTCAGTCAGTTTCTTATTTTTAGGTTTTGTTTTCTATTTTGGGGGGCTTTTTATTATATATATTTAGGAAAATAGTCAGAGAATTAACCTTAGGAATAAAATAATGCATGGGGATATTTTTAGTGTCTGAAGCAGACTGATAGGATTGAAAGGCTATGCTTGAGTTAACACTTTCCTTTTCTACATTATTGGTTATGGCTGCTCTGGTTGAATAAGCTGAGGGTAGGCAGTCCCCAGCATGCTTGATAACTATGGTTTTCACAACAGCTGTCTTGCTCTACCACAACACGTGGTTGTAGTCAAGCTAAGCCAGGCTGGAGTGTAGCTCTGGGGCCTTTTAAAATTTGGTTTTTTTAATTTATTATATTTCTATACCGCCCTCCTGTAAGGCTCAGGGTGGTTTGCACAAAATATAGGGGTATATATTATAACCGTAATAACAATAATCATAACATAACAGTAAGAACCAGGATTGAGTCATAGTAACATAATTAACTGCAAACTTGAATGGACTCCGGGGAATGGTAGAGGACAGGAGGGCCTGGAGGATCATTGTCCATGGGGTCGCGATGGGTCGGACACGACTTCGCACATAACAACAACAACAACATAATTAACAATACAAGAGAACTTTTTGAACAGAACCCATAGGGTTCAGGATGTGGAAAGATGTCTGGGGGCCAGCTGAATGGTGTTAATTCTGTCAGCCTCAACAGAATGCCTCGTGGAGGAGTTCCCTTGTAAAGGCCCTGTGGAACTGCGGGAGTTCAAGCAGGGGCCTGGGTGTCATCTGCATATTGGTGACTGGGAATGGTGATGTCTTCAACCTAGGTCATTTTGCCCCTGCCTCTAGGAAGTGGGTTTTGAGATGCTCAGCAGCAGCCCTCCCCAAACATTGCTGCTGTACCTGCATTGTAGTAGAACTGTGAAGCAGTTGCAAGAGGTTGCCAGGTATGTCTGGCTCTCCTCTTTAAGGTGGAGCCCATTCCGTTGCCTAGATAACCCTCGTCCCTCTTCCATATGCCATCACACCAGCTTCTTCATAGGTAGACATTGCATCTCATTTGGCATTTGGACCAAAAAGGTTGTTTATCCTGGTATGAATCTTTCCTTTGCTGAAGGGTAATGTTCAGTTTGATGTCCCTAGATGTGTTGGTCATTGATTCATTGAGCATCTATGTTGCCATAGAATCATAGAATCATAGAATCATAGAGTTGGAAGGGGCCATACAGGCCATCTAGTCCAACCCCCTGCTCAACGCAGGATTAGCCCTAAGCATCCTAAAGCATCCAAGAAAAGTGTGTATCCAACCTTTGCTTGAAGACTGCCAGTGAGGGGGAGCTCACCACCTCCTTAGGCAGCCTATTCCACTGCTGAACTACTCTGACTGAGAAAAACTTTTTCCTGATATCTAGCCTATATCGTTGTACTTGAAGTTTAAACCCATTACTACGTGTCCTTTCCTCTGCAGCCAGCAGAAACAGCATCCTGCCCTCCTCCAAGTGACAACCTTTCAAATACTTAAAGAGGGCTATCATGTCCCCTCTCCACCTCCTTTTCTCCAGGCTGAACATTCCCAAGTCCCTCAACCTATCTTCATAGGGCTTGGTCCCTTGGCCCCAGATCATCTTCGTCGCTCTCCTCTGTACCCTTTCAATTTTATCGATGTCCTTCTTGAAGTGAGGCCTCCAGAACTGCACACAGTACTCCAGGTGTGGTCTGACCAGTGCCGTATACAATGGGACTATGACATCTTGTGATTTTGATGTGATGGCTCTGTTGATACAGCCCAAAATGGCATTTGCCTTTTTTACCGCTGCATCACACTGCCTGCTCATGTTTAGTTTACAATCCACAAGTACCCCAAGGTCTCGTTCACACACAGTGCTACCTAGAAGCGTATCCCCCATCCAGTAGGCATGCTTTTCATTTTTCTGACCCAGATGCAGAACTTTACACTTATCTTTATTAAATTGCATCTTGTTCTCATTTGCCCATTTTTCCATTGTGTTCAGATCTCGTTGAACTCTGTCTCTATCTTCCAGAGTATTTGCCAGTCCTCCCAATTTGGTGTCATCTGCAAACTTGATGAGTAGTCCCTCCACCCCCTCATCTAGATCATTAATAAATATGTTAAAAAGTACCGGGCCGAGCACCGAACCCTGAGGTACCCCGCTACTCACCTCTCTCCAGTCTGATGAAACACCATTGACAACAACTCTTTGAGTGCGGTTCTCTAACCAATTCCCTATCCACCTAACGATCTGAAAATCCAGATTGCAGTCCTTCAACTTATCCATCAGAACATCATGGGGAACCTTGTCAAAAGCTTTACTAAAATCCAAGTAAATGACATCAACCAAATTTCCCCGATCCAGCAAACCTGTTACTTGGTCAAAAAAGGAAACTAGGTTGGTCTGGCAGGACCTGTTGGAGACAAATCCATGCTGACTTCCTTGGATCACCAAATTGTCCTCCAGATGTTTGCAGATCGCTCCCTTTAATATCTGCTCCGTTATCTTCCCCACAACAGAGGTCAGACTCACTGGTCTGTAGTTTCCCGGGTCATCCTTCCTCCCTTTTTTGAAGATCGGAATAACGTTTGCTCTTTTCCAGTCCTCCGGGACATCTCCAGTCCTTAAAGAGGTTCCGAAGATGATGGACAAGGGCTGTGCAAGTTCTCTGGAAAGTTCTTTGAGTACTCTCGGGTGCATTTCATCTGGACCAGGGGATTTGAACTCATCCAGTGCAGCTAAATGCCTCTCGACCACCTCTCTATCCATGTTAACCTGCCACCCAGACACTATCCTTTGGCTACAGCCATCTCTAGATGTGCCTAAACACTTTGACCTGTGGGAAAAAACAGATGTAAAATAGGCACTAAGCCTTTCTGCTTTCTCTGCATCTTTCGTTAGAGTTTGTCCATCCGCACCCAACAGCGGGCCTATTGCCTCCTTTACTTTACGTTTGCTCCTCACGTAACTGAAAAATCTTTTCTTGTTACAATGGGCTTCCCTGGCCAATCTTAGCTCACTCTCAGCTTTGGCCTTTCTGATGATTGATCTACAGTGCCTAGTAACCTGTAGGTACTCTTCTTTAGAGCTCTGTCCTTCCCTCCATTTCCTGAACATTTTCCTTTTCTTTCTTAGTTCCTCTTGAAGTTCTCTGTTCATCCAAATAGGCTTCTTAGAGCTCCTGCAGTGTTTTCGTATTTCTGGAATAGTCATTGATTGAGCATGCAATAGCTCTTGTTTGAGTAGCGCCCACCCTTCACATGCTCCCTTCCCTTCCAGCATTCTCGTCCATGGTATGACACTCATCATGTCTCTGAGTTTATTAAAGTTTGCCCTACGAAAATCCAACATCCGCGTCTGGCTACAAGCTTCCTTGGCTCCCCATCTCAAAAGGAATTCTATGAGGACATGGTCACTTCCCCCTAGGGTCCCCACCTCCTTCACCTCATCCACCAACTCTTGCCTGTTGGTCAGTATTAAGTCCAGTATGGCTGAACCTCTTGTGGGTTCATCTACCATTTGATAAATGAAATTGTCAGCCAGGCAGGTCAGAAACTTGCATGACTGAGGACGCTTCGCAGAGTTTGTTTCCCAGCACACATCTGGGAAATTGAAGTCACCCATGATGACAAGGTCCTGCCGTTTGGATATTTTCTCAAGCTGCTCACAAAGTGCAGCATCCACATCCTCTCGTTGGTCAGGCGGTCGGTAGCAGACACCAACCACCACACTGTTTGTTTTCCCCTCGCTTATTTTCACCCAGATGCTTTCCACTGTAGATATACTCTCCTTCACTAGAATTTCCTGACAGGTAAGCCCTTTCCTCACATACAGTGCCACTCCTCCACCTCTTCGATCTATTCTGTTTTTTCTGAACAGTTCATATCCATCCACCATTACATTCCAGTCATGAGAATCATTCCACCAAGTTTCTGTGATGCCTACTAGATCATACCTTTCCATCAGCATGAGAAGTTCCAGCTCTTCCTTTTTATTGCCCATGCTTCGGGCGTTAGTATAAAGACATCTGAATCCTTTTACTTTTGGTTCCCTATGAGCTGGCCTTGCCGGTTGGGCTGCCTCCGATAGTTTTCCTTCCATACACTCCCTATGTTGATCGTCTCCTTCCCCTAGTGGCTTTAGTTTAAAGCTCTCCTGATGAATCTCCCCAGGTTCCTGCCAAACACATTCTTCCCCAGTTTCGATAAGTGCAGTCCATCAGGTGCTAGTAGGCCTTCCTCAAGAAAGCCTATCCCATGGTCCCAGAAACCAAATCTCTCCTGCCGGCACCAACTACGCAGCCAGTGATTCACCTCCATTATCTTCCTCTCCCGACGCATTCCTCTTCCCTTGACAGGCAAGATTGAAGAGAATACCACTTGTGCCCCCATTTGCTTGAGCTTCCTCCCCAGATCTTGATAGTCTTTTTAAATAGGAGCGATGGTATTCAGGGACATGTCATTCGTTCCCACATGGACCATCACAAATGGGTAGCGATCCGTAGATTTGAGGAGTTTGGGAAGCCTTTCTGAAACATCTTTAATTTTCGCCCCTGGCAAGCAACACACCTCTCGGGTTAGGGGGTCGGGCCCAGCCACATGGCGATCCATTCCTCTTAGCAGGGAGTCTCCAATTACCAGTACTCTCCTTTTTTTTTTCTTCTCAACTCCATTTCCTTCTGTCCCCGTGGCCTCTTCCCTTTGTCTTAGAGTTTGTTTTGGGACCTCTTCCCTTGTTGACCCTTGCACCTCCTCTGCAAGGGCCTGAAATCTATTCTGGAGCTCCAAAGGCCCCGAGAACTGTCTCGCCCTTCGCCGTTCAGTCTTTTTCCGAACTGCCTTCAGAGGCTCCCTATTGTGGTCAATCTCCTTGTCCTCTTCAGGACTGGTTGTATTCTCTTTATTCTCTTTATTCCATGTTGCAGAGCTCTGGACTACGAACTCCTCCCCTTTTTTACTTTGGGTCAGAGTAATAATTTTGTTTTCTAATCCCCTAATCTTTTCCTCCAAAAGTCTTACCAGCTTACACTTGGGGCAGCTGTAGTCCATCTTGTCTTTTGGGAGGAAGGCAATCATGTCACACTCACTGCAGATGATGGGATGAGTGTCCTGGAGGTCCATTGTAACTTGTAGGCAGTGCAACTACTGGTCAGCAGCAACTCTCCCCAGTAGCTCTCTCCACGTGCTCTCAGTTGTCTGAGCTCTGCCTCTGGCGAGGAGCAGCCCTTTTTAAGCCTCCCAACAATTACCCAGCAATCACCTCACCCAGGCAGAACACAATATACAATATACAATAGCCTCACCTGGTCAGCAGCAACTCTCCCCAGTAGCTCTCTCCACGTGCTCTCAGTTGCCATCAATTTATATCTATCACACAGTATCCAGATTTGCTTTTGTAAATGGTAGTATAGTCATGATGAGTTCTGTGGACAGCATTGAAGAGGGCTGTCAACTGCTCTTTAAGTGGTTTAAAGATTTGCTGTTTAACTAACTTGCTTTTTATCAAGCAGTATAACATCATTTAAAATATCTGGTTTGTGTAACCAATTATTACTGGTAATGAATGTAGTTTGAACTGAAGCGTACTTAGATCTCAGTCCTGACTTGCTGTAATCCTCAGAAGATAAATGTCTTGGATCCAGTGGAAGATTTCTGTGGATGGAAAGGATGGGGGTCACTGACTTCTTGTGCAGTTTCTGGGGTCCTTTTTTCCAAAGTAACTATTCTTTGGTAGGCTGCATTTTGATCTATGAGGGGTGAGGAATCCAGTTCTGCATTTCAAAATCCCTGCCATCTGAAGAACCCTTCAGTGGATTCAAGCCGATGCCTGACCTTTCTTGTTCATATATGTCACTACCTACTTAATCCTTCAAGTTGTTAAATCTGGAAGCAATACTTGTGTTTTATAGTTGGAATCCAGAAAACAATCTTTTCTTGAAACTTTCCATATCTTAACCCGGGTGTGTTTGGGAAAATATAGTTTCAGTAGCAAAAAGAAAAATCCGATTGTGGAAAAAAAATACAATGGTCTTTAGCCTCCCCCTGACTTGGGTGGCCACTGCTGAGGCTTGGCAAGGCTGCAGCAGGGCTGCTCAGGACGGGGCCTCCCTAGCTCCTCACTCTGGCCCGGGTGAGCACTGCCTAGGCCGTGGCGGCCCTGGTCAGACCGGGAGGAGGCATTTCTGGGGCTTTCAGGCTGGGCGGGTGGGTCTTCCTGGGGGGGGGGGGCGTCCTTAGAGGCCACACTCGCCTCCCTGGGGCTGGTCTGCAGCCCATCCTTTCTCCCCCTCCCAGCCACCTCACTTGTCCGGCTCATCTTACTGCTGGCTTTTCCTGTGGGTGGACAGAAGATGTGTAGGCGGGTGGGAGACTCTGATTGGTCCTCTGGGGGGGCAAGTGACATACTTGAAGACCAATCAGGGAGGCAGAGGTGGTTGGGGGAGGGGCATCCCCTACCTGATTGGTTCTGCAGGGGTGAGTGACATCCTGGAGGGCCAATCAGGTAGCGAGTGCATCGGGCGTATACGTACCAGAATTTTTAAATCTGTTTAACACTAAAATAGGGTATTGGCTACAGAAGTTAATATAATGTGCCATGTACAGAATTATTCTGAAGGAGGTTTTGTGAATGCCAAGTTACTGTGGATTGCTGTAGTTTTAAGAATACATTCTTGCAGATTCTAGACTCTTAAAAATGAAAATTAGTAGACTTGTATCAGAAAAGTCACTGCAATGTAATCTATAAATTACATTATTAGAATAGTGTTATTTGGACCCTGGGATATGATTAGAGTAGGTACCTATTATGGAAGAACAGCAACATACGTATGTATGTATGTATGTATGTACGTATGTGCGCGTGCACACACATGCACATAATGTGGCCTAGATCCTACTTCACTTGGCAAAGGTTGAAGCTCTCCTCTGACAAAACTTGAAGCTTTCCATTAATGGATGAAGGCTTTCAACTTTACAGGCTTTATAGGTATTTAGTACCGTCAGCTATGGACCAATGGATTCCAATTTCACTGCAGATTCCCCCCCCCCCTGTATTATTAGGCATCAGGTATATATTTAAGATTTCCTTGTATAAGAAATTCCATAAAGATTACAGCTAATTAGTGGTGTTGCCCCCACTTTTTCACTGCTGGTGGGCGTATATTGCCGTGTCCTCCCTCCAGTCTGCCACTACTGCTGTGGGCAAATATAAACATGCACACAGTTGCCCAGCTGGCCGTTGTTGGTGATGGCTCTATGATGGAGGCAAGGTTGCTGTAGCTGTATTAGGGAACCCAGCAGCTTTGTTCTTGGCAGCAGGAACTGCCAAACAGTTACCAGGTTAGGGGTCAGGGGATGGGTGCTGTTTCAGTATAGGAAGGCTAAGGAGCAACGACTAACTTTTCCTTTTTGTTACAGTCCCAGCAACCTCTGGAAGACTTGGATGCTCAGTTGAGAAGAGCTCTGAGTCCAGAGACTGTCCCAACAACATCGGCTACTACCTGTGTAAGTGTTTCTAGGGTAATCATTGAAAGTGTCCACGTTCACCATTGAGCGTTGCCTTCAGTTGGTGCTCGTTGGTGGAGGATTTTCTTTGTGTCATCTAGAGGAGGATGGTTTTAAAGGACTGCGGATTTTATGGGGGGGGTTATATAATCCAACTTGAGTCCCATCGAGGAGGAAGGTGGTCTATAAATATAATAAATAACAATAACACCTCAGGTATAGAATCATAGAATCATAGAGTTGGAAGGGGCCATACAGGCCATCTAGTCCAACCCCCTGCTCAACGCAGGATTAGCCCTAAGCATCCTAAAGCATCCAAGAAAAGTGTGTATCCAACCTTTGCTTGAAGACTTCCAGTGAGGGGGAGCTCACCACCTCCCTAGGCAGCCTATTCCACTGCTGAACTAATCATTTAGGTATGATCTAAATGATCTGCCATAGTGCTCTATTTGCATATGTAAATCTGAGTATGCAATCTTTCTGTCCCTATTACGCCCTTATTAAATTAATGATAAATCCCCTAGCTTTAATGCATAAATACATTTTAGAATAAGTGAATGTTTCAAGAGATTGCATGTGATAAGTTGTTTGAATATTGTTTGTAGAATAGTACAGACGCACTGGGAAACCAGTATGGCGATAAAAAATATCCAAATTGGACTTATATAGAATCGTCTCTCTTCAGTTTCAGTTATTCTTTAATTCTTATTTTATAATAAATTAAATAAGAACTAAAGAATAACTGAAACTAAAGAGAGACGACTATATAAGTCCAATTTGGATTTTTTTTTATTGCCATATTGGTTTCCCAGTGCATCTGTACTAGTCTATTTTAGTCTCTTCACTGGGACCCACCCCTCCCAGTTCATTCATTTTTGAATATTGTTTGTGACTTCTTAAAAAAACAAACAAACTGTGGCTACAAATACCATCCAGAAGCCCTTCAACTCTTAATAGGGTTAAGTAGGATCTGTTGGAACAAAGTGTTACAGAACAGGGGTAGTCAACCTGTGGTCCTCCTGGAGGACCTGGAGGACCACAGGTTGACTACCCCTGTTACAGAAGGCAAGGAGTAAAGAACTCAACCATATTCTGCACAATCTCACCACTTCTGGGGTTTCTCAAAGCCTGAAGAATGTTTCAGGGGTTTCTTAACAGTAAGAAAGTTGAGAAAGGCTGCTATAGATGATAAAAAATAGCATGATCAGGAGAAAGGCAAGGCTACAAACATTCTCTTTTGTGATAAGTTTTTCACATTCAGGGAATTCTTAGTATCTTAGAGCAGTCAGTAATATGATACCTTCGCCGCCACATTGTGGAGCTCTGACTCACACATGCACAGCAAGCTCTTATTTGCTTTACATGTTGAAACTGAGCAAAAATACCTTAATTGACATTTGGTAGAGCTCCGAAGAATCGGATTTCTGAGCCATCCCTGCAATAGGCACATGTTGTTTTGTTTTATGAGAAGAATAAGTCTTATTGCAATGGCAGCAAAGCTGTGTTTTTGCAACCCAGAAAAGAAGCTGCTGTGAAAAAATCATTTGAAATTGAATGCCATTTACTTGCCTCAGTTCTGGAATTAGCCGTGAAGAGACCCAATGTGGTGCAGTGGTTTGTGTTGGATTTAATGGGGAGCCCTGCTTTTATGTTCTCACTCAGTTCTGAAGCTCACTGGTTGGCACAGGGCCAATTGCGTTCTTTCTGCCCATCCCGCTTCAAAGAGTGGCTGTGATAATGAAGTGGAGGAGGGGGAAGACCATGCTTGCCACTTAAAGTTCCCCGTCTGAAGACTACAGGGAAAGCTCTGCTAATGATAAAAAGAACTATAAACTTTTTTGTTTATTTGTAGCCTCTGCCATCTGTGGCTTCCACAGTTGTTACTGGAGTGGTGAGTGCACTAGAACAGCCTTCACATACTGGTAAGAGCTCTTTGAGTGAATAGTTGTTGAAAGGGAAAACTTGCAGTTGGCTGTTACTCAAACTGGTGGCTGTTTTTTTTTTAACAAGAATGCCACATTCTGTCTGAAATGCTTGCTTTTGGTATTGGCATTTGACAGTAGAATAAATAATACCTCTCCCAAAATCCAGAAAGATAGGACACTTGTGCAACACGGGGTAAAACATTTAAACTTGGCAGCTTAAGAACTGTTGAGGCTATCTGTAGGACTGCTGCCTTTGCTTTCAGCACGCAAAAGCACAATTGCTTGATGCCTTAGTTTGTGCTGTAGTCAGAGAAGCAGATTTGCCTGTTTTTCTCAGTGCCATGTAATTGTCAAGGTTTTCTTTCCTGATTTACTGCTGTCTAATATCTCACTCATTTAGAGAGCAATGAATTAATGAACATTCTCAGCCTTCTCATGTACTCAACAATATTTTTAGCATGATAGGAGTCTATAAATATGTATATTCTGTAAATATCTATAATTATGTTAACAGGCCCGAATGAACAGGTTGCATCCCCCCCAGCCCTTTACAACACACTTCATTGTTGTGGCATGTCTGTATCTTATTTTGAAGGGATGTTTAAGCATTACCATAGCAATCAGAGAGCGCTAGGGCAGTGGTTGAGAGTAGAGGAGTAAACTACCCCCCCCCACCGGGCCTCAGTAAAAGGCGTTGAGTGGTCCCCGGTGTTGAGTGTTCGCCGGTGATAAAAAGGTTGGGGACCACTGAGCTAGAGGATGAAGTAGTGAACTAAATACCATACCATTGTAGCTTATTGATGGTCAAAACTGTTAAAGTAGTTAGGACGTACTTTCTTAGATGTTTTTACAATGTCAGGGAGAATAATGATCTGAGTCTTGGAATTTTTTCACAACATAGTGAGATAAGAAGAAAATTAACCTTCTCGTATGACTTTCTTGGTTTCAGATTCTCAGGGTGCCAAGAGTTCTGCCACTACTACTGCCTCAGGGGTTGCAGTTCTTAAGATGGGTCGCTTTCAGGTATTAGCAAAATGTCTTATTTTGTTTTATTCCCTGGTTGCTCTCGTTTTATAGATGGGAGTTTTGGAGTTGGGCGTACATTGGCCATAGTTGATGTTGTCAAACTTAGATCTAACACGCCAGCCTTCGAACAATACCGACATTATAAAATGTCCAGAATTTGCTTTTCCATTTTGATAGCATTTTGTGATACCGCAACATTTTACCATTGAATTGTCTAGTCTAAAAGTTGGCTGTTTTACTGGGTCATATTTGAGTGAACACTGGGGAGAAAAATGCTCTGAAATGTGTAAAGTGTTTATCTCATGTCTCCACCCCACCTAGGTGTCAGTGGCTGTGGATGATCAGAAAGACAGAGGAAGTAAGCCCAAGCACTTTGACACAACCACCTCTGGTTCATCTTCTTTGTCTAGCAGTAGCCCAGAGAGTACTCTGGTGAAATCAGACCCGAGTGGAACGGCTGAGGCCACTGCAGCGACCTCAGATGTGGTAGATGGAGCCTTTTCGCAAGCCTCCGCCACACAGGTGCAGCCAACCAAGGTTGGACGTTTCCAGGTGACGACAACAACTGACCAAGTGGGTCGTTTTTCTGTATCGAGAACCCAAGATGAGATGACCTGCATGGAGAAAGATGTCCCCGGAATAGTCCCGTTGTCTGCAGAATCAGAGCATGTTTCTTCTCCACTCACAACGCCTAAACTGGAGCTTGGAGGGAGGAGGCTTTCCTTGCATCTGAATGGGCCGTCATCTGAGTTGGAGGCTGCCTTCCTTAGCAGGGCGGCTAAAGAAATGGAGGACGGCTCGGGCAGTCCAGACTCACTTCATCCTCCTGGGTCCAAGATGAGTCTTCCAGTCCAGAGCCTTAGCAACTCATTTAACTCTTCCTACATGAGCAGTGACAATGAGTCGGACATAGAAGACGAAGACTTGAAATGTGAGCTGCGCCGGTTGCGTGAGAAGTGAGTGAATTTTTGCTTCTTGCAAACCTTTTAATGGGAAGATGCTGGAAATATCGTTGCTCAGATGGAAGTCTTTTACCCATGTGACAATCTGCCTTTCAATTGGTATGGCTGAACAGTAGCTCTCAGGATGTCCGTGGAGTACAATTACCACAAGCCCCTACCAGCATGGCAGAGACACATGGTAATTGTAGCTCACGGACATCTGGAGAGCCACAGTATGGCCACCCCTGCTTTAAATATTACAGAATTAAATCCTTGTTGTCATTGATAGGAGGTCTGCAAGATTTGTAAGATAGATCTACAAAATTTGTAAGAGAGTTCTACAAAATCTATCCATGTTTTCCTAGTGGGATTAGCAGATGCTCATTCTCCTTGCATTGCAGATGAAATGTGACTTTTATTAATTTATTTAGGACATTTCCGTGTTGCCTAGTCAGAGTTCTGTTCAGGGTGGCTTCCAGTTAAAGAAATGTAATATAAAAACAAATCATTAAAGCATTTTAAAGCTTGCTTGAGGCTCCTGTAGTGAAGTCATGGAAGAGGCATGCTATAATAGCTCAGTTTTGGCCATTTCTTTTTAAAGAGGTGTGAACAGTCTAGCTTATCAATGTATGTGGGTAGACCCAAACAGTGGAGTTGCTCTCCTCCTAGCGTTAGTACCATAATACCTAAAGGGAAATTGTCTCTAATTTGAATTAACTTCACAGCTACCCAAGTTGTGAGCGATCTGATGATGTGGGAAGGAAGACCAAAAGAAATAATGTGGCCAATGTGTTGCGTTTCTCTTCTTTAGGCACCTTAAAGAGATCCAAGAGCTTCAAAGTCGGCAGAAGTTGGAGATTGAACTGCTGTATACAAAACTGGGGAAGGTGCCTCCGGCTGTCATTATACCTCCGGCTGCTCCTCTGTCGGGAAGGCGGAGAAGACCTACTAAAGGAAAAGGCAGCAGATCCAGCCGCAGCAGTTCCCAGGGTAACAAGAGCTCTCAGATTTTGGGTATGGCACCATAAGTAACGTAGATAGATAGGGACTCAGAGGTCAGTTCACTCAGTGGCACCTCTTAGATTTGTTGGAAGAGCTGCCTTGCAGGCTGATTTGACTTGCTAAAGTTTAAATTCTTCAGCCTTCTGCT
Source organism: Paroedura picta (assembly GCF_049243985.1). Classification (NCBI taxonomy): domain Eukaryota; kingdom Metazoa; phylum Chordata; class Lepidosauria; order Squamata; family Gekkonidae; genus Paroedura; species Paroedura picta. The sequence continues at coordinate 113,460,144 of NC_135373.1, forward strand.
TTGGTATCTGGGGCTGCTGGACCCCATCAGGCTGCCACTGAAGAGTACTAGTTTTACTTACTTTCACGTTAATTTTTATTCAGCTCTTTTTACAAGGAATTCAAGGTGGCCCAGCATTGTCCACCATGACACACTCCCAGTTGTAAGTTTCGCAGAGCATTTCAACTGCGTCCCTTGCCAATCTGATTGTGAGCATAGTACTTTATATTTATGGATTGATGAAGATTGATGCTATTCATGATTTATGATGTTTTTTTATGCTGCCTCTTCAGAGGCCTGCTCAAGGCGGATAATTGATTAAAACAACGTAAAAACAAGCCATTGGACACGACCAGAGTAGGAACAGAAACAAAGCATTTAAAAGTTGGTAATATAAATCAGGGGTAGTCAACCTGTGGTCCTCCAGATGTTTGCAAACGCTGGCAGGGGTTCATGGGAATAGTAGTCCACGAACATCTGGAGGACCACAGGTTGACTACCCCTAAATGACATTTCAAGGCGTGCAGCAGAGTTTAAGTGGAATGAAAAGTGGCTTTCCCTGTTTGTGTCTAGTGTGCATGCAGAGAAAATGTGCAGTTTGTTAGATTGAAGGCTCTCAGTCAAGTGCAGGAATTCTATGAGCACTTTCCCTTTCTAACCTGTGCTTTTCTCACCCTTGGTCCTCCTTCACTCATCTTTTACTCTTTGCTGGTTTGCAGCCAGAACTTCCCTCCATGTACTGGCAGAGCACCATGCGAAATATAACAACTCCATGGGAACCTCCTGTGGGATAGCAGAACTAGATATCCACCACGTTGCTCGCGGCCTCACTGTTTGCATTTTTTTTTCTTCCCTAGGCAATTTGTCTGCTCAGAGTGCACCTTCGGTCTTGCCCCCACAACAGACCTTACACCCTCCTGGCAGTGCCCCAGAGACCGGACAGAATCATCTGTTACAGCCCCTGAAACCATCACCTTCTAGTGAGAATCTTTACTCTGCCTTTACCAGTGACGGTGCCATTTCCATACCAAGCCTTTCTGCGCCAGGCCAAGGTAAGAAGCGTCCTGGATTGGTGGCACGGAGCCCTACTTTGAGTGGAGAGGGTGAATATCCTGTTGCTGTTTTGGATTATCGTTTTCGTAGGATGAGCCTCCTCGGCATGGCACATTAATAGCATTCAGAAATAACTATACAACCACGAAGGCTCCCACCTCGTGCACCTCCTGGAGGTAAAAGGTGGTTATGCGGAAGCTTACCTTCTCAAAAAGCTTGAGGAGGCAGGGTTAAGAATAAGCTTATCTTGGGTAAATTGGGGTCTTGTCCATCTTGCTTTAGGTACATTGAGAGCTTAGTGTGGCCTCTGAACATTCTAGTTTTGAGTTTCTGTAAAATGGCACACTTGAATGCTTTTATATACTTAGAATTAATTCCGCAGTACGCTTTTTCTTTTGTTCCCCACTGAAAATACCTTGGATGACTCAGTTTTGGGACTGCTGAAGTTGCAGTGTAGGAATATAAGTCCAAGGGTGAAGAAGGGATACTCAAAGAAAGAAAAAGTGTCGGAAACTCATGCTCCTGCCTCTCCCCCCCCCCCCATCCAGATCTTCCTTGCTAGAGAAGAGAAAATGAGCTCATTTCTCTCTCTAACTGTATGAGCCTGACTAACCTGTGCCTCGTGTATCCTTGAAGCTGTATTATATAAGTGTGAGCCTTTGCTATGATTTAGATTGCTTGTGGCATGCAACCCTGTTGAATTTATGGTTGAAGGCTAGATCTGTTCCAGTGTAAAGAACAAGCGTGATGCTTGGAAAGGGGGTGGGAGGAGCATCTTGGTTCCTTTCTTGCCTCTCCTCTATTGACCTGAGGCTTTCTCCCATGTCTTACTAGTGCATTTCATCACTCCGGCCTAGAGTTCCTAACATCTTGTAGTTGTGTTCTGTCTCTTTTTCTCCTTGTTCCTCCCTTTCTTTTTTTTGTTTTTATCACAGGCTGTGTGAAGTTTAACTGTGCATCTGAGCGGGTGACATTCAAGCCTGGTGGCAGGAGGACCCGATTTCTGAGTACGCCCTGCTTGGCTCTTTGTGTGTAACACCTTTACTCCTTCCTCGTCTTTTTATTTTCTGCTACTAGGATCTGTTGCCACATGCCGTCTGTTCACATCCGCCTTCTTGTATTTCTCCAACCCCCAGGGCTTGGCTGAGTTGCTCTTAGTGTACAGTTTGGGAAAACATTCCTTTTCTAAAACTTTTATATTTTCTCTCCCCAGTCTACCGTTGTGGCAATGAGCATTGTGTTTTAGAACAGTGGTCCCCCAACCTTTTTATCACCGGGGACCACTCACCGGGGACCACTCAACGCCTTTTACTGAGGCCCGGTGGGGGGGGGAGGTAGTTTACTCCTCTACTCTCAACCACTGCCCTAACGCTCTCTGATCGCTATGGTAATGTTTAAACATCCCTTCAAAATAAGATACAGACACGCCACAACAATGAAGTGTTGTAAAGGGCTGGGGGGGGATGAAGTAAAGGGCCGGGGATGGGGGGAGAAGGCGTCCTTCGGGGCCCACCTCCAATTAGTCGAAGGACCACATGTGGTCCGCGGCCCACAGGTTGGGGATCGCTATTTTAGAACATTCAGGAAGCATTCTTGTGGATCACTTACTCATTTTGATAGATTGCCCTGTGGGAAATAGCCATGGAGAATGAGCAGCCAGAGGTCCTGAATATCAGGCTGGCATTTTCTAGTAGTTCACCTGAAGGCTATGCTGCATATCTTATGGTCAGCTCACACAGTGAAGGGTTTGTCCAGTGGCTTATAGTGCAGGTTCAAGCAAAAGTATGAGGACACCTGCAATTCAGCAAGTTATCACAAAACATCCGGGCTGAAGGCCCTGCTTATAGTAGTGTTCCTGCTTATGTTGGAATACTTGGACAACTGCTTTTCCATTATTGTACCTCCCAGCCCAGGATGGGAGAATCCAGAGATACGCATGGCCAGCTGCTTATTTTGCAGATATAAATCAGGGGCTGTTTAATTGTAGAAGGAAAGAAGAGTTGGTTGTTATACCCCACTTTTCACTACCTGAGAAGTCTCAAAGTGGCTTACAATCGCCTTCCCTTCTTCTCCCTAGAACAGGTACCCTATGAGATAGGTGGGGCTGAGAGAGCTCTTGATAGGACTGCTCTGTGAGAACAGAACTATCAGGGCTGTGACTAGCCCAAGGTCATCCAGCTGGCTGCACGTGGATGAGGAGTGGAGAATGAAACTCAGTTCTTCAGATTAGAGGCTGTCGCTCTTAACCGCTATACCAAGATGGCTCTTTTAGCTGTTATTCTTTGAGTGATCATCTGTGGATTCACAGTGATGGACTTTGAGGTTTTGTGCCTGTGCATAGATTCAATACAGAACCCTCTAGAAGTTGCTTTTAGGCATGGAAATCCTCTCCCTTCAAGAACAGGAGTTGCATCTTCTGGCTGAATTCTTGCCAAATAAAGTAATGTTGTAGGGAAGGAGGGTGGGTTGTGTGAATCCACAGCTTTTTTCCCCAAGTTATGGTCTCTATGCATCACCATGATAGGAAAAGCTACCAGAGTTACCTACCTGAAGGTAGGCACCGGTGCAGTTAGAAGACAAGAATGCTGAGCACTGCACTTCAAGAGTACATCTCTGCCCTCACCCTAGCATCTGTTTTTTCTCCAGACAATTTATACGCTGCCTCTCCAGAGACCTACTTGAGGCAGCTCACAGTCTGTTTAGCCTAGAGAGGAGACGACTGAAAGGGGATCTGATAACCATCTTCAAGTAATTAAAAGGGTGCCATATAGAGGATGGAGCAAGCCAAATTGTTCTCTCTTGCCCCAGAGGGACAGACCAGAATGAATGGAATGAAATTAACTCAAAAGAAATTCCATCTAAACATCCGGAAGAAGTTCCTGACAGTTAGAGCGGTTTCTCAGTGGAACAGGCTTCCTCGGGAGGTGGTGGCTTCTACATCTTTGGACATTTTTAAACAGAGGCTAGGAGCGATCAAGAGCAAAAGAAGAAGGGGACGACAGAGAATGAGGTGGCTGGATGGAGTCACTGAAGCAGTAGGTGTAAACTTAAATGGACTCCGGAGAATGGTAGGGGACAGGAAGGCCTGGAGGATCATTGTCCATGGGTTTGCGATGGGTCAGACACGACTTTGCACCTAACAACAACAAAACAGAGGCTGGATAGCCATCTGACAGAGAGGCTGATTCTGTGAAGGCAAAGGGGTGGCAGGTTACAGTAGATGAGCGATTGGGATGTGAGTGTCCTGCATAGTGCAGGGGGTTAGACTAAATAACCCATGAGGTCCCTTTGAACTCTATGATTCTATGATTTTATAAACCCAAAAAATAAAACACCACGAAATTCTCAATTTAGAAAAACCATATACAGCCTAAAATGACATCTATAGACTAGAAATAAATCTTAGATCACTGTTGCCAGATCCCTATCATCAACTGAAGATGTTACATGCCACCAAAGAGATTTGAGCTTCCAGCTATCGTCTGGGATTCAGCAGCTTTTTCAAGTCCCTTCAGGCTGATTCCTCAACTCTCAAACCACATTATTATTGAAGTTTCTTTGGACCCAAGTAGCTGAAGCTGGACACATCATAGGAGATAATTATCTTCATAATGTGCAGAGCTTCATTCTTAAAGACTCTCACCAGTTCTTTCATGTCTGCAGGTAGATATTGAAGGCTAGAAAAGGTATTGGTATCTTGCCAAACAGTCAAGACTACCTTGAGGGACAGCACAGCGAATGAACATGGTATTTGTGCCCTCCAACTTTCTCCCTTCCTCATCCATAGGAGCAGAGTTGTAGGTGTTTGTCTTCTTTTGACCTGGAATGTCTTCACTGCAGGGAAATTGGGAAGAGGATGGGCAGAGAGAAAGTTCTACTACAGCTCCTAAAGCCACTCTCCTGCTGAATCTTGTACAGGCTCTGTAGAAAGTTGACTCATTCTTTCTCCAGAGTCTGTTGCCACCCAGAGCAATCTAAGGAGAATGGATAAAGTGACAGGCTTTCGTTGCAGATCAGCATCTGTGGGCTGATTTACTGAGTTTATGCTGTAGTTTTGAAGGTGGTTTTATCCCCAGTTCCTGAGAGGCGGCCATCTACATCAACAGCTCTTTGTACATCCTGCATCCTTGGGAGATAAAGGTTTGGCATCAGACTCTGATGAGTCTGAAGTCTTTTATGAAGCAACAGAGTCTGCAGGGTTGTCATAATTCTCCTCCTTGAAATTTTACAAGAAGATGAAGCAGGGGTGTTTGGGGTACTATAGGCTCTTGTGATGTGAGGAGTTGCTGGACTGGTTCATTGGGAATCAGTACTGCTTCTGAAGCAGGGTGCAACTGTAGGGAAAGTAGCATGCCCTGCCCTTTGGGTCAAGGGATGAACCATTGGCCATGAAGGAGAAGGTGGGATTTAGTGAAAGACTGTGACTGGCCAGATTGCAAGTTGTACAGTGTGTGCTAGTGTCAAAAGCTGTTTAGTAAGTGATGCCTGTAACCAGTCATCAGGTATTGACCTGTCTCTTCATGACTACTCTGTGCTCCTAGTAGAAAGGCAGATAGCAACTGGATCTATCTGGAATGAATCTGGATCCATTAAGGTTCTTGATGCTGGTTCCAGGAATCTGGCGACGAGCCCTTGGAAGAGCTTGGGATCTGAACATAGGTGGGTCAGGATGAGGTGGCTGGAGAATATTCACTGGGCGTCTTCCAACTCAGTTTCCGAAAAGCGACCACCTTTGAGGTGGAGCCACACGTGCAGAGGAACCCCAAGTGCAGCGGCCAAGAGGAGTAATTTTTTAAAAATATATTGGAAAAGAGGAGTGAGAGGAATAAAACCAACACACACTAGTGGCAGCTGCTGCAGAAATGCTGTCTTAATTTGCACAGGCAGTCTGAAACCTTGCTGGGCAGGAGCCCCACCTGGCTTCACCCACTTTCCAAAAACATTTCAAAGGCATCAGGAAAGGTGTGGGGAGGCACCATGTCAGGGGCCTCTGCCTAACGGTTTCCCCAGCCTGGATCTCAGGTATCTTGTTCTGCAGACTATGCTGATAAACTATTTGGGCTATTTAACATCATCTTTTTCTTGCTTCTGTATGAGTGATGTTTCAAGAACTGGGACACATCTCAACATTCATTAAGTAGATTAACATTGAATTTGCGCTCTGAGAATAGCTTTTGGAAACTCTGGTCTGCCAATTTCTGCTATCAACTTCATTGAGCTACCAGATGCAGATAAGGTCTTGAACTGTGCTAAGGTTGAATAGGTGGATTTCATGTCTAACCTCTGGCATTTGCATTAGACACGTGTTCAGGAAGCAAGCAGAGCATTCTTTCTTGGGCGTGATAATAAATGCTGCTCTTCCTCTCAGACTGCCAGATAATGCAGATTTGCTAATAAAGAGCACCTTGTCAAAGGAGTACACCAAGCAGCAGCTCAGCCAGGCCAGGGATTTTTCTGTATGTCACCCACGAGCAAAGCAGCAGTTTCCAAGGACAGCTGCAATGGGAATAATGGTATAATCCAGTTTGGGTTTGGGGAAATTCAGATAGAAGCACTTGTTAGACTTCGTTGGACGTGCTTTCGGTTATTTTTAGGTAACTTTTATACTTTATACCAAGAACATGGAATTATCTTTATTCTAGGCTTCTTGAAAGCAAAAGTCCTGGTATGGTTAGCTTATGGCAGGGAGAAAGGGCAAACAGTGGCTCTGGAGGTACTGCCAGGAGTTAAGATTATCCTGGGAACTGTTAAGCAGTTTTTAATGATAAATCAGGCAGAACAGGTGCTTCTTAACGTGTTATGGTTGTCTTGGAAGAAAGCTAAAAGCAAAGATGTGGCCAGTTCATCTGGTGCATTACACATTGTTCTAAAATTGAAGGAAAATTGGGGTTGGGTTCTATGCATCATTTCTAGAACTGCATGATGCTTTTTGTTAAATAATCCTGATGAGGAGATACAGGAAATGAGGATTAGGGCCTGTAGACCCAAGCTAAACTGCTCCTTCAGTTGATTGCAGCTATCCTGTAAATATGGTCATTGCTTGTAAAGGCACGGCTTGGCTTGATGCTGAGTTTGTTTACGGGTTTCTTGTTTCTGTGGGAGAAGACCCTTAGGAAGCTGGGCTCAATAACAGACATATTTCTCTGTGTAGCTGGAGAAAAAGCAGAAGAGGTTCAACAGGTATGTTCTTCTCTCTGGTGGCACGGACATCCCAGTAAATAGTAAACTAAACTATAAAAGCTCATCTTTCAGCCAGCAAAATGTGCGTCTGTCCCTAATAGCCCATACTAGCCTGGTCATGTCAGAGCTTGGAAGCTAAGATGGGTTGACCAGAGTCAGTTCTTGGACAGAAGACCACCAGAGACAACTGGGGCGTCTATGTAAAGGAAGGTTGTGGCAAACCTCTGTTCATCTATTCCCTTGAAAACCCCATGAGGCAGAACTTTATGCTGTTGTCATGAATTGGCTACGACTTGATGGCACATTCTGCCTTTGTTGTGCCTTTAGCTTGCGCTTGTTTTTTTTACCAAATCTTAATCGGACTGAAGTTTTTGTTTTCCCAGAGCAGGAATAGAACTGGAACTCTTTCAAAAGCTTACTTCCTGCATTTGTGGTTTGTGTTCTTGAGTCAAAGCCCTAATGAGGGATTGGGTGACCAACTCCCAATCTGAGAAATAAACTAATACATCTCAGAAATAGAGAGATTTGCAACAGAATATGAATATTAATTTACTTCCTTCAGTCGGATGCCACTGCTGCATTCTCTTTATCTAAAACATAAAGAGAGTCCTTACCAGGCTCCCCAAGGCGAGGATCATAAAATAAATTAAACAATTCAAAATTTGTTTATAAATATAAACTAATACGATAAAGACACATAAACACCACCTGTGGCAGGAAGAAAGGCCAGTGAACTTTATTGGAGGCTTGCCGAACAAAACAAAAGATCACCTGCTAGTGAAAGAGATCAATAGAGGGAGAGGGGAGGGAGATCTAAAGTTTTGGTGCCATGAGAAGGCCCTTTCTCAGATCACCACCCACCCAGCCTCAGATGGAGCAACTCCTGTGAGAGTCATAGTGTCACCAAGAGTGCGTTGTTGCGGCCTCCCTGCTTTCACACCAGACTTTTGTGCTGTTTGCTTGACACTAAATGTTTCTCCCTGTTTCTCTTTAACAAATTGCTTTCTCTTTGTGCTTCAGGGAAGATGGTGAAAAAAGTCTGCCCTTGCAACCAGCTCTGTAGTAATTATTGCACTTTGGTTATTTATGAACTCTGATGATTGCCAAGTTGCTGTTTCGAGTTTCCTGAAGCTTAACCTCCCTGAATCTGTCTTGAGCACAGCATCTGTCTCGTCTGTCTCCGTTATCTCTTCTAATGTGTGTTGCTGCACTAACATGGCCCTAGGCCTGGACACTGTGTGACTGCTGAGGGCTGCTAGAAAGGTTTCTTGCAGCTGTCAGCCTAGCCTCTCTGGGATTCCTTGCTGATGAGTAGTGATGTTCAACTCTGTATTTGCACCAGTAACATGCAGCATCTTGGGCTGGGATGAACAATCTCCCTTTGTGTGGGCTATGTGCTTATGATGACCATTCTGAAGGGGGCTTGGCTACTCAGCACTGTAGAGAGTGCTCCCATATCTTAAAGGGGGAAGACAAGCACCCAAATGTCCCCAGAGTACCTGTAACATAAAGTGGTGGTAACCTACCTTTGAAACAAATTGGTAGAATTAAAATGGAGGGTAGAGTGATGGGGCCGTAGACCTTGAGATAAGCCCCCGTTTTTGTTCCGTGATATAAAGAACAAAAAACAAACAAACAACCATCTAAATGTTTGCTGTGACTGAGCAAGATTAGAGGGATGTTGTTTTCTGTGGCCGCTGACCTAGGCAGTTCTCAGACTCTTCTTGAGGGCTTAGTTCTCAGAAATCCATTCTTCCCAGATGAGAGACCAAGGGAGGAGGTGGCTTTCCAACATAGCTTGCGATCCTCCCCTCTCTCCCCCTCTAGAGGTTTGTCTTAGCTCCCTGAAGTCATTGCATTATCAACAGCTTTGACAAGAAATGAATCCAAGCAGTTAAATATTGTTTCTCACTCAAGGACTTCTTGACTATTGCAGAACATCAGTTGCTCCCATATTTGCCAGAGATGGCCTTTGAAGATAGCTTAGAGATGCCAACAGCATAGAGGTGGTTTTATTGATTTTTCTGGGTTTTATAAGTACCCAACAAGAAGAATGGTGTTTCTGGCCATCAAGAGGGGACTGAGGACTACATACTGGTCCTTGCATGGAATTTTTAGCTGCAGAATGCACTGATCCCCCCGGATCTTGCATGAAGACCCTTATGGATTCTTTTGGTTAACGTTGCCTGTGTCTGTACTGGTTATTCCCCTGCCTGCTCTTTATGAGGTGTATGTGCACGTGCATGTGTACACCTGCGTGTGTTGTAGTTCTGTGGGTGTTTTAATTCTGCTTGTATCGCTTGCTTGACATTTGTTATATTACAAAGAGGAATTTCCTTTGCATGTTACACATTTACGATCTTAGTCCTATTGACTCCTCCTCACCTGGGTAAAAGGCTCTCTTCTTTCCTTCCACTTCCTTCCGTTTCTGCATGTGGCAGATTAACACTAGTATTTTAGCACCGAGTGGATGGGGTAGGCTTTTTGCCACCCAAATGAGTGCTGTTTCTTGCTTGTTCACACTTCATAGTGCAGTGACACCTTGCTCAGTTGCTGTGAGGGGCAAATGAGATGCAAGATGGAATATCCATGATTAAGGTTTGCCCACATTTTAGCTGAATTGCTGCAACCAAATGGCTGCTCTGAAGATTGGGGAAAGGGTCAGGGAGGGGGTGTTCTTTCCTCCATGCTCTTTCCTTTTTTCCCCAGTATTTGAAGCAGAAAATGGGCTGCTGATTAGTTTGAAAGCAACACTACATGAGGTCTTGACTTTGGATTTCTGTATTGCATCTGGTTTAACCCTGGTAAAGTCTCATTTGACCTGGATTCAGGGAGGCCAGTTCTGCCTCTCACAAGCAAGCCTCCAAAATTCTGTTGCTGGTAACTATGACTTCATATCTAACAACAGGGTCACAATCCTAAACAGCAGGAATGGGTTATTAACATTTATGGATGTAATCTTGTGCAAAGGAAGCCTTACTTCATTCTCGTTTTTTTGCTTCTTTTCTTTTTTTGGGGGGGGGTTCTTTTTGTTTGTTTCTGAAGTTTTAATTACCATACATTTTCTTCATTAGTTTTAGAAGCAAGTTATCTGAATATATACTGTATTATCTCCTGCCAATTTAATGAGCGTTCAACATTGGGTCAAATACTCTGCTTGTGTTAAGTGAGGACTTCCAGAAGCCTCGGGATTTATTCATTATCAGTACAATATTTGGACTGCATGTCAGGCTTCCCTAGATAAGGCTTTCTGGGTAAATTTGGACAACACATTTGCCTTATTGGCTGTAATAGCACATTATTGGAGAGTAATGTCCCTACCTGTTGTTCAACTCTAGCATTGAGCTTACTGCTTCTTTAGTAAGTTATGAGCAAGCCAGAGCTTTTTAAAAACCATTTCACTGTTCCACTGCATGTTTGTCATTGAACAGCCATCGACCGAAATTTAGATGCTGTGGTCTTGGTGGACGTTAAAGCCACAAGCCCTTGATGTATCTCCTCACTGGAGGATTACTGCCAGTAATACAAATATCTTTTTCCAGTCTTGAGTCTCTGGGGCTCCATATCCTCCATCTGCCTATCGGAGCCGCAGCCCATGCTGAGAGGACTTCCTCCTGCTCTGTGGAGTGGGCAGAGTTGTTGGAGGCATTAATCCCATATAATAAGTGCTTGTTAACTTGATGCAGAGTAAACTATTCATCATGTCATTAATACCGAAAGCTATTTCACTCTCCGGAGGAAAATGGCAACTTTACTGAGCACCCACTGTCCTGGAAAATAACATGGAATTGCATAATTAACCTAATAAGAGAGAGACTGCTAGCTGAGCCCTCAAAGCACTTCCCCTCCATTAAGTCTCAGTGTTGAACTGCAGAATTCATGTGCATGGCTTTTTAAATATTTTGCTCTCTCCTGTTTCCATTTTCGCTTTAGTTTTGGTGGCCTTTAGGAAGATATAACCAAGCCAGACATTGTAAGTGACAGTCCTTGCTTTGTCATTCCAGGGACTAGCAGCACTAATACAGTTGGGGGTACAGTGAACAGCCAGGCCCCTCAGTCTCAGCCTCCTGCCTCTAGCCGGAAAGGGACCTTTACAGATGACCTGCACAAGCTAGTGGACAACTGGGCGCGTGATGCCATGAACCTGTCTGGCAAGAAGAACAGCAAGGGTCATAATAATTACGAGGTAAGCTCTTGTCGCGTGTTAACGCTACAGATCAGCGGTGAGTCTTTGTTGTCATGTTTTAACTACACGGTGGAGCACGTGGCCACACACAAAACTTGTGCAACAGAAGGATCTGTTTCATGAGCAGGCTCCTGAAACAGTATCAAGGTACAGAGCAGACTCTGAAGAGAATACTTTGCTAGCAGCTCTCGAATAACGTCTTTTTGGGGCTGGGTTTTGTTTTAGGGCCCAGGAATGGCGAGGAAATTCTCTGCACCAAGCCAGCTCTGCATCTCGATGACATCCTCACTTGGTGCTACACCCATCTCTGCAGCGTCAGCTACCTCCCTAGGTCACTTCACAAAGGCCATGTGCCCCCCTCAGCCGTACGGTTTCCCAACAGTGCCCTTTGTAGCTCCCTGGAGTGGGACAGGTGGTCCAGCACCGCCGCCTTTAGGCCAATTCCAGCCTGTTGGAGCTGCCTCATTGCAAAGCTTCAACATCAGCAACTTGCAGAAATCTATCAGCAACCCCCCAGGCTCCAATCTGCGGACCACTTAATGAGACCCAGACACATGGCTGGGCAGAACTTGGGGGGAGACGGGGCCCTGAATCGACAATTAGGCTGCAATGAACTGGCTCTTAGTGCCGAAAGGGGAACTGATTTCCCCCTCTAACCATTGCTCTTTGCTCTCAGTAAGAAAAGCCCCCCATTCTGAAGATGGGGAGAAGGGTGATCAGGATCTTCCATGATGGGACATGCTTCCTCTTGTTCTTGTATGTGGCAAAGTATGTAAACGCTGGAAGTCACCAAGCAAACCAGTGGCCTCTTATCAAACTCCTTGGGTTTCAGAGGCTGAATCCACAGTGGGTGGCGAGGAAAAAGTTGCCGTTTGTTCTAGCATGAATCTTTAGTATGCTGTTTGTCTTGCTCTGAGGAATCCAGCTTAGGAAAAAGCTATCCATGTTTCCATCTTGTCTCTCCCTTCCCTTGAACCATCCCCTTGGAGTTCCTGAGCTGATGCGGCACAGAGGTGGACTGGCAGAACAGCCCCATTGCTTCGAGATAGGTCATTACTGCTTTAAAGTTAAAAGATATTAACAGCTTTGACTGCAGCATTAGAGCAATTTAAAATTGTTTAGAAGATAAAAATTTTTTAAAAAGTTCCCTGCGGACATGTACTTACCATCAGTTTTGATGTGGAAACACTGTGATATATAAATGTTGTTGGACAACAGTAGTTTAAAAACGAGTGGAGTATAGAGGGTTAAACAGTTAAAAGGAAAAAAAAATGGGGGGGAGGGGAAAGCTAGCTATATCCTGATACTTATTGGAGACACTTTAACTTTTTTCCTTTGTATTTTCATTGTATTAGATAAATGTGAATGTATAATTGTATAAATTAATGTACTTGAATACTTGTCTGTTCTCCCAGTATGCTTGCTGGATATTTTAGTGCCTTGGACTTTTATTGCTTCTGCAGTTAGCATCACCCTCCCAGCAGACTTTAGACAGGCAGAGGGAAAAGGAGGTTATTGGGACATAGTCACTGGAATACCAAAGGGTTAACATATTGGATGTTTATACTGTAATAGCGTCTAGAGTAGGTGTTGGATGGGGAGCTGCTGCAGCTGTATGTTGGAAGAGTCAAGTTACGGAGTGAAGGGGGAACATGAGGTTGGTGAGGCAACAGCTGAGAGGGTTTAATGTGGGAATGCTTAAATGAATGCATATATGACCAGAGTAAAAGCTGGGCTGGAAAAGAAGGGAGGAAGCTTTTTCTTTTTTTAAAACCCCTGTGACAGGGTCAGCTCCTGTGGGTGGTTTGACTTTTAAGCTTGATGTAGTAAAGGTTTTGCGGGCAGGAGAAATAAGAGTGATGTAAAATAGTTGGAGCTATAACTCTGGGAAGGGAAAGTGTCTGCTGGGATTCCCCCCTCCCACTTAATTCAGTCCACAAAAGCCGGGAGCAGAACTTCCTGGTACAATATCCATTGCCAATAATGGATACACTTGAAACAGCCAGCATAAAAAAAAAAATTACTCTGTCTTTATAATTTTGTTCCACGTCTAAAGGACTTAAAACTGGTACCAGGACTGTAACTAACTGTTGCCTTCTAGTAGATGTACTGTATCTCCTACTTGCCATTCGCCACCGCCTTTCTGATTTAAAATACTGGTTCCCTATTCAAACAAAATACTGCAACCAGCTAGTATTACTCTCTGTTGCTGCAGCAGCCTGCAAAGGGTCAAAGTAGTTCTGCTTTGTACTTGGGAGCAGCTTTGCTGCTGGTCTGGAAATCTAGTAAGGAGGTTTTATCTTCCTGAAGTTCCTCTGAGGTTGCAGGGGGGTTATTCTTTCTGTACTTAGTTCATTCTTCTCTCAAACACATGCACAGGTTTTTCTTTTCTTTCACCTCATTGAAGTTTACAGTTGTATTGTCAGAAAGGGTAGGGCAGGGCTGGGGCACGTGGGCCTAATAGCAAAAGAACAGCGTCTAGGGGCCTAGGTTTCAACTTTTCAGACACGAGGAGAAAAGGCTTGGGGTAGGGTGGGGATGGGGCTTCCCACAGAGGAAATGAGCTAAAAAGCTTTGTGAAGACACAAAATGAGGTTGATGTGCAGAAAGAACAAAGGAGCAATAAGGAGAGATGCCACTTCAAGGTAGAGGAACTGGTCAGCTGAGTGTTGCACAAGGGTGGTATTTTAGTTTAAGATGCTTGAGGTCGGGTTTTCACTTAGTTATGCAAGAGCTGGTTTTATTTACCATTGATAACCCTCCTGTGGATGAAAAAAAAAAAACTGAGGTCTAGCGGAATAAACTAATGCTACTGAACTGTTAAATTATTTTGTGTTAATATTACACTTTGAGTACCTTTTTCCACGAGATCTGTTTCTGAATTACAGATGTTTTCTTTACATTATTTAACAATGTACACTGTAAAAAAAAAAAGAAATAAAATGAATTCAAACCTTGGGCTTCCCTGGCCGTAGTTAATGGTATGTTTTGCACTAAATCCAGGCATTGCGCTTCCTGTATGATTGCGCTTTGTGCTGCCGTTTGTTACCTTCTTTGTAGATATTTAATGAAATCATTCAAATAAACCAAACCTGCTTTTGTTGAGCTGTGTTTTTTTTCCCCCATTCTCAGTCAGCTTTTTCTTCCTGCTGTCCCCAGATGTTTATCTTCCAGTAAGCTCAGGTTACCAGTGAGCACCGTACAGCGGTACAGGTAGTATTGCTCACTCCTTCAGATCTTAGTATTGAGAAACATTGGACAGAATCCAACCAGAGCAAATTACTGAAGATCACTGAACAAAAAAATTGTGCGCCAAGGAAAGCCGAATGAAGGTAGAGTTGCATAACTCGGGCTTTGCTAGTTTAAAAGAGATGCAAGGTAATGAAAGCCAAGCTACTAATTGCACCACATCTTAATTGGCCACAGACAAGGCAGGCATTCCTATTCATCTTCAGATGGAAAAAAAAAAAAGACACGATACCCAGAAAACCATATTCTGTGTTTAGAACTCCAACATGCCTTTTTCTGAACCTTTGTATATGCGCAGCCCTGGTGTTCTTGTAAGAAAAAAACAATCAGACACAGTTATTTCCAAAAATGTCTTATTTTATTACTTGAATGACTGATATTGTGTAGCCTCCTAAACATTTCTTTGGCGACAGATGTAGTCTTGGATAATCTGAAGTATTCTAAAGTATTTGCTTGTAGGCTTACCTAAGTTGTTTTCCTGGAACGCTTGCTAATTATGATACATGTGAAACAGTTTCTGTTGCTGCTCAGCTTGCTTTGAGAGATTAAAGGTTCACCTCACTTATGTTCAAGACTGTGACAGGGGTCATGGGGAAGCACGCTCATGGTACTGAAACGGGGGTAGTCAAATTGTGGCCCTCCAGATGTCCATGGACTACAATTCGCTGGCAGGGGCTCATGGGAATTGTAGTCCATGGACATCTGGAGGGCCACAGTTTGACTACCCCTGTACTGAAACCAAACAAGTTATATTGGAAGGCAAGGGACTGCCAGTCACAGAGGAAAGACAGCATGAAGGTGAGTGAGGTGAGTGTCTCATTCAATGCATTATGCCTCTTTTTATCAAGACTACAGAAAGGGCCTTCTGCATGACTCCATGAGAGGGCCATAACACTTGAGAATAACTCACCACGCAGCTGGGGGTAGGAAGGAAGGAAGGAAGACCATAGTTGATATTTGGGTGTTTATATTCAACTAAGTATCAGACTGTAAAAACAACCAGGGCTATCACTCAAGCTTCTGCTTCAGACCTTAAATTAGCATATTATGAGAACCTCGGAATGTATCTCAAATATTGATGTTTTTAAAGCAATAAATGTTGAAGGCCAGGCTACCCTTTGTATACTTCCAAATGCTGCACATACCAGAAATGGGTTATATTATAGCCCAGGGGTGGACAAACTATGGTTTTCCAGATTTCCATGGTAACTGTAGTCCATAGCTGGAAAGCCACAGTTTGGGCACCTCACTGTAGCCAGTGCCCTTCCTATAGTGTCACTGCTTAGTCACCAGACTGAAGATTACATATTAAAACTGGCTAAAACAGGGGTAGTCAACCTGTGGTCCTCCAGATGTCCATGGACTACAATTGCTGGCAGGGGCTCATGGGAATTGTAGTCCATGGACATCTGGAGGACCACAGATTGACTACCCCTGGACTAAAGTGCTAGATCCAAAAGAAAAAGGGGTGGAAGGACAATGCATGTATTGGTCTCCGTTGTAATACTTGAGGAGAGTGTGCTGATAAAGGCAGCTTTATATTGTCTCAAAAACTGGAAGAGATGTGCAGTCTACCTCACATCCTCATCAAAATGGAGCACACTGCTGTGATTTAGGAAATAGTTACCACAGCCTGGAAATAATGTTCTAAAAAGTTGGAGGCCTGTTAGATATGCCAGTGCAAGGTGCAGTTTGAAAGTATCGTTCCTCCCCTTTTCGCTAAACTCTCAGGAACATTGTAAATTAACAAAAAAGCCCAACCTGATGACTAAAAATATGTTCCAGCAGTGACAGTCATTCGACCACATCCCGGTGAAGTCCCCTGAGGAAGGGAGGTGGTCAGGTTTCCAGCTTTTGTCACTTCAGAGGGAACAGCCAGTTGCTGTTATAGTAATGATTCCCTATAAGACAGCCATGCAACTTCTACCTGATCTTTTGACCATTTTCTAGGACTGGTGAATTTGAACCAGGGCTTCAGGGATATGCTTGTTGTGATTGTGATCATACTTTGTTAATAGAACAATGACAACATCAATTTGGTCCTGGCCCCAACTTGGTGGAATGAGCTCCCGGAAGAGCTAAAGGCCCTGACAGAGCTTCCTATGTTCCACAGGCCTTGTAAGATGGAGCTCTTCCACCAGCTGTTTGGTTGAGGCCAGACTAGGAAGAACTGCTCTCTCCCTGGGTGGGCATAGGAGAGCCACCGGGACATACCTTGTGGCTATACTCTGGAGGATTGGTGACTGTTGGTTATGGGGGTCGGGGGCGGGATCGGTCTAGTGGGTTTTGCTGCTGTTGTGTGTTTTACTGCCATCTTGTGTTCTATTTGAGTGTTTTATTGTTTATGGGATTTTATTTGCTGGCAGGGGCTCATGGGAATTGTAGTCCATGAATATCTGAAGGACCACAGGGAGACTACCCCTGGTTTACAGGAGTGGCAATCTAAAAAATTGAAAATAACAAAATAAAATAAATTTTAAAATTCACAAGTGAAAAGTTTCATCTTGGCCCACACATGTTTAACAGTAGTCCACTGTTCAGATTCTCTGGCAGTGAGAAAAACCATATTGTGTGAAAAACCATTCCTGAGGCAGTCATCTTCCGCAAGGTTATAAATTGAACAATATACAGCAAGACTCTTCCTGTGCTACTTTGTTTTTTAATGAAACAAGCAGCACACTTTAAAATCCTGATGCTTATGCTCCCACTGCAAGTTCAAGAATCAAAACTAACCTGGCTCTATATAAGTTGTGAAGGAGGAGCAAAGGCAGTAATCGGTTAACAAAGGGATGATACCCTATAGCCCTGATCTATAGCAGTGTACTAGAGAGCACTTGTTTCTCTTTAGAAGTTCTGGGACTATCCTTCACAGATTCCCCACCTCCGCGTTAGCACCTCTAAAATAATTATACCATCATTTTTTCTTAATTTCAAATATTCAAGACCAGAAGAGAAAGCTATATGGCCAAAGATTAACTAGATCTGGCGACTGCAATAGTTAAAAAGATTTCTATTTCTGAAAATGTCACAGATTAATTGACTTGGAAAACCTTTTTACTAATCAAAGCTTTCATTTAATTCCTTTAATAAAAGGGGTAGCATTGTATAATTTTAGTAGCTTAACATCCTAGAGGGGCAAACACTTAAAACAATTTTATTCCACAGAAAGTTGGTTTCAGAAGTACAGCTTTAAAATATGGTAAGTGCCTTTTTAACTACTTGATATGATGTTCCTCCATGCATTTTTACAGAGCAAATAGCTAATTTAAAACTAGCTTACCTTGTTCCTTAAACACAGAGCCAACAAAAAATCTTGTAGCACAAGGCTCAAAAACTTGTTAAAAAGGTGGCCTTCAGTTAAATTAAGGGGAAATGACAACAACAACAAAAGTGTTGTATTTGAATTTGAGTTTGTGTCAGGCCACAACTAGGGTTGTGATCTGAAGACGGTTTAGGAATAACATGATTTTAAACCTTCACTGTAATCTTGCGAACTCTTTTTAGATGTGCTGTTTGGTTGTCCATCTAGTATAGGCATATTCCGAGTTCTGAAATTGCAGCCAAACCAAACTGGCGCTGGTATTTTGAAAAACATATACTGGCAAATTCAAGCGTATTTCATCTTGTGCTAAGAGGGCTCTAATCTTCTCTTCTTCATGCCTTGACTCCTCCTGTATGGACTGCACTCTGCTAGAAAGGAAAAAAATCCTTGAGTTCCACCCTATTTTGTTTTACTGTCTTCTCTCATCGGGAGCAAACAATTATGTTCTCTTTGGGAGAGTATTCATCTTATCCTGGCTTTAAGCTTGAAATTTACAATTATTTTTATTTATTTAAAACATTTATTAGCCACCTTTCTCTCTTACAGAATTCAAGGAGGTTTACAATATACATAAAACCTTTAAAAACACAACAGATATGAAACTCATTTAAAAAATAGTTTCAAAACTCAAAATAGGACCATCAATAAAAAAGCTAATTACATGCAAAACACATTCACTTTGAAGCAAATCATATTTAATTCCATAGAACAACTTCCAAGTAATTGAATACCAGGCCATAGATTTAATCTTATGACAGCATATATTCAGAAGCACTGAAGAGGCCCTTTCTCTTCTTTATTCCACAGGCTTCAGACACAGGTTAGAAAGCTGAAACCAGTGGGGCTGGCAGCTTGACAGTTGAATCCTGTGCATAGTTGCTCCTGTCCACTGATTTTAACAGGCTTAAAAAGGAGTAGTTCTGCATAGGATCCCTTTGTAAGCATGCTAAGCCAAAAACATGCAAATATGCCCTGCCCCACCTGATCACTGAAAAAGGGACTGTATCTTTTCCACACCAGGAATTTGGCCTGGCCCAGCACTCATCTAGTTGTGGGGCTAATTCCTACTTCCAGTTGGTGGCAGCCCAGGACCACCCTTGGCCTGGCGTGACTCAGGCCCTCACAGTCAGCTTTCAGCAAGGGAATGTGCACAACTCAGGCTAACTGAGGCCCTGAGTTGTGCCAGGCCTGGGACTACCCCAGGCTGTTGCCAATGTCATCTGGAAGCAGGAATGAGCACTGGGCAGGGCCAGAGGCCTGAGGCACAAAAGGTCACAGAGAGATATGCATGGTTCCCCCACATGCACGTAGTTACAGTCCTGAGTTTCTGTGCCAGGTATCTTCATCTTTCACATGACTTACCTGGTGAGTAACGCTTGGGTGTAACGTTTGCCTGTCCAGGCCCAGGGTTTACATATGTTCTTTGATGGCTTATTCTCTGAGGTGTTCTGCTGCGAGTCATCATCTGGTACTGCCCTGGATGCTGGGCTGGCATAGCAGGTGCTGTTGCATTGTGATTGGTAACACTGGGATTAATGGCCTCCATGGGCAAGTCCCATAGCCCAGGATCATCTGAAACGGAAGGTAAATCCAACTATGATCAGTCCCTTCTACACCTGACAACTTCAGGAGTTAAACTGTTAACAGGAGCAGCTATACAAGAAGCAAACTACAAGTTCTTTGCCAAAGGATTAAGGAATGCAAAGGCAGGATGCAGGTCCTACACCTGCCATTTCTCCCATGCAAATATAACCTCCCCTGCCCACTGCTTTTTCTAGTCATTTAGGAATCCCAATTCAAGGCGGAGTACCTGGGGAAAAGGCTGTTTGTGCCTGCATATACTGTGCTGTCTCAGTTATCACTGCACAGAAACTTGCCACTGACTGGTATACAGCAGTTCTCTACTCACCTGCAAGGAACTCTTCTTCCAAAGTGGGTTCCAGATGGGCTGGAGTACTGTGCTTTGTAGGAGAGACATTATGAGCTTTTGAACACAAACAAGAAGTTGATAAGTGCTGCTAGTGGAAGAAAACCATCTGATGACATCATGCATGCATTATCTGCCCTTCAAGTATGGAAAGGAGATGGTGGTTATTTGAGTTTTTGATAATGAGCTATCACAAGGCAAAAAAATCCCTGTAGACCAGTGGTCCCCAACCGGCGGTCCGCGGCCCGGTGCAGGGCCACGAAGGCCAGGGCGCCAGGGCACGGTTCCCTCTCCCCGCCCCCCCCCCCGCAGTAAAAAACTTCCCAGGCTGCAAGCTTGCGGCCCGGGAAGCTTCTTACTGCGGGAGGGGGGGGAAGGAATCAGGGCCACGCTGCGCATTGCGCATGTGCGGCCGGGCCGCACATATGCAGTGCTGCGCGGCCGAAATCGTGCATGCACGGCACTTTCGCGCATGCGCAAAAGTGCTGCGCAGGCATGCTGCACGGGCGGGGAAGTTGCCCTGCTGGTCCCCATCCGAAAAAAGGTTGGGGACCACTGCTGTAGACCACCTTAAGCAGGCTGTCTTTTTTTTTTTAAGTCTCTGGATCTGTAACTTTCATTAATGAGTTTAAAAAGGGTTATAACTCACTTAAGATGGTCAGGTGGGTTAAGGCTCTGTTTTTTCATAAAAATATAAAACATCTCAGTCTGTCAACTGAATAGGCATCTGGTCTCTAATGGATTTAACTGGTGAAAGAACTAATTAACTGATTAAATCAGTAATTACAAAATCTTAAATGAAGGTGCTTTTTATTCCAAATGATAATAAAGGAAACAAAAGCTACCCTTCCTATTAAAAGAGAAAAATATATCTTGATGTTCTTCCCTAGAAAACGTAACAAGCAATTGTTCTTAATTTGCAACTCAAGCAATTACGGATCACCAACAGCTAACTCTTAATTGACTAATAAGATAATCTGATGATGAAACAGATTGCAATTTGCTGCCCTAAAATAATTGTACTGTTGTGCATTTTATACTTGTTGAGTTGCTCATTTTGTGGAGCAATAGATTATTCAGTCTGATCAGAGCTGCAGAAAACTATACAAGTTTTCAATACATCCTTGTACTGATGCTTTTTTAAAAAATTAACCAGGGAGGACATACAATATTATCATTCTCAGTTGCCTGTCAAGTTCTTGGCCTTGCCGTAGCAGTTACATGCCGTAGCAGTTACAAAATCTAACAAATAATTATTATTTTATTTTTGTATGGCAACCTTCCCTGACTGGCTCAGGGCAACTCACATCAAGTTTAAAACAATCCAGTAATAGTACACTTATTTATTTATTTATTTATTTATCATACTTATATACCGCCCTCCCCGGAGGCTCATAATAAATTGATTATAATAAATTGATTAAACACATTAGATTTTTATACCACCCTCACATACAGTTCAGGATGGTTTACATATAACGTCACAGGGTGATACACTGAACGATCTAAACATACAACACATGTTTATATGTATTGGGTATATATACCTAATACATATAACAAATATTAGAAGCAATTTAAAATATAAACCTTTACAGAGAGGAGCAACCTGGTGTTCTCAGGTAAGGAGGCCAGTATTTTAGATGTTATTTTCCTGGCCTCGACTGTGGGCCTGGTGAAACACTCCCATCTTAGTGTGTTACCTTGGTTGCTCATTTGACCAGCTGGAGCATTTGATTTAATCTGCTCTTTATTCTGCATCTGCTGTCTAAACTGCTGCTGCAGCTGCTTCTGCCGTAACTTCCGCTGGTGTGTGGCATCACGCTCCATGGGCAGTGATACTCTGCTGTGAGAAAACACAGGCCAAGGCACGTTGTCACTATACTGCCTTCCTCCTAAGTACCAATCTGGATACCTAGCAAGTTATATCTGGAAAAAATGGAGACAATTTGCCACAAAACAACACTTGAGAGTTGTGCCTGTTCTATACAATGCAATCTTAGCTGCCTAAGGAGGTGGTGAGCTCCCCCTCACTGGCAGTCTTCAAGCAAAGGTTGGATACACACTTTTCTTGGATGCTTTAGGATGCTTTGGGCTGATCCTGCGTTGAGCAGGGGGTTGGACTAGATGGCCTGTATGGCCCCTTCCAACTCTAGGATTCTATGATAATCATTAAAATGAACTGAACCCTTGAAAAAAAATTTCCCCTCTCTTTGGATCAACATCCATGAACAAGTAACTTGTTTTTAGGATCATGGAAATACATAACTGTAAATGGGCAAAATCTCCAAACCCAGAACGTGATACTTTATACAGATATGAGGCCGGCTCAGATTTTGAAATCTGTACTACGATATCTATCGCACTACAGATATATATCGCAGAATACTATATGTTAGGGAATACAGTCTGGGAACAGAATCATAAATAGTATTAAGATACTGGCTCTCCAGATGTCCATGGACTATAATTCCCATGAGCTCCTGCCAGCAGCATGCTACAGGAAGTCCACCCGTGGTTTAGAAGATACTCCAGGTGCATATTCTTCCTGGGTTATGGAGTCTGATGCTTGTACCACACAGGCAACAGAATGGAAACATTTTAGCATCCTCATTGTTTATTGACAACATGGCTGGAAAGACTCCATCTGCCTCCACATACTGTACCCTCAGCTAAGCAGCAAAATAAAACAGGAGTGCAATGGCAGCTTAAAGACCACAGAATACATTTTGTTAGCCTCTAGGATGCCATGGGCTCTTGTTTTATTTTGCTGTTACAGACTAGTATATCTACCACATCTGAAATTATTATCAACTGAGCACTTCCTCTCTGGCCAGTCACAATATACAGAACACACTATGCTCACATCCATACACAATACTCTGTTGAGCCATAATTCAGAGTAACTCAAACATCAACCACGACAACAGATTTGAACTGCAAGTCTAAAAGACCCAGAACTGCTGCTCTCTATATGGATTAAAATGTGATCAGTGTGTGCATCTCTGTGTGTTCGCATCTAACCTGTTTTCCTGCTCTTGTTCAGAAGTGCTCACTGAAGGTTCTGATTGGCCAGATTTGCCAAAAGTAGCTGTGGCAAACTGTTGCTGGTCTTCGTGCTCCTTCTGTAAACAGCTGCTGTATCTTGCCTTCTCCACAGCAGGCTCAAAGTCCTGTCTCTTAGCATTGCTCAAATCCAAATCTGGGGGCATCTAGCAAAAAGAATGAAACAAAAAGCCATTCAGTACTTAGAGAAACTTGAGAATGTAATAGAAGCATTTCACAGACTCCTGATCTATCAAGTTGCCCAGGAGACAAATTGCTTTCCTGGCAGCCTTTGCCCATTTCATCTAGCATGTAGTTTTTGGCCTTGCACTGTGAAGTGGGCTACTATGTTTATTTGACTAATGTAAGAGTGATTTCAGTAATGCTTAGTAACCAATGCCCCCTCTGTTGAAATGCACTTTATGGATCATCTTCGGTTTCTTGCGATTTTCAGTGACAAGGACACTAAAGCCTACCTCTTAAAGAGCCTCCCTATTCTCTTTTCACACAGAAAGAGGAAACCCACCGATTAACATAGTCGAGTGTGCTTTAGAAATCAGTTAAGGAGAGCATTTGAGCTAATCTGCAGTTTTCTCCCCAGTGTCCACAAGCATATGGTGCTCCTCTTTGATGAACGGCCAACTGGAGAGGCTAGCACCCGAGGCTGCTGTCAACAAGGAATACTGTTAAGATTCTGGACTGGAGCTATTGGAATGATGAGGCTTAACTTGATAATTAATTTGGGGGAAAGGAGGAGAATGAATCCAGATAGTGATGTGATTACACAGGGAACATTGGAAAAGCAGTGCCTTTTTTAAGAGGGGGGGGGGGGAAATGTGGTGGTGGTCTTAAATTGCTTGTTTTAATTGCATGGATTTCAGAATTTAGCTATCAACTTCAATTTTCATTTTGAAATTATATGTAAGCTGTATTGGGGAGTCTCTTGGACTACAACTTAATGCTTCTATAGCTTTAGAGTTCTATTTTTTGTACCTCTGTGATCTAAAATATATTCTTCAGTTTAAAGACATTTATCCTAGTGAAAGCACCCTCCACAGCAACATGAACTTATTCTCATGTTTGAATTCCCCAAACAAAGCTCAGATAAAATATATCTATGCAACAATGTGAGATACAGAATTTACAGCACTTATTAAAAATACACACTGGAGTCATGGGCCTCAGAAGAGAATAATTTAAAACAATGAACAGAATTGTCTATCTGAACAGCTCAAACAGTAGAAACTGTTTTTATAGGAAAATGTGGTTTTTCCACGTGGTCTATCAAAGCAAGCAATGCTTGAATAATCTGTATCTGCAGAAGTCTAGATTCCCTAGTTAGAATCTGAGCAGCTTTGCAGTATCCTTGGAAGACCCATCTTACACACCTGACGGGGAAGCTTATTCACCGACCGCAAGTAGTCTTTGTCTAGGATGCAGTTCCCAAGCGCATTACCAAAACACCTAGTAAATAAAGAGATTTTTATTATCTTTTAGCTAGTTGTTTCTTGTTTTCATAGCTCTTCTGGAATAGCCATGTCAGCAACATTATTGCATACTGGTTACCACTGACTTCAGTGCTCTTTTCAGCCCATCTGTAACTGCCTCCTTCCTTGCTTTTTCCAGAGACAATGCCTTCGATTTCAAGCCTTCACTTACACCATAGCCAACATCTTCATGATATGACCCATCCTGAAATTGGAATAGAATGCTCAATACCAGCTATATGGTACTTGGGCTACAGGGGGCTTCTACTTTCTCCATACTTGGTTTCCAGAGAAACATGCCTAGTGGGGCACTGCAGTGTGTATAGTTTTCAAGGAGTCAACAGGCACTCGGGTGCAAATCTACTAGCACAGTCCAATCTAGTCTTCAAAGTAAGGCAAGCCTGAACCTGGAAACTAACCAAGCTGCTAATGCAGAAGGAAGGATGAACACAGTATTATTTTCAAACAGTATGTTGTTAGAAATTAGGCATGGCAAGCTATGCAAACAAGGATTTTTCTCTTTATAACTTTATTGTTAAAACAAAAAAGAAAAGAGCTGTTTTTTTGTATCCCGCTTTTTACTACCTGAAGAAGTCTCAAAGTGGCTTACAAACACCTTTCCCTTTCTCTTCCTACAACAGACACCCAGTGAGGTAAGGGAGACTGAGGGAGCTCTGAGAGAATTTTGACTGGTCCAAGGTCACCCCAGCTGGGTGCATGCAGAGGAGCGGGGAATCAGACACGGTTCTCCAGATTGGAGGCCACTGCTCTGAACTACTACACCAAGCTGGCTCTCTCTTAAGTAATCCTTGTGTCAAGCAATAACATGACCAAGAACAAAGTGGGAGGGGGGGGGTGTCATTTTGTCTAACAAGAAGTAACATCTCAAGCCATATTATAAAGTATATTTAATTGATTATACATTCCTATAGTCTAGAGTGCCCCTATTTACCTTTAGCTGGACTTTAACAAAGGCGCAGACTCCCACATAGAACCTGCCATTATTTAGATCAACAAAATCTGTGCAAGAGAACAAGAAAAAGTGGTGGTATAATTCTGTGACCCGTTTAAAGAGAAGAATATTAGAACACCTTGGGGAAAAAATGTTTTCACGGAAATTCTAGGGACACTCTTAAGCATGTATTTAAGCTCCTAAATGATACCTTTTGACGACCTGCAAAATATTGAGGCAGCACAGACTGTAGCATGCCTCTGAATCTTGTAATGTGATGGCCCAGTTCTGATGACTGAAAATTCAATTAATACCCTTAGCAGTTCTCACCCACGTGCCCGAGGTTGTTGACATGTTTTAATCACAGCCTAAATTCCAGTAGGCATTATACAAAAGGAAAAAGACAGAGAGAAGAACAAAATGAGCAAACTCGGATATCAACTCTTATGTAATGATATATATATAATATATAATGTCTGCAGTTGCCATGGCTACTGATGGAGACAGTCCTGGGAGGGAAGGAACAGAATGACCGTTGGTTCCAGTCAAACTGATCTGGTATTGCAAAGCCTTCTCCAAGGGAAACCTGAAGTACTGTGATTTCATCAAGGGTACCCATCAGACTGGGCATATAACATTCCTTTTCTCTCTTTAAAAAAAAAAAAGGCCAAAAGTTTAATGAGTAATGTTCTAACTGAAGGCAGAACTTGACACACCCTAGTGCCTAGAAATATCATTATGGCACCTAGTGTTTTCAGCAATGATTTAATTGTAGCACTGCCTGCAAATTCTCCAAAGAAGTAGAAAACACCAGAATATTTTGTTGCGTGCCATAAAACATACTGTTTTATTATATGTATACTTAACTTTACCCTAGTTAGTGGTGGTGCATGATTGATTTCTTAACTAGTAGCTTTCTATATCGTCTCCAATAATCAACTAAATGGACCTTTTAAAAGCAATACTGGAATTGTGAGAACTTGGGAAGAAGTTAGGTTACAGAGTCACATTAGCTTTTTGTGCGTGGTGATTTCAGCCAGAGTTATTCTTGCATCAGATATCTAATTCTGAACAATGGCCCCAGAATACAGATCACAAAATCAGCATTATGGGGCCATACACCCACCTGTCCAAATACCCTCATTAGCAGATGAGTGACAGGCAATGGCAGGAGGCTTTAAGCAAGAAGTGTGAAGGCAGTGCTTTCTACTTGCATTTTGGGCTGGCTTCCAGAATCAAAGAACATTTTTCAAGGCCTCATTTACAGGCATAACTACAACAGAAACTAAATATCACATCTCATAAGAGCACACAATGGTTCTGTGACCCTGTGTATCTAATGTCTCTGTCTTCTTGAATGACTATAGTAGGCTTTGACAAAAAATTACATGTGTAAAATGAGAGTATTCAGCAACTTTAAAAAAATCAGAGTATTATCAACATAGCAAGAAAGCTTAGAGTCTTGTGCTGAGTGAGTTTTTCAGTGGGACTAGAAAAGTAGGGATGGATAATGGAGATACTGAAGATAGCGCTGAAATCAAGTAAGGATACAAGTCAGCAAGAATTGCAAAATATTAGTGTACTTCAGCAAATTCGATATTTTCACAGGGAACTGTATTGCAAGAAATCAGGCTACAAAGAAGGCAAAGTCAGCAATAAAAGGTAGGTTTTTGGAAGGATCAGTTACATGCAGACAAAAGATGACTCACTATGACCCATTATGCACGCTGGCAGCTACTCCTCGTTGCTGTGCCGTTGCGGTGGGGCAGGATACCCCGCCATTCCCGTGTATGCACAGGGGTGGGGCATAAGGGGCTGCTCCGGCATAGCGCGCGCAAACGTGCTATGCGGCGGGGCCAGGAAGGCTGGGATACTGCCGGGCAGGGTAAGTGGCAGCGGCACGGGGTGGAAGTGGGTAGAGGCCAGGTCCCCTCCACATGCTATGGCGGGGTGTCAGAACTGCCACACTGGTGAGCTAGCTTGATTTCAGGAATGCAAATACAACCTTTATTCATAAGTATCTGGCAAGATCATCCTTACTGCAGTTCCCATGTAGCCCACTCACATAGTTTCTCAGCTGTCACAGTGGGGGTTGCATTTCAAAAATCTCATTTGTGAAGACCTCAGCCAGCCCACATCTCAGGAATAGGAAATTTGCAAAAGTAATGTTTACTATTTCATTGCATTAGCATGTCAATCGTTTTTAAACTCTTTTTCAAGGACCCTTGGCATGAGGAGGTTACAACCTCTGGACAGGTGCTCACCCACATTCTGCTGAGTGACTGAATGAGCCCAGCCATTGTAGCCAAACATCTCATTGGCCAGACTGACAACTCTATGTCCCTCAATGTAGCAAACCTGAAAGGAGAAAGAAACAAACTGTTATTTTGTATAGCTCAAATGCAATGGTTTTCAAAACCCGAGTTCTGATATACTGTCATATTTTCACAAAGAATCTCAGTGCTTACATACACCCTTGTGACACACCTTCAACGTTAGGATCATCATAACAAAAATGAATGTAGCACATACATGCAAGATATCAGGGCACAATAGTTACCAAGTATTTCCTAGATTTACAATATTAATTGGGTAACAAAATCAATACATATCTCTCAGATTGAGAGAATATCACGTAACTGCTAACAAATTATCTGGGGAATGCACATACTATTTGGGGCATCAGGTGTGCGTGGGGAAAAGGTATATATTATTACACATATGATGTAATTGGCATGGGATTATATAGGAGATCACATACCTCCAAAAATATTTTTCCTCTTCTATGCTTGCTTCTACTCTACTTTCCTCTACTATGTTTTCTTCCACTATGCTTCCTCTTCTATGCTTGCTTGCTTTTTTTAGATCCTTGGTAGGCAGAGGAGATGGAAAGTTCTCCCACTCGCAAAGCTGAGGTTCCCCTGCTTCTAAAGTTGGCAGCCAGCAAGTACCATGGCATCAACTGCCTGTCCTTCCCCTCAGACGCTTTCTTGATTTTGAGTTGAAGGGCTGACAGTAACCTTCAAGACTAAATTTGGCCTTTCAGATGTCACTTGTATATCTCCCTGCTTTAGACCGTATAACTCCTAAATAAGGGCAGAGGAAGTATTCTTCCCAAAGGATTCAAAGAAATCAAACAACTGTTGACAATAGAATAGGTAAAGGTAAAGGTATCCCCTGTGCAAGCACCGGGTCATGTCTGACCCTTGGGGGTGACGCCCTCTAGTGTTTTCATGGCAGACTCAATACGGGGTGGTTTGCCAGTGCCTTCCCCAGTCATGACCGTTTACCCCCCAGCAAGCTGGGTACTCATTTTACCGACCTCGGAAGGATGGAAGGCTGAGTCAACCTTGAGCCGGCTGCTGGGATTGAACTCCCAGCCTCATGGGCAAAGCTTTCAGATGGCTGCCTTACCACTCTGCGCCACAAGAGGCTCTTCTGCGCCACAAGAGGCTCTGACAATAGAATATTCATAGCTAAAATCATTCACTTGCTATCTGCTAAAAGAAATCTACGTATGTCTATACCTTTTGTCCTCCACCAGCTTGTCGGCTGCTGATGTATTCTGGGCCCAGTCTCTGCCGCAGAGCAGCTTGGATGGCCTGGTATTCATCTGCTGTATACCGACACTTAAAAAAAAAAAAGGCAAATCTAGGATAAGGTACACATTTTTCTCTGTCCTGACTTTCTCCCCATTTCAAGATTTGGTACAACTCCCCATTTCAAGATTTACAGTGCCTCTCACTGCAACTTTTTAATCCAGTTTGTAATTATATAGCCAAAAAGCAAGGATCTGACCATACTTTCATTCGATACCGCATGCTGTTCCAATGATAGACAATTTATATAGCTATAATAAAGAAAAAATAATGTAGTACAAATTCACAAGTAAAATCAAGGTAAATTAAAAGCTTAGTTCAGCGGGTAGCTAGAACCAGGACCAGGTTACAAAACATGAGGGAAAATGCAAGGCAATTATATATTGTAGCGAGGCACTTTGGTGGTGAGAAAAGCAGAGAGGTCGCTTAGCAAGACAGGGCGAGCATTTAGTGATAACACCCAAGGAGGAGAGCAAAGTTCATACCCTGTGGCTAACCTCTGCCATTTCAGAACCCTAACTGGTACTCCACCTTGGGAGGCTTAACTCAAAGAGACAACCATGCACTGCCAGGTAAGCAAGGGCAAGGATCCAAACCTGCTTCCTCCCCTCACTTAAGGCTGGGTGCCATGACAGCATCTGCTTCACTCAAGCCCAGCATTGAGTTTGTGCAGGTGCGCCACAAGCCACATGTGCAGCCCAATGACCTCTGACATGCCATGGGAAAAGATCCAAGTAAACTTTCCTGGGAGATCTGGGGAGGGGGGGGGAAGAGAGCTGATGCTGTCATTTGCCTGGTCCCCGCCCTCAGCAGAGGACAGGGCATGTCTGTGTTTGGGAGATAGGGTCTGGTAGCTGCTCCACCTTACATAGTGAACCAGGTTGCCATGAGAGCCTTTAACTCAGGATCTTGCAGGATCAGAGCCTTAAGCAGCAGCTACAGCAATGATTGTGGGTGAAAGATGCTTTTTAAAAGTGTAGGACAATGGAATCAGCAAACAGAATAGTAAAATGGTGAAAAGCAATCCTGATAATAAGAGTCAAACCTATTTTTGAGCTTCTATTCCTTCTAAGAATATTTTAATGCAAAAATTGGCCTACTGTCTGGGAATATAACCTCTAAAAGGGAGTATGTTTAATGCTAGAAAAATGTCAGCATCCATCAGATACAAGAACTGAACAGGGAAAACATGTAGCCACTTACAGGAGACTTATTCTCCCAAGGGAGCTCTGTGAGCCTATGGGAGAAGTACAGACAAGCCATTTCCTGACACAATTTATTCTAAAAACATGCAGGCAAGAATGGCACCAGAGGAAGTATAACAAGAAAAAATACTGTTAACATACTACACTAAGTACATTTGTCTGCTGAATTAATCTGTGTCAAAAGAAAGGCATGTTACCATGCAGCACCCCAAAGAGTCTAGCTAAGATCTGTTTGTTTCCAATTACAAAGCAAAAGAAGGAAATAGTTTTGGTTTCAGTGTCATCAAGGATCCATGTATTAATTCCAGCAAGGCTAGTGTACCCTGTTTAGCTTTATACAATAAAAAAGAATTTGGACAGAAATCAAGATTAGGAGGACAGTTTGCCCAATAATACTGGTTCTCCATTGCCAAGAGAGAGAGAGAGAGAGAGAGAGAGAGAGAGAGAGAGAGAGAGAGAGAGAGAGAGAGAGAGAGAGAGAGAGAGATTAATCATCAGGAAACCGAAAGAGGAATTAAGGAAGCCTTCAGAGGATGAATTGGGACTTTTTTCTTCTTAAACCAACTATGATGTAAATCACTGCCCTTATAAATCTCTCAAAAAACAGCAGAAATTTTCACAGTTGGAAGTAGTAATAATACACTGACCTGTCCAAAACTCGTATCGGAGCTAGCACTGGTGCTGCTGCTTCTGTCTCTTGTCAGATCTCCCCTGGACATTCCTAAGAAGTGAAAGAAACCAGAACATCACTGTCTTTAAACAAAAGGAAGCAGTTACTCACAAAATAAGACAGTAGGGAAGGCCACAAAGTCAAGGTATGCCAGACAATTTTGCCATCACCACAATAGCGTCCCCAGGGACAGTGTTTGCTTTCTTCTGTATAAATAAACTGCATTACTCATATAGGGGAAAGCAAGAGGGTATACATGGGGACACTGCCATAATGTAGGCAAAACATATTCCCTATTCTTATTCTATAATACACCCAGAGGCTGAAGGACAGGTTTAGCCTCTCCCTACATTCCTAACTGCATATCTTGGTTTTACTAAAGTGAGACACAACAAAGGAAACTGGTGTGTTCATTTTCTCATTTCAGAAAAAACACACTATTGTTTCCAATTTAAAAGGATATCTGTGATCTTCTGTTACAACCAAAACAGCTTTAAAAGTCACCTTGCACCTTAAATTTAACAGAGGTACCTAAATCTAAGATTCAAGACATTTTATCTGATTAAGCTCCAAGAATTCTTATATGCCGCTTTTCTCTGCCAGGAGTCTCAAAGTGACTTACAATCGCCTTCCCTCTCCCCACAACAGACATCCTGTGAGGGAGGTGAGGCTGAGAGAGCTCTGATATTACTGCTCGGTCAGAACAGTTCTATCTGTGTTCTGACAATCCGAAGGTCACCCAGCTGGCTGCATATGGAGGAACAGGGAATCAAACCCAGCTCACCAGATTTGGTTTTGCTCTCAGGTTTAGGTGCTAATGTACTTAAAATACTGAGAAAACCCACAAAACAAAACTGGACAGGAAGGAGGAATCATTGAGGGAATGCCAAATTAAACAAAAAGTCTTCACCTGATGGCAGATGACAATTGTGATGCATCTCCATGGGGGGAGAGAGTTCCAAAGCGTGGGTGACATGACTGATAAAGCTCTTTCTCAGATAGCTACCTGCCTAATCTCCAAAGCAGAGGTACCCAGAACTGGGCCTTCAACAATGACTGTAATGTTCAGGTAGGTACATAAGATGGCAGTCCTTCAAATTTGTTAGTCCCAAACATATAGGACCTTAAAGGTAGGCACCTGCACCTTGAATTGTACGCATAAACAGACTGGGAGCCAAGACTAGAGTTATTTGGTCCCTCCAGTCCACTCAAATCAGCATGCAGGCTGCAGCATTCTGAACCAACTGATGTTTCTGCACATTTCTCAGGGGCAGCCCATGTAGAAAGCATTGCAGTAACCTAATTTAGATGTAACCAGGCTAGGGATACCAGCTCCATGTGGGACATGGGGATTCCTCAGAATTACAGCTTATTTCGTCCACAGATAAAATGGATGCTCTGGACTCTATGGCAGGGGTCCCCAACCATTTGGCACGTGGGGGCTGCATTAGCATGCTCAGTGCCTAAAGAGGGCCACATCTTAAACCAAAATGTGACAAAATTATCAACCTACTTATTTAGATGAAAAGTAAGCATTCAAAGGTAAATGAAGAAATGTTAGTGCAATCCATTTTGGAACAATATTTTACTGCAGAATCCATTTATTTAGCTACACATGCTTCACTGGTCAGTGTGATTTTTATGACTGTTTTGTTAGCCAAGTCAAGATGCCCTAATCAAGATTTGTGACACTCTTAAAATGTCATGTAAATGTCCATCTGTAAGCCTTGACTTACACTTTAATTTCACAATTTTCATCTTCCTTATATAGGCAGGTAGCTTCCACATGGTAATTCACGGAGAGGGAGACTTAAAAAGCTGAGTGGGATGAGTGCTGAGCTTTGCTGGCTAGAATGCTATTATGGAGGATGAGAACAAGAGGGGGCTGACAGAAGGAACCAGGGAGGCCCAAACAAACAATGTTGCAATTGTCATTTTGCGGGAAAAAAAAGGGACAGGATGAACAGCAGTAGATGGTTTCCCTGGAGGCGGGAATAATAGCATGGGTCTGAGGGAAAATGCCCTGAGGGTGATAGCAGCGCTGTCATTTAGCCTCATCCCCCAAGGCTCGCGCGCCGCATTCCTATTTGAAAGCGGCTCGTGCGCAAATTTAACGACTCTCCTCCCGTCGCTTACCTGCGCGCGCCCAACCAACGAACCAGCCAGACGGAGCTACGGCGAGCGAACGAAGGCAAACTTCCCGCCCGGCCTGAACGCGTTCGCGCCGAGCCTCCCAACCTCCCCCAGTAGCTTACGTAGCGTGCCCACGCAAAGAACTAGGGGGAGCCCGAAAGATTTACGTAGGCGGGGGAGTTCTCGGAGAAGGCGGGGACTATGGCCCGTCAAGCGGAGAATGGGGGCTCGTCATTGGTCGAGGGGGGAAACCGCCACCGGCGCCCCACGATTGGCTGTGGAGGGTTGGAGAGGGGCGGAGCACCCACCTCTACGCAGTAGGGCGGGCGGGGGGAGAAAGAAAGAAGGGGGGGAGAGGGGCGTATGCGTGAGGCAAGGCTGCTTAGCACGTTGGTGTGTAGTACGAGCGAATCGATCGATCGATCGATGGCCGGCGTTTAAAAGCAAACGGGGGGGGGGGGGGAAGAGATCGCTAAGCGCGTGTGTGTGTGTGGCGCGCGCGCACCCGCCGGCCAAAAGAGAGAGAGAGAGCGAGAAGAAGGCGGTGCCGGCGAAAGGCTCGCGCCGAAGGGGCGGGGCTTGTCCGTCTCGCGCCGCCAGGGGCCACGGGCGTGAGGGAGCCGCCGCCGGAGCGTGAGGAGAAGGCAGCCGAGGAGCCCGCTGACAGGACAGGGGCAGGGTCGCCAGGGCGGGGCCGGAGGTAAGCCCGGTCCGGGGACGCCCCCTCCTCCGCGGGCAGCGGCGGCTGAGGGGGGCTGCGCGCTGGGAGAGCCGGCGGCTGGGCTGGGCTGAGCTGAGCTGAGCTGGGCGGGGCCCTTCCGAGGTCGCTTTCCTGGGGGGAGCATGACGGGGCTGCTCAGGCCGCTCCCTGACCCGAGGCCTATCGCCTCTCCTGCCCGCCCGAGGAGCACGGGAAAGGGCCTGCCCTGCCGGGTCCCGGGATAGCGAGGCTGCCCTGCCCATTCAGGTCTGCTGCTTCGCCCCGCCCGCCTGCCTGCCAGACAGACTCGGAGGGCCGGGGAGATGGAAATGAAGCCCACCTGCCCCTTCTCTCGCCGTGGGGGGAGGCGCGTGCTTGGCGGCTCCCTGGAGCAGCCCGGGCGCCGCCTGCCTCTTTGACTGTGGCTCGGAATGGATCCTGTCGACATTAGCGGTCCATTGCAGCTCGGTTTCCTTGCCTCGGCTGCTGCAGCGCCTTTGAAGCATCCTGGAAAGGCTTGCACAAACCCCTGCCCGCCTCCTTCTGCTCGCTATCCTGGAGTTAATGCTATCAGCGACTTGGTGTTGATGCGATTATCTTATTTGTCGCTGAGAAATCAGGTGGTGTAGTAAGTTGGCATGCTTTCCGTGCCTAAGTGGATTGATCATTCAGACGGTCCCGAGAAGGCTCTCCATAAAGTCTCTTGAAGAGTGCGTGACTGGTGTTCAACAAGATGTCTCTTACAAACATAGGAGGTGCCCTGCTGGATCAGACTGGTGGTCCATCCGGCTGAGAAGGCTAATGCAATATTAGGCAACGTTGGTAGGAGCATATAATCTAGAGCAGGGGTACTCAAACTGCGGCCCTCCAGATGTCCATGGACTACAATTCCCAGGAGCCCCTGCCAGCTGGGTAGTCCATGGACATCTGGAGGGCCGCAGTTTGACGACCCCTGATCTAGAGCAAGGGAAGTTATAATACCACCCTATTTTGGCATTAGTTATATGTCTTCTCATTTGGAATATTGTGTCTAGTTCTTGGTGCCCTTCAAGAAGGATATTGACAAGTTAGAATGTGTTCAGAGAAGGGCAGCTAGGTTGGTTGTAGGGTTTAAATCTATGCCATAAGAGTAAAGGTTGGGCATGTGTACCCTGAAAAAGAGGAGGGCAAGGGGTGATCTGATAGCTGTGTTTAACTACAAAGGGTAGATATGTTGAAGAGGGGGACAATTTGTTTAGAATCATAGTATCATAGAGTTGGAAGGGGCCATACAGGCCATCTAGTCCAACCCCCTGCTCAACGCAGGATCAGCCCAAAGCATCCTAACATTTACTGCAGTTCTAGAGCAATGAGTTCAAATGACGGGAAAGGAGGTTCCACTTCAATATTGGGAAGTGTTTTCTGATTATGAGGGCTGCTCATAGATGGAATATGCTGCCTCAGAATTTGGTGGAGTCTCTTTAGCTGGAAATCTTTAGGAGGAGGTTGAATGAACACTGGGATGGCCCTTTGTGGTCTCTTCCAGCTTTGTGTTTGATTCTGTGATTCAGTCCATTGTCCTGTTTGACAATAGTCAAGCCAGTTGCCCTGGAAGGCCAAGAAGCACCTCATAGAGGCTGAAATATCCTCTTGAGAGCCAGCATAAGTGTAGTGGTTAAGAATGATGGCTTCTAATCTGGTGAACCAGGTTTGATTCCCGATTCTTCCACATGCAGCCAGCTGGGTGAGCTTGGGCTCATCACAGCCATGATAGTCCTGTCCTGATCGAGCACTCCTGTCAGAACTCTCAACCTTACCTTACCTCACAGGGTGTCTGTTGTGGGGAGAAAAAGGGAAAGGTGATTGTAAGCTGCTTTGAGATTGCTTTGGCCAGTGAAAAGTGGGGTATCAAAAACCAACTCTTCTTCTTGTCTCTTAGCATAAATGTGTTTGATTAGTAATCTGTGTAACTGTGAATTTTAAATTGTGAGATATCTTCCATAATTTTGTTTTATCATAATCTTTGATGGTGAAACTTCACCTGGTTCTAGTAATTATGTCAGATGGGTGCGGTTTCATGTTGTGGAAGTAGCTGGTGGAGATGAGATTTTCTTAGAAGAGGCCTCCCTGTCATCTCCAGATAAAATATTATCTTGGGTGAGTATACTGGGTGGATCCATTCCAGCCTGAGGACTTGGGAAGTGTCTGTCAGCAGTGTAGGCAGTACCTGGTTATAGATTAATGCCCTGATTCAGTAAAATACATTTGGAAGAATGAACAGAAGAAGAAGAGTTGGTTCTTTTATGCCGCTTTTCCCTACCCGAAGGAGGCTCAAAGCGGCTTACAGTCGCCTTCCCACTCCTCTCCCCACAACAGACACCCTGTGAGGTGGGTGAGGCTGAGAGAGCCCTGAAAAGCCTCTCTACTTTACTTTAGATGACTCTCATTACTTTAGACAATTCTCCTGAAGTGGACAGGATGCTAACAACAACGAGGCCTACCCATGCCCATCATGGCTTCTAAAAACAATGTACATAAGAATTGCCCCTCCCCCCCTTTCCAGGAAATAGTCAACTTCTCTCTCTCAAAAGGAGAATTCCCGGAAGGACTAAAAGAAGCAGTGGTATGCCCATTGCTCAAAAAACCATCCCTGGACCCACAGAAGCCTGACAACTACCACCCCATCTAGGACCTAGTGTTCCTGAGGAAGTTAGTTGAAAGGGCTGTAGAGCAGTGGTCCCCAACCTTTTTATCACCGGGGACCGGTCAACACTTGACAATTTTACTGAGGCCCAGAGGGAGGGTAGTCTTTTTCCGATGGACGTCGCCACTGCCTGAGCCCCTGCTCCACTTGCTTTCCCACCTGTGCCCCTGACTTCCCACCGCCCGCTGGGGGGAACTGCCAGCAGCAGCTGCACAGTGCCATGCCGAGGGAGAGCCCCAGCCATGGCGGCCGCTGGAGGACACCAAAGGTGAGCTGGCGGTAGAGTGGCAGAGCAGCCCCCAAGGCAGCAGCCGGAGAGGAGGACGAGGAGGAGTGCGGCCTGGTACCGACTGATTCACGGACCGGTTCCAGTCCCTGGACCGGGGGTTTAGGACCACTGCTGTAGAGGTCACTGAGCTCAGCTTCACCAAAAAAGGAGCTTTAACTCACTCTTTACATCTTCCTGAAAACTGGCAGTGGAACAGAAAAGATGTTTGGTGAGCAGATACCAATCTCCATTGCCAATTATACCGTTCACCAGAGCTGACCAGCTCCTGGGGCTCCGGTGGAGTTTTTAGAACTTGACTCTGTTTGTTCCTGGCCACCAGTGGCCTTCTAAAGTGGTGGCCTAAGGGCATATTCCCCTGTATGTTAAATGGCTAGTTCTCCCCTATCGGGAAAGGTTTGTTGTAGGTGAATATATTCTAAACAGTTGGCTTGTTTCAGTTCTTTCCTTCCGACTTGGGGATGTATGATAGTGAGATATTGAAATTACTGATAAATAATTTCATGGAATAAAGGTGTTTTTGTCTCTAGAACAATCACCTACAGGAATTATTGCTGATGAGGTTATATTTGCTACACTGTACTGGCCTGCTCCAGTTAAGAAAATTACTTGTTCATGGTATGAGGCTTGTTTTGTTTTTGTTTTTTTTACTGTGAAGCGATATGCAGCAACATTTTTATTTTTAAAGAGGGAAAGTACCTTCAAGAAAAATAGGTATTTGATAAACTCTGAAACATTTTTAGTTGTTAAATGCAGTGGCAGTTGTGTATTATT
Organism: Paroedura picta; assembly: GCF_049243985.1. Lineage (NCBI taxonomy): Eukaryota > Metazoa > Chordata > Lepidosauria > Squamata > Gekkonidae > Paroedura > Paroedura picta. The sequence continues at coordinate 113,497,574 of NC_135373.1, forward strand.
ATTACAGTATGCTTTTTCCGTAGCACAAGAGAGGTCAGTCATGAGAGGTTGGACATCTTAATATTATTTATCAAAGTGGTGACAAATATTCTATGTGATGTCATTTCAGTGTGAATCCACTAGTGCAGAACTGCAGGAGCCAGTCCAGTTCCAGATTTGTTATGGCAATGAGACTTGGCTGACTTTTTAGCTGGAGATCAAATGCAGACCTTGCAGCTATGTGCATAAACAGTTCTGTTGATTCCTTAAATTTGGCCTTTGGGATCTTGCTCATTGTACACTTGAGGCATTTAGGTGGGATGATGTAGAGCAGGGGTAGTCAACCTGTGGTCCTCCAGATGTCCATGGACTACAATTCCCATGAGCCCCTGTCAGCAAGCGCTGGCAGAGGCTCATGGGAATTGTAGTCCATGAATATCTGGAGGACCACAGGTTGACTACCCCTGATGTAGAGTATTGTAGGATGGTACCAATAATTAGAGGCTGTTTCAGAAATGGCAGAAAGCTTTGGAGCAAGTTTTAGTGGGTGCAAGTTGAATAAGCCATGGCAGGATATGCTTTTTAGAATAAGCAGAAGGTGGTGTACTTGTTTTTCTTAGAAAAAGATACCAGTGTTTGTGTACTTGACATTAGCTGTTCTAAGAGTGATTTTCAGTTGAACTATCCTAGAACATCTAGCATACCTGCCCAGTGATACTGACATAACCTTGTATTTTAACTTCCTGTCCAGACCAGCTGATGTAGCCATTGATGTGCCTTATCCTAAATGTATGCATGTTTGTAGGATTAGGATTATGCTGTTCATGTGGCTTGTGTCTGTTAGGAATCGGTATTGTTATCTAACATAAAACGATAGGCTCTTTCTTCCTTATTTTTGTTATGCTTTAGTTGTTGCTTTTCAGGGTTATGCTTTTGGGCATGTTCATCCATTATACAACAGTGTCTTGACTTCTCCACCCACAGCAATTCATTTTTAAAATAGTGAGTAAGACGCTACAATGCCTCTGGAAAGAAGATTCAAGTGACAACTCGAGTTTGGATACGCCTTGGTTGATTCTGTTTAAGATTAAGCTGGCAGTGGTATAATTAAGCCAGCACTTTCACATACATCCTGAGAACAAACAAATAGTTTCAGGGAGTAAGGAAAGATGGTGTCAATTTTTCTGGCATTAATTAGGTGTATTAAGTTAGAGCAATAAAGTTTTTGTAATTGTTGTGTTCCCATCTTGTCCTAAGGAAACCAAAGTAGAGATCTACATCTGCTGTAATTAAGGGGGGGGGGGGAAGAGCACAGAGTGTTTCCTGTCATCCAAAAAAATGTGTTGTTATGTGCTACAGCAGTCCCTAAGATAGAGCTTATGGTTATGATGACGTTCATCAACATTTAATATTCCTGCTTGTTGCATTGCTTCCTGACACCTTACATCCACCTTCCTTATCCCTTTTCAAGTTCTTTGCCATCCCGCACTCCATTAGCACAGCTTTGTCTTGCCACTTTCTTCCTTTTCCTTTTGACTAGGGGATGGCCAAACTGTGGCTCTCCAGATGTCCATGGACTACAGTCCCCATGAGCTCCTGCCTGCAGTATGTTGGTAGGGCCTTATGGGAATTGTAGTGCATGGACTTCTGGAGAGCCACAGATTGGCCATCCCTGCGTCATCCATCATTAACTTTTGTCCCACACTACTGCTTCTGCTGGTTTCAAGGTGTGCTAAATTGAGTTGATTTTTTAAAACAAATCAACCAAACTATTAAACTGTTATCCTTTGTTAACAGGCTCACAGTCCACTTAGCCCGCATACATTTTTATGTAAGATCAGGCCTGTTACTGATTTGTTAAGAAAAATGTTGATGTTCTTTGGTGTTAGTCCTGTGTCTAAATTGTCAACAGTAAGGCCAGCATTGGAGAGGCCAAACCCTTTTGGTGACCATTTTATATCTTCCCAACACACTGTTATAGGACAGCCCAAGTCAAAGTCACAAGGAACCCGTGTAGGCAGCCAGGAACGTAAATCTTTAAAAGATGAGTGAATGCGAGTACCTTTAATTGTCAGAACTTCCATCAGGTACTGGCTAAAATTTCATAAATCCTTCCTCAGTGGCTGTTACTACAATAAAAGAAAACAAAGTGAACAAGCTGTTGTATCTGTTTTGTACAAAGTAACATGATAACAATCATATACAAAGAGGTTATAACTGACCAGCCCAAGACATTGAATAGCCAAGCAGGCAATGAATTCTCAATGGATCCCAGCTGTTCCAGAGAATCTTCATAAGCGGCACCGGCCTATTCAGCATTCTTCCTCCTTCTAAGACAAACCATGAGAGAAGAAACCTATGCCAAAAGGGTGCCCCCCTCCGCAGGCAGATCCCTATCTTGCTGCCCTTCCTCCCCCTACTACAATTCTGATTAAAAATCCTTTGAAGAGTATTGGCCTGCATTACCTGCATTACCTGGGGCTCCCTTTGAAGATGTTTCAGAAGTTATAACTGGTACCAAATGCAGTAGTAAAGCTACTCCGTGAAGTGAGCAGCCTCAGAGCACACTACTCCAGTGCTGTGTCAATCGCCCTGTCCATTAATTTTTTTTCAAGCTCTATTCAAAGTGCTGCTTTACTGCCTTTAAAGCAAACCTTTCACAGTCCAGGACAGTCATGGGTATTGAATGACATTCATCCATGCCAGTTTGTTTTCATGCCCTATTCAAAGTGCTACCTACCGCTTTTAAAGCAAATCCTTCACAGTCTAGGACACTCATGGATATTGAGCAAGACACCCTACCCCCCCCCCCCGGCGTACTAGTTAGACCAGGGGTAGTCAAACTGCGGCCCTCCAGATGTCCATGGACTACAATTCCCATGAGCCCCTGCCAGCGAACGCTCATGAGAATTGTAGTCCATGGACATCTGGAGGGCTGCAGTTTGACTACCCCTGAGTTAGACTATCCATCATCAAGCCTATTATAAAAGACCACAGGCCGTTTTCATAATGTCCAGTCCTTTGGAGCTACCTGCTAGAGAGGGTGAGGACAGGGTCTTTACTTGCTATGTTTATGAAGGCCTGTAAGACAGACGCTTATTCCAGAAAGAATTTGATGGGGAGTGGATTTCTTTTTTGCCTGTGCATTTGTTGATTGTATACTTCAATATGTTTTAATTTGGTTACTTGGTTTCATTTGATCATTTATGTCCTTGCAATTTGGTTGCTGCATTGTTTCCTGGTCTAAGATATGGCAGAACTAAAAAGATTTAAATAAATATTAAGTTAGTACCCATGTTCCTTTCATCTGGCTGTTACTGAAGCATACTTTGTAAGGAGGCATGAGAGTCATTCTAGAATGGACAACTATAGAGTTAACCTTATAATGACCTTATGGCACAGTACTAATATTAAGGATATTCTGACCAAAATGGCAGGGGAAAAACCATGAGCAGAAGGCGGGTTGGGGTAGAATATTCAAAAATAAGTTTGGCATACCCTGTGGAAGATGCTAGCACATAAGCAGTAGAGAAGTATTTAGTTGTTGTAACCCATTAGCTAATTCTTACTCTGTCTAATTTGTATATGTTTATAAAACATGAAAGGTTTTAAGAGATCCCGTCAGATCTGGAAGCAGTCAGTATCCTAAACAGAGTTATAATCCACTGAAGTCAACTGGCTTAGAAAATTGTAACTTTGTTAAGTCTTGTTCTGCTGACAAGGGTAGTACAGTGGTGTGAACCAAGATGTAGGCGTTCTGGCAGTGTTGGTACATGCATCAAGGAGATGCATTTGCCCGTTTTATATCTCACTTGTACACTTAGTTAGATAACGGGCATGCCTTTGCCCTCATAAAAGTTTCAGATGTTTAATTTTGATTAAAAAACCATGTGCATGCCTTTATCATTGGATTGAAAAGACATTTGATTCTGCTTTTTCCTTCGTTCTTTGTTCCTTGTCCTGGAGTATTCATTTGAAATCTACACATGTTGTTGTGGGGATGACCAGGGTTAAGATTTGTTTCTCTCACTTGTTTTATCCGTTCATTTAGGCAGGCTCCTGGATTTATCCCTTTGAGATGTTACGCATATGTTTGTGGAGGGCTTGAACTATTTCCCCAGTTTTTCTGGCAATGAAGTATATATTCCTGAAAAGGGTTATGTGCTGAAATAACCTTACATTCTCTTATGTAGATTATACATTTGAGCATTTTAAAATGACATTTGAGTACACCAGATGGTATGACACCTGCTGCTTTTTCTGGTACCCATGTCGGAGTATGACTCATTTTCATTTTTGTAGTTGATTTAAAAATAAATTTCGTGAAGAAGGTTGCCAGGTCCTCTTTTGCTTGGAAAGTCAAGTTGCTCTTTAAAAGTGTCTTGACTTAGTAAGAGACTGTGTATCTCCAGAACCTCCTGCCTTACCCTTGTTTCTCCACCATTGTTCCCACAAAAGTTGCAACATCTAGAAAACTGTGTGCTTGGTAGTATAATATTGGAGAAGGAGGTCTTGCACCTGCATGGTGTCCTGGTGCCTTTAGGTGGGATCTCTTGTAAGGGACCTGCCAGTCATATTCATGAAGGATGTGAAATTCCTGGGCAAGCATATGTTAGATTAACTAAGAACAAATTGAGAACATTTCCATTTGTATGTCCCATTTGTATGTGTAATCTCAGTTACTAATGTAGATTTAGTATGCTTTTACTTATTAATTCATTTAATGACCTGCTTACATCCGTGGGAGGTCCTAACTTTATAGTATCACAAGCATAATTTATGTCAATGCTTTTAATTATGTATGCCATGGTTGATAATTCCCTCAGCTCCATTCTCATCTCCCCTGTCACTGAATATTCTGATTTTAGCGTGCGCCACATCCACAACCCTAATATTGATTCTATGAATATGATGTTCAGTCTCCATAAACAACTTTTTGTCTAAATCCTCAAGCATGGAGACATCAAACACATGTAGCTGAAGGGCCAAACCCTTCATCAGTTTCCAGATGATGTACTCCTATGTCTTCAGTGAAAAATCAGACTTTGACCACTTTTAAAATCCCTTGACTTTCCAATCCCCATGTGCCACCATCCAATGTATTTCCAGCTAAATTTTTTTAATGAGCGCCATTACTGACCTTAACTGGCACAGCATCCCTAGGTAGCATCAAAGCCCCTGTACTTTGCACTCCATGTGCTACTGCTTGACATCTATGATCCTTTAATGTGCCAGAATGGATGCCCACGCATCCTGCCAGCCTCAATATCTGTCACCCAGGCTGCTTCTGCTGCCCACAGGCAACCAACCACTTTACCCTTCCCTAAAATGCTGTCAGATTGAAAATTCTGCCCTTTCCATAGTCACTTTAATCTCTACTGATAATTTAGATAAGACGTGGAGAAGCTAAGACTTGCATTTGTAATTGTTAGTAGGTTTGCTGTCTTTGTCCTACTTAAATGCATTGCTTCCTTTCCCTGAATATGATGCGACAGGTACTATGATCCTTATTGGAAACCTCAGCGGAGCTGGTCAGTCCTGTACCTAGTTAATTGTTATGATCGCTCTTCTTCAGTCAAACGATACTAAGTCATAGGCATCCAAATTCAGGTTGGTTTCTTTCCCAGTAACTGCATTCTTAACTGCAGTGTTGTCCTGGCTAAGAATATCTGTTATTGGAAAAGAAATAATTTTCAACAGATGAAGGCACTCTTATTTGGACATTGCAGCTTGTTGGAGGTAGTTGAGAGGTATCTGGATTCATACTGGAAAAGGAGGGTGGAAAGATGGAAGACAGGCAAATGGTCTATCTTAGGGTTCAGCTACAAATTGCAAAGTCCTTGTGTTTTTTGGGGAGCAACATGTGGACTTTGCATCACATTTCTGATGGGAATTATGCGCCTTCCAGGCATATACTGGGTTTTTCCAGATGCAGGGGAAAGCACTTGTAGTGTACCCCCACCCCACTTTTTTAATATCCTCAGAATATCCCCTGAAACCTCATAGCCACATAAGTAGTATAAGTATTGCAGAGTTCAGTGATATGAAAACAGGGATGAAAATGTCTACAGTGGCTTCTCTCTGCATGCCATGGTCGCTTGCAATAGGGAACTGGTGTGAATCTGGGAGATGCAAAATTGTAATTGCATATTTGATACGAAGTCCTTGTACTGTTCCTCAGTGAACATGAGGGCTTCATAATGTGTAAGACCTCAACCTAGCTCCCATTCATTGCTGAGTCCTCAATTTTGGGCCGTTTGACTGGGAGAAGAGTGAGTCCAGGCAGACCGTTGGGCAGCTCCAAGGCTCAGGAGGGGTTGGTGGTAGAGGGGCCTACCTTGTCCTAACTCCCACCCACTGGGAGGGGGGGAGGCAGAGGGACATGGGGCAGATTTTGAAGGATGGATTCTATGGTACTGAACCTCACTAAGGTCCTTGTTCACCCAGGTTCTGTCTCCAGATCTCAGGAGTTTCCCAGCCTAGATCTAGGAATGCTTACCCCTTCCTTTAGGTTGTCAATTCCCTCTGGCCTCTGGTGGTGCGTGGAGGTGTAAGGTTGCTAGATCCCGGTTGAGAAACTCTTGGGGGAGTTGGGGATGGAGCCTGGAGAATACATAAATCTCTGTGGTGTCCAGTGCCACAGAGTCTAATTTCCAAAGCCATTTTTTTCCAGGGAAACTGATCTCTGTAGTCTGGAGATGGGTTTTAATTCCAGGGGATCCCCAGATCCCACCTGAAGACTGGCATCCCTAGGCAAGAGTCACTACACCTCGATCCAATGCAAGGGCTGGGCACAGCCTGTGCATAGATTTTTTTATTCCTAGTTTTCCCCTTGCCCTGGCAGGCATTTCCAACCCTAGGAAAATATATTCTCAGGTCTTACTAGGATTCCCAACCTTTATTGTGTTACTATGTCACTGGTGTTTAATCTTAGAAGTCACATATTTGACCCACAAATCATTCTTTTAGATAAAAAGCAACCTTCAATTTGGCTTGTTGACATTATTGTGAGTATACTTTTAGCAATTGTGAGAGCATGACAAAAATATTTATGTATATTGTAGATTTCATTTTAATGTAGATTGTAGAGCAGACTTTCTTCCAAATACCTTGTTTCTTCCAAATATATTGTTTTCCTTTGACTCAGAAGCAAGCCATACTGTGATCAGTGGGATTTACTTCCCATTGAATGGTCATAAATTTGCAGCCTAAATTAATTTTTCAGCATGCTATTTCTCTCTCTGGTGCTTTAAAAAGGCAGTATTCCCTTAAAGCCAGGAGTGACAAGTGCTCATGATGTGTTCAGGATCTTTAGCAGTGCACTACTACTCTCTAACCAGAAATAGTAGCAGTGATTCAGAGGAAAGAAAATGGGTAGAAGGGCAGCTGGCTAGTCATTTGTCACTTTGCTCTACTCAGGAAGAGCATAGAGTGATTTACCCAAGAGTTCTAGGCAATCTCTCAAGCAGCCAATCTGCCTGCTTCCATTCAGCAGAAGAACTACATCATGTGCGCGATAAGGTGGGGTGGAAGGGTCTATCCTAACATAATTTACTGTTCTGCTTCTTGTTCTAGGCAAGTAGGTGAGTGGTAAATTTACTGTTATATGCTTCCTAGCTTTATTTTCTTTAGCGTTTTTGCTAAACTTTGAGCCCGAGAATCTGTCAAAAGTAAACTGACATGTAGTGGTTGGATGAATATGTATATATGGTTATGCTACTTACAGAAATTTTTTACCTGCATCTTACATAGTAAACCACATAAACCTTTTAAAAAAAATCTGTGTCAAGGGGATGTCTACATCAGGGGTAGTCAACCTGTGCCAAACGGATGTCTACATCAGGGGTAGTCAACCTGTGGTCCTCCAGATGTTCATGGACTACAGCTCCCATGAGCCCCTGCCAGCAAATGCTGGCAGGGGCTCATGGGAATTGTAGTCCATGAACATCTGGAGGACCACAGGTTGACTACCCCTGGTCTACATGAATAAAAATTAGCAGTCGACTATCCCCCCCTCCTATTGTGGAAAAGTTGACAGTTTGAATATATAATGCTAGTTACACAAAGAAGGTCAGTGGGCACATGGGTGAGTGGAGTAATATAGTGTCAGTGATGTCTTAACAGTTACTTGTTCTGACTGCTGGGAAAGGCTAGCATACTAAAGGGTCCACTTCAGAGGTTGTAGTATGTGGTTAGATTCTAATGTCTGAATCTGTAGACTGCTTTTTTTTTCAGTGTATTTTTCTGGGTTTATAGGAAGGGAATTTTGTTTTATCAAAGGGTTATCTATCAAGATTTTGTCACTTTGGAGTCTGTTTCAGAAACTGCTTGAAACTGTTTATACTTTCTCAAGCAATACCCCCCCCCCAAAAAAAAACCCATGTCTCAATTGTCAGTTTAGCAGATTAAAAGCAGCAGTGAAAGCTGAAGAACCTTCTTTAAAATTACATCAGAGCAGCATTTTGTACATGAATGTTTGGAAAGCATGTTCTACTACTTCTATGTTATTTGGACCTGAATTTGATCTTTGCCTTCTCTGTTTTGGGGTAGGTTTTATTGAGTGCATAGATAATGATGACAAGGAGTGAAGCAGAAAGCTTTAAAGTAAGAAGGTATAGTTTAAATGGACATAGACTGACAGGACAAGAGCCTCTTGAGGTACAGGGTGATTAGGCAGCTGACATGCTGTCTGAAGCTCTGACCATGAGGCTGGGAGTTCAATCCCAGCAGCCGGCTCAAGGTTGACTCAGCCTTCCATCCTTCCGAGGTCGGTAAAATGAGTACCCAGCTTGCTGCGGGGTAAAATGGTAATGACAGGGGAAGGGAATGACAGGAAATGTGGTCTGTTGAACAATGCTGATCTAATGTCTGTATTTTTGCTACAGATTATGATGACTGACACCATGAAGCTTTAACCTCAGAAACAAATGGTTGACATACCATAAATATTGATTGGCCTTAAGCTGACTAGCAACCATAGTGAAGAAGCCTCACAGGAGCTCTTTCTTCCTTAATAACCCTATATCACAAAATCAATCATGTATGGAAGCGCTCGATCAGTTGGAAAAATGGAGCCAAGTAACCAGAGTCCTGGACGTTCACCAAGACTGCCACGATCGCCGCGGCTGGGCCATCGTCGAACCAACAGTACGGGAGGCAGCTCTGGAAGTAGTACCGGGGGTGGCAGTGGCAAAACACTTTCTATGGAAAATATCCAGTCCTTAAATGCTGCTTATGCCACTTCAGGCCCCATGTACCTAAGTGACCATGAGAATGTGGGTGCAGACACGCCTAAAAGTACCATGACTCTTGGCCGATCAGGGGGGCGTCTGCCTTATGGTGTAAGGATGACGGCTATGGGTAGCAGTCCCAACATTGCCAGCAGTGGGGTTGCCAGTGATACTATTGCATTCGGAGAGCATCACCTTCCTCCTGTGAGCATGGCATCTACAGTGCCTCATTCACTGCGACAAGCTCGGGACAATACTATAATGGACCTGCAGACACAGCTCAAGGAAGTGTTGCGGGAAAATGATCATCTGCGCAAGGATGTAGAGGTGAAAGAAAGCAAACTTAGTTCCTCCATGAATAGTATCAAGACATTCTGGAGTCCTGAGCTGAAGAAGGAAAGAGCCTTGAGGAAAGATGAAGCATCCAAGATAACTATTTGGAAGGAGCAGTATCGAGTTGTACAAGAAGAAAACCAGGTTAGTAGCTTAAGAACTTTTAGGCTGTCGACATGTGATCTGTAAGAGGAAGATCATATATTTGTTTTGTTGAGTGTCTTTTTGGGTAGCTTTCATGGGTGGTCCTGGGTTGTGTCTTTTGAGGTAAGTTATTCTGTTGATCCTTGGTTGATATATCCAGTAACTTAAGGTAGTGTCATGTGGTATGAAAATATGCAGTGTGTTTTTGCTTGAGCAGTCATATCTGTTACATGAAGAACATGGATAATAATTAAATAGAGAAAATATCTCATCAGTTCATTCTTTCTCTCCAAAAGTATTCTCAGTGTTCATTGCAGATATTCATAAATCTTAACAGTCCCTCAGAACAGTTCTAGCTTCATAATTTAGGAATTGTTGGAAGCCATGCATTTAATATGCAAATGTTTCTGAAAATCAGCTGCCAAATTTTCTTTAAAAAGAAGTACACATCTTAAAATGTGAAGACCAGAAGAAAAGAAAATATTGTGTTTGTGTGTGTTTGAGAGTGCCCCTCCAATTTCCCCTAGGGATTTTTAAATTTTGGGGCAGAATTGGGAAGCACTGGGAGGAACCCTTCTATGACATATTGTCTCAGTTCAAGTGAGAACAACATTTTCTTTCAAAACATTCCACTTGTTCGAGATGCACATCCTCAGTTATTTCCATTTGGAAAAAAATGAGAAATCTGGAAGGGCACTGATACTCCCATAGTATAAACACATACAGAATTTAAAGATTTTTTTTGTTTAAATGTTAATATTTTTGGCATCAATTAATATATTGAGATATTTATTTATAGATTAAAGAATTTGGTGTATTCAGTGTTACCAAGTTTGGATGAATATTTAAATATGATGGTACTCCAACCTGTTGTGACTCTGAGAGAGTTTACATTCAAAATAATACACTTTTCTTTGTTTGCTTCAAAATCTGTTTGCCCGATGACAAAAACCTATACATCTTATGGTAGCATAGCATACAACAGTTTGCAATTCCTCTGTAAGTGTAGATATACTTGCAATTTTTCATATAGGAAACAAAGGTATTTATACTTAAATTTAAAATTATGCCAGATATTAAAATGTATACGCTAAGTTCCAAATAGTTATTTAAATCAATAAGAAATTTAGGTTTGATAGGAAAGTAAGTTGATTTTCCATCTTGTTGTGCAGCCCCACATTGGGACTGCACAAGCGCAGGTCAGCCACGGAAGTCTTTTCTAGCTAAAGCCCTATAGGGGGCACTACCGCCCCAACACAGTGCGCATGCATGCAGGCTCCTGCTGAAACGCACATGTGATATGGGTGGAGTGCCCCTTTAACTCTCGGTTCTGAACTGCTGCCGAAAGCACCAGCCAAGACCCCAAGACAATAGGTTCACAGCGGGGATGGAGGGAGGAAATGTGTGTCTGCACACAAGGCATAAATGAACAACAGTTACAGGTAAGTGAAACCCTATTTATTTAATATATTACAGTTTGCTCTCAGAATTTTTTTCTGAAAACAAATACATTTCTTCTCATAGGTAGTGTACCTGGGACTTTATTAAGGTAATGTCATAACAGACTTTCAAATTTCATTTCGGTCTCGCACAGGGTATTCCCACTGTCACTAAGTAGTTTGGTGTTCTTTTCTGTATTGGGCATCTACTTTTGTGGCCCGAAGTGTTGCTTATATCAGGAAATCTAGACATGGTAGTGGAGAAGTCCACTTTAAAAGCAGGCGGGGGGCCTGGGCTTCCTCTTCTTCCTGTGGGAGGCGAGGGAGAGTGATGAGGCTGCAGCAGGGGGATGTGAATGGTCTGCCCTCAGTGACAGGGAGGAGGCAGGCAAGATTGGCAGGGCCTCTATAGAGGAGATGTCAAGCCCTTCCTGAGCTTGGCAGTGGTGAGGAGGTCGGTGACAGCTGCTGGGCCTTGTTGGAAAATGGGGCCAGCCTTTGTGCACAGCCTGTGGTTGGCCCTCAGTAGGGGAGGACCCTTCCACTGAGGGGCAATCAGAAAGCTGGGACAGAGCATGTCAGGCTTCTGATTGTCCCTCAATGGGAGGGCTTTCCCCCCCGAGGGCCAGTCAGAGGGCAGGCACATTGTTAGAGGTATGGTCACAATTTTATGTGGTACAATTAATGAGAGCCTTACGGAACTTTATGAATAGGTATCATAAAGTTCGTATGTTCGTACATTTGTATGATATTGATCATGTGTCTACTTTAAGGAAATAATCTTTATGACAGAACAGTTGATATAGGTAGTTGAACTAGGGCACATCTTTAAGTCGTAGTTCTGAATCTTGGCAGTCTCTTCTCCGTAAGACCCTTTTCCAACTTAAAGAAATTAACGTGAATTTGACCTGTTGAGTATAGCTTATCAGATTCAGGTATTAATCAAAGTGTGGATGTGTTTTGTTTAAAACATTTGGAAAAGATTATCATTAGCCCATCCAGTTTCTCTGTGTTTCGTTACTATACTGCATAAAAAGACAAATAGCAATAAATGGCACTTTGGAAAAGTAGCAATAGATTGCAGTTAAAATAGTGTGTTCCAGTAAAAAGCGGAAAATAAGTTTGGGTCAGATGGATACCAAAACAAAATGTTGATAGTGAAAGCACAATGTCTGTTCAACGATAATTTTGGAACTTTTGTCTTTAAGAGTTAATATCCCAGTCTAACTAAACTAATTAGATAGTGATTGTACTTAGGTATTTTAAATATAAAATACTATAAAGAGAGCTTGTTTGTAAACCTATAACTGCATTTTGGATCACCTAAATGGCTTCTTACATAATTAGAGAGGCCAATATGCCCCCTTCTCTATCCTGTTTCCATCATTCCTTACTTCCATTCTAATTATTCACTTAAGTTAATTGCCAGGGTTTTATTCTCTGAGCCTGCTATAATTATATCTATAATTGTAGGATTGTAGAACTTTGGTCCAAGCAAAAGAGGGGTACTTCTTAAAGGCAAATTGGAGCATGCTGTGAGAAACTACGGATAGTAATTAGTAGATTATAGTTAGTTTACCCCTAATTAAACTGAATTAAATTGTCTTATGCCATCAATATCTGTTGTAGTTGGCCATTTCTGTCCTTTGTAAAGATGATCAGGTTAATGAGATTTACTCTAATTAAACAGATAGGCTTTGGACACAGCCTTTGCATAGGGATTTCATTGTAATGTTGAGTAAGCACCTGGACTTCCAGTTGTACAACATGCTAATGTCAAGATTCAGTCTGTAAAGTTTCCACCATAAGTCAAAGAAATAACTGAAGGACACATTTCATTTTTTTTCTGATTCAGATTTCTAATCTTAATTGGAATTTGTTTTCCTGTGGAGTAATTACATTTTCCCACTGCAGATTTGCATTTTCAAAATCAATTAAACACGATTAAAAGATGGTGGTTCAGAATGTGTACGGGAAACAACTATAGTACCAAATATCTTTTAAAGGGCAATGGCCGAAACCAGCACTTTGCTTTAATACCTTCACGTATGTTCTTATGCAGCTTTTAAAGTCTTACTTTTCAATGCAGAAGATGCTTTAAAGAAGGACTAGAAGCTTCTGAAACATAACAAATCTTAGCAAATCATGTCTGTTCTCTTACTAGAATCAACCATGTTAGTTACTTTGTGGTTCAGTTGTTAGAATATGCAGAGGGACAGGACAAAGCACCTTGACTCCTGATGGATTCTCATTCCTACATATAACGGAACAGAGTTGATAAAAGAATCATGTTGCACAACTTTTTTTTTTCTCCATGCAATCCTGCAGGATGCTATGACTTCAAAACTACTGGTCAGTTTGCATGATTACCTAATCCTTTTGTGAATCTTCAAGGTGTCTAAGAATTCCGTTTTATTACAGCATAGTGAAATGATTGTCGTTCTGGAAGTTGCTTCAGCCTGTCCAACTCAAGTTTGAGTTTTTTAAAATTTGTTCTGCCCCCTTCCTCTGTTTCCCCTGTTGGGGGTGGGGGCAAGAATTCACTTTTAGTCTTCCATTAGGTGATGTCATCCGCACTGATCCTCTTGGATGGAGGTGCCTTAAAGGTACAGGTATCTCCTGTGCAAGCACCAAGACATGTCTGACCCTTGGGGTGACGCCCTCTAGCGTTTTCATGGCAGACTCAATACAGGGTGGTTTGCCAGTGCCTTTGTAAGGAGGTGCCTTACAAATCTTAAAATTGCAAATAAACTGAAGGGGCCTTGCAATCCATATGCCCAGTCTCTCAAGATTTTGTGATTAGCTTTCAGATTACAACCATCTGATTATACTTTGTTCTTAAAGAGTAGACATGTTCTGTGGCTTGTCACTGCAGTTTTGTTTTGACAAGTTCCCTGGTGCGTCTTCATCTGCCACCTGCATCAGCAGACAGTCTTGACAACATAATGCTCTAAAATGCCCATATGCTAGGATACTGATGATCTCCTCGGCTGTTCTGTCACAGATTGCCTTCTACAGGTTCTTTTGACCAGCATTTTCTCCATAATACTGTATTGTAAACCAACTATTGTCACAAAGATTAACCTTTAAAGGTCCCAAGGTGAACAAAAACATTGGATTTTTTAAAATAGTAGTTCTCTTTAAATTTCGTCTCCCCCTATGTAATATGACGGCTTTTAAAACCTTGAGTTAAAGGTTAGTTTTCTGGATTAGAGAATTGGAGCAAATGTTATTGACTTTTGAGGGGGCATGCAATATATTATATAGGGTTGCTAGGCTTTCCACTTGTCACCTTTGTTCCCTGCTGTCAAAAAATAAAAACACCAGCATCATCCATGGTGTGTTATATTACTCCTGGGGAAAATCTGGAATGACACCATGGGAAGCCTGCATACCTACTCTCGCCTTAAATCGCCACCTGTTTCCCCCCCCTCCTCAGTCCTCCTTGAATCTGCCTCTTAATACTTGTGCTCCTTGTGTTTGTGAATTCCTGTGGACAGGAAAGGAAGGGGAGGGTGGGCCCAGATTGGGAAGTCATCTAGGAGAGGAGGAGCAAAAGAGGTGGCAGCCCTCAGAATGAGGCTGGCTCATAATGGGCCCTGCCTCCTCTTCTTCTCTAGGTGGTGACGCTGCGGGGAAGGGAACTGGAAATATAGTAATCTTGTTTACATTTAGTTTTCATTATTGTGTGAAGCTGGAAGGGTAAAAGCAGTTGGAGAACTAAACTGGTAATCCGTTAAATTTTTATTTATTTATTTTACTTCTAATCTGCCACTCATGGCAATGCCGGCTTCTGATGGCTTACAACAATTTAAAATACAATATATATAATATACACATCATTAAAAACCTAAAAATAGCCCAATACTAATATAGCCCAAGCTATATTAATTGGCATAATCCCACAATTAAAGCTGTTTAAGGGGTAAAATAACAATGGTAAAATAAAATGGCCAGATGAAAGCACCTGGCTTTTTGGGGGAGTGATAAGGTAATTTCTTTTAATTGATGGTTTCCTTGAACAAAGCTAAATATGTGGTCCCCAGAAGTGTGTAAATGAATCTACTAGTTTATCCCTTGTGCTAATTTGGACATAATTCTTCCCCATATCTATTTTTGTACATTAGTATTTCATGTTAATTCTTCGTATCCTAGTTTCCTGTTTAGTTTTCCTTCACTATTTTGGATCTGCAAAAGTGGATGTATCAGATAAACATGGGAGAAGGTAATTGTCAAGAAAGCCTGTAAACATGGCCTGTTCATAAGACAATTTTTGCTGGCCAGAGATAAACAATACAGGTGGATATATAAACTCTGGTTTCTTAGACCGGAAATAGTCCGAAAAGTGAAAGTTGGAGACAGTACAGTAACTGCATGGAGAAATCAACAGAAAGATTAGATTGCTCTTGAAGTTGGATTATAGGACTGAGAACATTAGGGAAGGTATTAATTAACTTACCTCCTAATAGAATAAGCTTCTCTTGGCAAGCTACCACCAGCTAAGATGGGCACAGGTCCCATTTGTGACCAGTCAGTCTTTTGGCCCAAGTGCACCTAAGTATTGTTGGGTGCTTGTGGCAGAAACGCATACAAATAAACAGTGGTGTTACACAAACAGGAAGTCTCCTGATTTAATTGGGGGAATTAGCAATTTAATTGGAGACTATGGGTTTCCACCTATATATACCAGTTATTCCCTTAAGAAACGTTAAAAAAATCAAATGTAAACAAGAAAGTTGTTTTATTAAGGGGAATTTAGAGGGGTGAAACCGCAAACAATGCATCCTGGAGCATCCTGGAGCTTGTATTCAAACCCTTGTTGCTACATCTGGGAAATAATAATTCATTGGAAACTAGCAAATTGTCTTTCTTATTCTGAACTCTGGCTTGGATCCTTTTTTGGTAGCCTTTCTGAGCTAAGACTTGAGCCATTTTAGTGGCATCCAGTGTTCTATCTCATCCATTATATATATATACTAGTAGTAGAGCCCGCTGAAACCAAAATTCAGCGGGCGCTAGGGGCCTGGGGAGCTTCCCCCCCCCATCTGGAAAAAAGCTCCCCAAGCTGGGGAACTTTTTTCCTCCCCCCCCCCCCCCCCCCGATCTGGGTAAAAGCTCCCCAGGCCCCGGGGAAGGCAATCCGCAGCTCGGATAGTCTTATCAATGGAAGTTGGAAAGGAGAAAATTCTTGGTTGGCTTCAAGCATGGTATAGGGATGCTGGTTGCTCTACCATCATCATTCTGCCTCTTTCCACCAACACCACCCCACTGTGGATTTCTGGAGTATCTCTAGTGGAAACAAATAAGAGGGCTTGGAAAATACAGAAACAGGCATCTCAAGCCTGTAAATGAAACAGTAATGCAGCGCTGTATGTAATAACAAGGGCCAGCCTGGTAGTGGTTGGAGTGACAAACTAGGATCTGAGAAACCCAAGTGTGAATTCCCACTCTGCTTTGTGGGCTTGCTGGATGACCTTGAGTTTGTCACATATACTGAGCCTAATAAAACCAAGGTCAGTGATATAAGCTGGTTTCAGTCCCTACTGGGGAGAAAAGGGGTATAAATGAACTAAATAAACATACCTAAATCTTCACCATTCTACAGACTTTCCTGTGATATCCGTGCTTGAACAAATTTGAATGTAGAGGAAAATATTGATTATAACGTAATATAATAGTGTATTGTGTTTGTGGATCAAAGAGAAGTGGCCAGGACTTAAATTATTTTGCCCACTGATCAGCCAGCTTTCCCTTTGAGAGGTTTCATGATTGCATCATGTGACACTGGATAAACTTCTAGCCAGGCCTAGAGGGATAGCTGCTGTTTAGCCACTCCTGTAATGGCTCCAGCCTTTTGAATGCCTACTTTGACTTGAAGAAGATTCAGAGGTGGTTAGGGTTAGAACTGAGGAAACCAGGGCCAGATCCCCATTCTACCATGGAGTTCACTGTGAACTTGGGCCAATCACACAGGGAGGGGAGAGCGAAGGAATGCAGGGTGGCATACATGGAGGAAGGGCTAATATAAACATACAATATAAGAGATACTTTTTAATAAGGTGTTTTATCCTGCTTCAGCCATCTTAAATTTAATCACTGCCAACAGCAGGACAAGTAATCTTTCATGCTCTCTTTCCCATGTGTCCAAGTTATTCATTTTTGGTTGTCCCTGCTGATGTATCCTGCATATGCACCCACACGTACATCCTTAAACTAAATGGAGTTATTCATATGGTATAATAGAGTTGACAAATGTACACGCTCCAAGTATTTTTCAATAGAATTTTAATCCCTTGGTTTTTCTGCTGCCTTTGAGATAATTCAGCATAAGAGCTCTTTTAAATGCAAGTTGGTTTGTGGAATTGCCAGTTACATTAAATCCTATTAAAATCAGAGCTTGGCATCTAAAGTGAGCTTTAAACATTATAAAAATAACCCTCACATTTCCATACAAATATAATTCCCAATGTCCCTGAGCAGTCATGAAGTGAACATGCATTGTGCTCTGAAGTTAGCTAAATTGTACATTGCAATGGTCCTGCTGGACACATGATGTTAGCCCTTTTTTTAAGGTTTTGTGTATGAACCAAAAAACGAATGTCAAGGAATCCCTTTAGAGCAGTGGTTCTCAACCTGGGGGTCAGGCCCCCTTTGGGGTCGAACAACCCTTTCACGGGTCACGGCTGGCAGGACAAGCAGCTTGGCTGGGGGTGGGCATCCACATAACAGTATTGCAGGGTAGATTGAGCTAGAGCGTTTGTCTGTCTGGAACAGTGGAAAAGAGAGAGATCGGCATGGTGGGACAAGAAGCAGAACTGAACTGAGAAACCCCTGGAAAAAAAAACAATTTATATACACTCATGAACAATGGGTCTTCACACAGTTTTGGTTTAATTTCTGTGAAAGAACACTTGCATAATTTTATGGTTGGGTGTCACCACAACATGAGGAACTGTATTAAAGGGTCGCGGCATTAGGAAGGTTGAGAACCACTGCTTTAGAGAGACTACCATTACCACCAGTGTTGAGGCAGTAGGTTCTGCAGATTTTCCTGTGTTTTTAGAGCTAATTTACATGATTTATTTCCTTTAGAAAGTTGGACTTTGTTCATAGTACAATGAACTTTTCATAGAAAGTTGGCCCTACAACTTGTAGTTCATATTACAATGGTTGCTAAATTCTTTGTACATCAAATACTGTACCCCCAGTTTCGAGGCATATATTCAAGAAATTGCAGTCCTTACTATGCAAATCTGTATCTGTCTTTCAGTATAATTTATTACTCTAACCATTATGGTCAAAGCCAAAACTAAAGAAATATCATCACTCTAAAACTTCGTAAATCATTTCTAGTGTTCAGAAAATTGGAATCTGAACACATTTCACACACGTTTACAGGGAAGGAAACCAGATAAATTAATATATTATTACATTTTAGCCATTCACCAAATTAACCTCAAGCCACTTTTTTGATTTCTGAGCAGCAGACTTCTGCTTTTTAATGAATTTGTCATGGTTATCCAGTAAAAAGAATCCAAGTGTGTGGATTAAATTTTCCTGATAACTCTTTGAAAGAAAGAAGTGTTAATAGCAGTTTTCAGCATCTCTTTCAGTAAATATTTCATCATCATTTCTTCACCTATAATTACATTCTGTGCTAATAACAGTGCCGTAGTATCTGTCCAATGCTCACCAGTGCCACATGGCTTCAGCTTCTGTTATACCCAAAGGCTTGTAGGCTGGGAACAGTTCAGTTTCTGCCAAATGTATTGTTTGTGCTGTGGTTAAACGCGCCACAATAAAGCATGTTAAAAGAGTAGCAGAATCGTCTGGGACACCAGAAGGTGCTTCTACCAGTGATATTTATATGTGACATGTGCAGTCCGTGTGCAAGGTATCATGTAACTTAATTTCAAGGAAGTTCAAGAAACATATCTGGATGCCATCCAAAATTAACTGAGAAAATATTAATGCTACAGTTTCCTTCATGGTGCGTAGGGATATGCTTTTTGCTGGAGGGGAGGGAGCTTAAAATTAGGCTTTATACTTTGAATGTGATAATTATTCTGTGATGCAGCCCTGATATGAATCTGCTTCCAAGCAGGAAGTGTTAAAATTATAATGCTACCTGCTGGTCAGCATTAAATATGTAGGAAAGCTTGATTAGCTGCCCTGCATTATAATTCACCAGAGTCTTGAGCCATAATTGCAGAAGCTGGAAGAGAAAAGAACAGACACCGCTAGGAAGAGGTGAGAGCCAGTGTGAGAGAATATAATGAGTGGCAAATAAAAGAAGCCAGACATGAAGTGCAAGCCAGTAGCTTGATGGGTAAGATGGAATCAGTGAGACAAACCTGAGTTTCCTGCATAGTGCAGGTGGTTGGACTAGATGACTCATGAGGTCCCTTCCAACTCTATGATTCTATGATTCTGTGAAACTTGAACGAAGACCAGAAACCAGGATCAGAGCCAGGTGACCTTAACTCATGCAATTACCTTAATTATGACTGTACAGGGCTAAAGGGGTTGAATGTCAGGATGAAAACTGTACTAAAGGAAAGTATGTGGTTTGAACAGTTAAAACAAGAGGCTGGAAGGTAGACCTAGGTGGCAGGGGTAAACCTAGGTGTGAAGTCACAGTAAGTACAAGCTGAGCTAGAAGCCTAAGAGCATTTAAGATCATTTTTAATAATAAAAAAGAGCATGTTGATGCACCTCCTAGACACCTGTGTACTATAATTTTCTGTGCCTGTTAAGTCATCATAAAGTATGATCAGTAAGCACAAGGGTATGTTTCACACATTATAAGCCACCCAACATCATATTGTGATACAGCATAGGCAATCTCTATATGAAAGCTGGACAGAGGCCAGTTGAAAACCTGTATCCCCAACACTTTTCTATCCCAGTATTCCATCAAACTACTTGCTAAGATGTCATTGAAGACTGTTACTTCACTCTGTCTCGTTGAAAGCACCAGCTTGATCATATCAGTTTCCATCCTTCTTCTTTCCATGGGAAGGAGTTTGGGAGGAAAAGGAGAGCAAAGCAAAAGGAGGCTAGAAAGGGTCATAGAGGAAAGCGTAAAAGAGAAGGGGGGCACTTCAGGCACAAAATAGATGGAATAAGAAGGAAGGGAGATATGTACCACAATACAAAAAAAGCAGAGAAGCCCACTTTACGCCACCACTTTAAACTTCAGGTTCCTGCTGGCTCATTGCCATCACTACTACTTTTATGTGCTGACCAGCTCTGATTATTTCCATTCTGATGAACTGAGAAACCCCAGAAAAAAAACAATTTATATACAATCATGAACAATGGATCTTCACGCCTTTTGTCAGTTTTGGTTTAATTTCTGTGAAAGAACACTTGCATAATTTAATGGTTGGTGGTCGCCACAACATGAGGAACTGTATTAAAGGGTCGTGGCATTAGGATGGCTGAGAACCACTGTTCTAAGATTTCATCAGGATGCGTACTGTTAAAGGTATTGACCTTTAAGGTTATACGCGGCATGGGTCCCGTCTACCTGCGGGACCGCTTGGTTGCTTATGCCCCCTGCAGGGCACTCCGCTCTGCGGGTATGAATTTACTGGTTGTCCCGGGCCCACGGGATGTTCGCCTGGCCTCGACCCGGGCCAGGGCCTTTTCAGTCCTGGCCCCAACCTGGTGGAATGAGCTCCCAGAAGAGCTAAGAGCCCTGCAGGATCTACCAGCTTTCCGCAGGGCCTGTAAGACGGAGCTCTTCCGCCAGGCATATGGTTGAGGCCAGGGCAGCTCTCCCACTAATCCATCAGAGGATCCCCTCCAATATTGAGATCTCTAACATCGAGATCATGGTTAGATCTATTGTATTGGTGCCACCCTCTTCTGAACATTATTCTTTCCACCAGGCTGAACTAAGATCAGAATTGTGACCACCGCCGCTATATGTTATATGTAACTTTTAATTGGGGTTTTTATGGGGATTTTATTGTGTTTTAACTATTTATGTTGTAAACCGCCCTCAGACCTATTGGGAGAAGGGCGGTCTAAAAATTAAATAATAATAATAATAATAATAATAATAATAATAATAATAATAATAATAATAAAACCAAATATGGGTTTTCTTCCCCAAGTGGTCTCTAAGTAACTTCTTGGTCAAGAGGCCTCCCTCTTGACCTCTCCCCCCCACACACACCCCTAGCTCAGAAGCAGAGAAGATGTTCTTAGCTTCATGGAGTGGGCTGATCCAGGCAATATAGGAATCTCCTCCCTGCCTATACCCCCAAAAGAGTTTTGCGCTCTGCCACTTCCAACTGGCTATGGATCCCTGGCCCCGGAGAAGCACGCCGGTCCTCAACAAGAGCCAGAGCCTTCTCGGTTCTGGCCCCCACCTGGTGGAACAAGCTCCCTGAGGAGATCAGAGCCCTGCCCAACCTTCCACAGTTCTTCCTCTCCCGTTTGCCTGATCCAATGAAATGGCTTGAATAAACACTTTGACTTTATTTCTAAATAAATAAATCGTCTTGCCAGCCATGAGATAAGCCTCTAATTATAAGCCTTCCACTCACATTGTTTTCCTTTTGAAATATCCCTTTAGCTCATTTTTCCTCATGGATTTCTGCTACATTTGTTGGTATCTGAAAGGGGGTAGGTAGCATCCAGCTGTGGATTTTGTCCTGAAGTGTATGGATCTGTGGGATAGTCTCTGTCCCTCCAGTCGCAGCTGTGACTGCTCCCTACTTTATTTACACTTTTTGGTCTGCTGCCTCCAGCAGTGTTTGTATGTGAGGGCCAGTTCCATATGGACTGTCCAGCCTTCAGCCTAAATAAATAGAAATCTAAGTACTTACAAAGAAGGGGGCACATTTGATGAAGTCGTTGACTTGTGGAATTCACAAATATTGTAGTGATTAAAAGCAGCTGGTGGCTTTAAAAGAAAACTTGACAAATGCATTGATGATTCTATCCGTTCAGTTGTGTCCGACCCTCGGCAATTCTATAGGAAAGTCTTCGCCATGAGTCCCTGTCTCTGAATGCTTCTTTTAATTGGTTCATGGTCATCCCTGTATCGGCTTTGATCGTGTTGAGCCAGTGGACCCTTTGGCGACCACGTTTCCTTTTGCCGCTGACCATGCCAAGCATTAATGATTTTTCTAACGAGTTTGATCGCATGATGTGTCCAAAGTAAGTGAGCTTCAGCCATAATATCTTCCCTTCTAATGTCATAGTTGGTTTGCTCCTCTCTAAAACTGTCTTGTTGGTAACTTTGGCTGTCCATGGTATTTGCAGCATTTGTCTCCAACACCATAATTCAAAAGCATCTATTCTCCTCCTGTCTTCCTTCTTCAAATGCATTAATGGGGGGGGGGAATCTTTTTAATGTGACATTTCGATGTGCTATCTAGGAGAGTTATATCTCCTAACATCCTATTGTTCTAAACACTGTTAGTAGTGATTAGAATTGATGCTGTAGCATTAACGAGCTTTCTTAAATTCTGTTTCACTTTCCTGGGTTTTTTTACATTGGCTTTTTGGTGCCAACTCCATACAGTGTATCTGAATGCAATATATAAAATGTAATTTTTAAAACATATTGAAGGCTTTTACTGACAACATAAACATGGTGCGTATTGACTAGTATGGAAAATGTGTAAATGTACAAAGAACAAGGTGGGGCTTGCCTGTCATTTTCTAATGTTTGAGAGGTAGTTGATTTGCTATGCAAAAATGTGTGTTCCTTTCAAGTTTTATATACCTCTTAGCTCGTTGCCAAAACCCCTTACATGTTAGCAAACTCACTTATTTGGGTTTTATTTCCAGCATATGCAGATGACAATTCAGGCTCTTCAGGATGAGCTTAGGATCCAGAGAGACCTGAACCAGCTTTTCCAGCAAGACAGCAGTGGCAGACCAAATGAACCTTTTGTAGCAGAACTTACAGAGGAAAACTTTCAGCGACTGCATGCAGAACATGAACGCCAGGCCAAGGAACTCTTCTTGTTACGCAAAACTTTGGAAGAAATGGAGCTGCGCATTGAAACTCAGAAGCAAACCTTAAATGCTCGTGATGAGTCCATCAAAAAATTGTTGGAAATGCTACAGAGCAAAGGGCTGTCTGCAAAAGCCACAGAGGAAGATCATGAGAGGACCAGACGGTTGGCAGAGGCAGAGATGCATGTTCACCACCTGGAGACCTTACTGGAACAGAAGGAAAAGGAGACCAATCTGCTGAGAGAGGTGAGTAGTGATCCTTGTATGAAAACCCTTTTGCTCCTCCATTCAGTTCTATTTTTTTTCTTTCACAGTTTAAAGTTAATTACTCTTCATCCTTATCTCTCAATTTATCCAGCGCTTCTCAAGTAATTAGCTATTCTTCCCCACTTAATGTTTTTTTGTTGGCATTAGATGTGTAGTTTAAAATGTTGGATGCTATGTAAATCCCGTGTACTCAATATTTAGTTACTATACACTTGGAACAATATTCATTGGAAATAATTGACAAAACTACATTTGTTCAATCCTACCTTAATTTTTCGTTGTCTATTTTGAAATTCTTTGCAAAGTAGTAAACCTAAGTGAGTGTCTTGCATCATCTAAATGCTAGCAACATTTAATTCTTGGATAAAGTTTTTTGTATTAAAGGAAAACACTAATCCACAAAAACATATCCTGGAACAAAATGTTGTTAAAGTGCCACAAGAATCCTATGCTGTTTTTTTTTTCTGCAGCAGATTAACATGGCATCTCCTCTGATAAGGAAGTGCCTGTTTCTTCCTTTAGTCTGTTAAAGTGACTGATGACTTTTTATAGGCCTGAGAAATAGGCCTACATCTAGAAATTTGCATTGTTTTACTTCAGATCTCCTTACCATAAATAACTCATTCTGACCACAGTGTGTTCAGTTCACTTATTCTGTATATGTCTTATGATGGAAGCCTGTGTGTATAGGAAGCCTGTGTATTTTGATGGCAGTTTCAAGGTATTGTCACAACAGGAAGTGATACAGATGTGGGTACCCTTACTCAAGTTTGAAACGTTTACCTCAGCTTGGTGCATGAAGCCTGCCTCATTACAATGATTTGTTCGGACAGGATTGTGATATTATTCCTGAATCCCTCTTATGTTTGTTGAGCTGAGATTTACAGTGGATGAAGCTGCATGTCTGAAAGTAAGAAAACATTTGCTTGAATCAGTATATTGGCCTATGTATTTGGTTGTATTTTAAAAACTAAATGAACAGTTACCTGTATTTAGAAATACAAGAGAAAATCTTGGCAGCAGTAATCTGTGCTTGCTCTGTAGTTTCCATGGAAACAGTCAGATTGCTATGAAAGGATATTTGATGAAATCATTTTCTGCCTTGGATTCATAGCCTAAAACATTGCTTAAAATGTAATAACTGTTGCTTTCTGGAACATTGCATTCTCCAATTTAGTGTAAACAGTTCACAAAATTATGGTAAAATTTAGCTGAATAACACTACAGACAGTAGGCACCAAATAAGTATCATGCTACCTAAATGTTTTTTGTCATTTTATTCCTCAGAAAATGGGGTGGGGGGAGGCAGACTGATGAAAGGCTTTTCATGCATTCAGGTGAAGGTTAGGCAGACAAGAAGTAGAAGTAGGTTTTTTATTTATTATTATATACCAATTGATATATATTTTGCCTTTTGGCTAAAAAGGCTAAAGACAGTTATCTTATATTTTATATATTTGCTCTATTCGCTTTATGTTTTATATATTTGCTGTACCAAACTTATGGCAGCATGCAAAACCAAAATGATATTTCATGTTATTTTGCTTCTCTGGTTCTGTAAGTAAAATATATGCAGAGGAGCGTTTTAGATGTAGAGAATGCCGACGCCTTGAACTGTTAAATAAGAAGCGTAGTATCGTCGTAGTATCCAGTGAATGCTTTTTCATGGCTCTGTATTGGTCAATAGGTGTTTCTCAGCACCACCCAAAGCTTCCAAACACTTCAGGGACAGTTTAAGCACATTTGAACCCTATTGCTTCTGGATTGATGGGAAATTATTCTAACTGATGACGATGCTAGTAGCAAGCAAGTTAAGTCGAATACATCTCTTAAATGTTATAGTTTTCTTTCCAGAATTATTATTGTTATGGTTATATGCTGACATGCCATTTTTTGGTCACCCTTTCTTCCTATTATGCCAAGGAAGAATTTAGAGGTAATAAAATTTCTAATTTCTGCCAGTAGCGGAATGTTCTGTGAAGGGTATGATGATCCTTATATTCTGAACCTTAAAAGCATAAATAAGCTTACATGCTTATGATTGGATTTCCCTCTCCTCCTTCCACTCCTCTAGTTCTAGTCAATTGTTCTTGGCATACTTTAAAGAGAAAGCTATTGCTTGGGATCAGTTGAAAAGGACCTGTTTAAGGTACACTGAAAACTGATTTCATACATGTCACTTTGATTCTCTTTCACCTGATGTTGGGGGAGTGCACATGTGAAAGACAGAAATGTGTCAAGAATGAGCGGAGAGGAGAGGGAAAAGAGCACTGCAAGTTCAGCAAAAAGGGAGTACAGCAGACACTGCCCTGTTCCCTTCATTCTAGCTTTGCTTTCCAGTTCTCCACTTCCTACTGCCTAAATTCTCTCTGTGTATTTAATGTAACTAAAAAGGCATGTCACTTTCTTCCACAATTGTGATCTTGAACTCTGTTATCCATATCTTTCTCCATATCCCCAATTCCTAAACACTGAAGATTTTTTAAAAAATTGTTTAGAGAAGGCTGCGTTTCATCTGTATTGATCTGTAGACTAATAATTTAATTACTCCCCCCCCCCAAAAAAAAATAAACCTGACAGAATTGCAGAGAAAAGAAATAGATAGGGATGTTAACACTGTATGGGTTAGAAATAAAATCACCATCATTATTGTACCAGCAGTACCTTATGTAACCAGAGGCAGGGGAAAGAGAAGACAAGTAATGTAAAAAGGTAGCATTGTATATAATATTATGGGATTGTGTTTACAAATAGTTGTAAGGTGCTGAGGCTCAATATCGAAGAGAGGGTGGGGTTATCATCTCCCACACAAAGTGATGGGGAAAATTTAGTCCAAAAGTGCCTTTAAGACCATCAAAGATTTATTCAAGGCGTGAGCTTTTGAGTGCATGCACACTTCTTCAAACAAAATCATAAGAGCACAGATATAAGGATAAAGTAAATTAGTGGCAAATTAGTAAATTGTGTCATAATATCCAAACTATGCAGTGTGGTAATTCTTTGCTATAACAGCTAATCAGTCCTTTTGAGTTCAGTTGTAGTTCAGTTGTCATGGTTAGTCATGGCAAATCTTGCCTCATCACTGAATGGCCTAGTTTCTGTTCATGTGTTTTGTTGTGTGTGCTTTAATCATGCAGTTTGTGGAAGCATTGTGGGTTTCTACATTTAACATACCTGAATATGGGAAGATTCTTTTTCTAAAGTGTATCTATATGAAATGGAATAGAATCCTGCTGCCCTCCTCTCACTGTGATATCAGGAAAATCCAAACATAGGGAACCCAGATTTTATCTGGAAATTACCTTTCTTTCATGTAACTGAGCAGATAAGGAGAACTGTTGATTTTCCAGTGGTTTGTCCAAGTTATAAGACTTAGGGCCAAACGAAATGTGACAGCAGCCACAGGTCCATCCTGTGGCCACCAATGCTGTTTCAAAAGTCATTGCA
Source organism: Paroedura picta (assembly GCF_049243985.1). Lineage (NCBI taxonomy): Eukaryota > Metazoa > Chordata > Lepidosauria > Squamata > Gekkonidae > Paroedura > Paroedura picta. The sequence goes on from NC_135373.1 coordinate 113,524,395, forward strand.
ATGTCTTAATGGCTGGTGAGGCCTTTATCTGGATCCAACATACAGCACAGCAGCCCCTGGAGTTCTTGTTTCTCCTCCCTACCTTTTCAAGTGCCAAAATAGCCATCAGGGCTGTTTCTGCATCTGAGTAGACATGGGAAGGGAACAGGGGTCCTGAGGACACCAAGCCACATATTTGATACTGAACAGGGCCTTGCAACATTTTTTTTTAACTACAGTAGCTTTAAAAGAGTGTTGGTGGCCATGGGATGGACCCAAGGCTGCTGTCAACTTTAGTTTGGCACATCTGTCTGCTAGTATATAAGGTTAACCTAAAACAACTTCCCATAATTCAAAGATACAATTTAAACAAACAAAACCATTTAAGAAGCTACGTCTTTGGCCAATCCTGTACTCACTAGGACAGTTCAGCCACAGGTTGCAAGCCACAGGCCATGTGCCAAGTTAAGGGCCAAGTGTCCTTCAGCTCATGCTAAAAGCTAACACCTCTGGTCAAGCTTTATTCCTGTAACCAGAAAAGAAAACAAAAGACGGTTAGATTGTACAGAATTGGCCAAGAGATTACTTTTCAGTCTTTCAGATGCTTAGATACCGTATAGAAGCAATACTTTGTCCATGGTTGATCCTTAAAAAAAGATTTGTTACAAAATTTAACTTGACTAGGAAATGTCCTTCAGAAAGATTCCTGTTATGTAACTGCCAGGAGCAGTCTTAGATTTTATTGGATGTGCTTTCTTCCTTGGGATTCTTTTGGGTGCTGTTTTTACTACAATTTATTTTTTGTATTTATTTTATTACATTTCTATAGTGCCTTCCCCTAAGCCTGAGGGTGGTTCACATAGAACGTAACAGAATAATACATTAAGCTGACTGATTATAACATACAAAGATAAAGATAACAGTAATAACAGTAAACCGATAATAACATTCTAACAATGAATAATCTAACAGGCCTATGATTGGTCAGATCTGTTGCATGGGTTCAAGGGAAGGGAGGATTGGGGGCCCTGTAGGTGTAGGTTTGGTTGACTTCAACCAAATGCCTGGTGGAGGAGCTCCCTTTTGCAGGCCCTGTGGAACTGTTTTAGTTCCGTCAGGGCCTTAATCTCCTCTGGGAGCTCAGGTTCAGGACAGAAAAGGCTCTGGCCCTGGTTGTCAAGTGAACTTCCTTAGGGCCAGGGATCACTAGCTAGCTGGAGGAGGCGGAGCGCAGGGCTCTTTGAGGGATGTAGGCAGAGAGGTGGTCCTTCAGGTACACTGGCCCCAGACCTCATGAGTTGCGTAGGGTGAGTTGCAAAAGTCTAGTCTGGAGGTGACCGTCAGATGGATCATTATGCCTAGGTGTTCTGGGGCCAGGTTGGGTGCTAGTATGCTTAGCAAAGATGGTAGAAGGCCACCTCTTGTGACCTTGGGCCTCCATGGAGAGGGAAGCATCCAGGATCATGCCCAGGTTCCTGGTGGAGGGAACCAATGATAGTTTCAGTCAATCCACGTTGGGCAGACATGCTTCCTCGCTTGGACCCTTCCTGCCCAGCCACAGGATCTCTCTCTTTGACAGATTGAGATTTAGACAACTGTGCTTGAGCCACCTCATCACTGCTTCCAGGCAGCTGGCTAATGCTTCTGGGGGAGAATCAGAGTAGTCATCCATCAGGAGGAAGAGCTGCATGTTGTTCACATATTGGTGACAATCCAGCCTGAATTTCCGTACCAGTTGGGCAAGAGGGCTCATGAAGATTTAAATAGGATTGGACCGCTCCTTGCAGGACTCTGCATGTGAGCTGGTGGGGGCTTGAAGATATCTCCTAGTGCTAGCCTCTATCCGTGACTCCAGAGAAAGGAGATCAGCCATTGAAGGGCTGTCCCCCAAATTCCATTATTGGTAAGACAATGAACTAGAAGCTCATGGTCAACTGTGTCGAACGCTGTTGAAAGGTCTAATAATACAAGCAGCACCAACCCGTCTCAGTGCAATTGGCAGCTGAGGTCATCTGTCAAGGCAACTAGTGCTGTTTCTACCCCATGGCCAGGCTGGAAACCTGACTGGGATGGGTCTAGGACTGAAGCTTCTTCCAGGAATGCTGATATTTGGTCCGTGATCGCCCTTTCAGCCATTTTCCCCAGGAACGCTAGGTGCGAAATGGGTCTGTGGTTGTCGAGCTCTCTTGGGTGCATAGGTGGTTTTTTTCAGCAGGGGTGAACCATTTCCTCTTTTAACCCCTCTGGGAATTCTCCTATTTTGAGGGAGGGGTTGATTATCTCCTGGAGGGGGCCCGTTATTCTTATGTCTGGTGTTTTTATTAGCCACAATGGTCCAGGAGTCTAGCAGGCATGCGGTTGGTCTCGCTGCTGTAAGCATCCTGTCCACTTCAATCAGTGTGATTCATCTGAAGTTACTCAGTGTTCTCTCCAAAGATGGCCAAGGGGCCTCCAGTTCACTTTCTGTATCTAAGGTTGGAGGGAGGTCATGGTGCAGAATGACTAGCAAATGCCTCACAGCTGATATCCAATTGGCTATTATTTTGTTGCCCTTCCTCTAGAGCAGTTAGAGATCAATCTACATTTTTAATTAAAGGTTCAATTATGGTCCAGTTTCTTCAATGGAGTGTCTTATCAAATAGCCAGATTTACTTTGTTCTGAAAGAATGTAGAATCCCTGTGGTAGCTGCAAGTTTCTCAGACTTGTAACATTGTGCTGCTATTTTAAACACAGTTAAGTCATGTCCAAATGGACGTAAAGAAACATTGTTGTTTTTGTCAATAAGATCAATAATTAAAACTCATCTTTGTTCACAAAAGAACAGAAAGCCTTTAGGGAAGCACTAAAGTTAGAATTCAGCATATCTGGAGGAAGAAAGTTTAATTGAGATTCAAATCCCAAATTGGTCTCCTGGTATGCTAAAATGCTTCTGCAGTTTGCTGATTTTGGCTGTGCTGCTAGGGTGATATATTCTTTTCCATTCTTTTCTATTGTCTTTTTTCTAGTTGCTTATGGTGTTTGATGATCTTAATTGTTGGTGTTTATGTTTTCTGCTTTTTTGTTGTTGAATTTCTTGTTAGGAGGTTGTATTAGCTGGAAGGCTGAATACAGATATTAAGCTGAAGTGTAAAGATAAGCCTGAAATGCTGCAGGGCATGTCTACAAAATAAGAGCCACCAAAAAGAACACACATTTATTTTGAGTGGGTGACAGCCTTGCTACCAATGGTAAACTGCCAGTGTGGCCTCTGAACTTACAACCTCTCAAGTTCATGAGAAGAGGCACTCCCTTAAATAACACAGACCTGTTCAGTGTAGGACTTGAAGCACTAAATCAGCATCTTCCCCAAATACAACTGACTATCACCTCCTGGCACCACCATATTCTTGATGTAGCTTACATAAATGCAGCCCTGTGTATAATATGCTGCAGTTGTAGACATCTAGAATGCACCAGGCATGCAACCTAGTAGCGTGTCTGGTGTTGCCCATAAAGAGATGCTGTTGGAGTATCAATTAAAGCTGTTATAAAAGCCCTTTTGAGGCCAGGAGCATATCCAGAAATACTCCCAGCATGAACTCGATTTTTGAAAGAAGTGTGATCTCCCACCTAAGACAAAAAGAAACAGTTTATTATTTCCTGGATTCCAATATACATAACAGTTTTATCCAGATTGTGTTCACACTTATCCACATCCAGTCTATTTCTGACTTGATTCTTTTTAACTTCCTACACCTAAATCTGCTGCTGTGTGTGTGTGTTTAATCTGCATACATACCACTTCACCCTAAACGTTTATAGGTGGTTAAGATAGATTCCTGTGGGACTCCAAACAGTGGTTAGTTATGGAGTGTAACAGTAATCCCCAGCAGTGCCTTGTGCTAGCTACTCACAGAGTGGAGTAGCACCAAACAGTGCCCCTAACTCCCAGAGTACACAACTAGTTTGGAAAATAATGAGGCCAATGATTTAAAGAGCTTCTGAGGGGTAGATAAGAATAAACTGTGTCTCCCTTCTCCCAATCTTTGTGGGAAGATGTGGTAGCCAGTATTGGGCTCCCACTTGTGAAAGAAGAACTGAGTGGTTAATTTAGTTCAGTGGTTTTCAGGAGCGGCTAACTAAATGCCTCTCAGTGTTTACAAACAGGGTATTAATGGCAGTAAGTAATTTCAGAAGAATTCTGTAATATGTCAAATAATCCCAAAAGTATTTTTGTGGTTAGAGGTAGAGTTATGACAAAGTGTATAGTAAGATTTTATTCTAGAGCAAGGATTATCATATATAGGAAATCCCATCCTACTTGTGGTCCTTGCTTTCTCTTTTCTTAGAATCATAGAGTTGGAAGGAACCTGCGGGTCACTTAGTACTTGCAAGAAACTCGCAATTAACTGCCCACCTACAGTGACCTCAAAAATCTCCAGAATCCATCCTGACCTGGAGGAAATTCACCTACCATCCCACAATGGCAAATAACAATTTCCTGGGTCATCATTCTTGTCTTTGTTCTTTTGTGTCTCTTCCTTCCCACCCATCTCTGCTGCCTCCTTTATTTCTCCCCCCCCCCCTATTAAGCTGCCTACTTGCATCTTGAACTTATCATGGTTGTCTCCTCCTTCCTCTTCTTATCACTTGGTGCTTCTGTTTTCTTCCCTCCATACTTTGAAAAAAATTGCTAAGTTTTATGTTGGTATTAAGTAATAATTAGGTAATTCCACCTGTAATCTTATGAGATCTTAAGTGCTTAAAAATGATCTTCAGTTCCCGCATTGCTCCCCAAAAGGAGGTGAGATTAATCTATAAGCCTAGTGATTCCCTGCAAATTTGTAGGAACATTTCCTCTTTTTACCTGACCTTATTTGGGAGATATTTTGATTTGTACTGTGTGACCAAATCCACAATTATATATATGTTGTAATTGTACATTGTTTTAGCAATGTGGAGTGCAGTTAAAGAAGTTATAATTTCTCAATAATAACTGTTTCATGATTTCCTCAGGTTTCCCAAGAAATATAAATATACAATATGATAATGTTATATAATTTTATTGTTTATAACCCCCCCCCCCAACCTAATGTATTTCACAGTGTTGTTGTCAGGATAAAATGGTGAGGAGAATGATGTAAGCTGCTTTGGGTCCCCATTGGGGAAAAAGGCAAGATATAAATGAAGTAAATCAATAAGGATGGAATAAACTAGATTTTACCTTCCAAGATACAGACTTGGTTCTAACAATAAAAGCATATATCTAGTCATTCCTAATCCTCATTACCTATTCCTTCATAACCACAGCAATAAAATCATTTGTTCCCATGCCCATTGCTTACTGCTTTGATGAACTTGCCAGTCTAGTATTTTACAATCCCTGCAGTCTCTCTGGAGAGAGCTGTCGTCATCTGTAACTAGGTGGTTGCTGTTCTGAGTCTGTAGGAGTGTTACTGGCACAGATGCTTTATCAGCTTGTTAAGTGCATACCAGATTGTTGCTGTTATTTATTAATCCTCTTTTTAAAAAGTATTTTTATCCTTCCACCGGAAAACCAAAAGTTTGAAGAAGCCATATAAGGGATCCTTTATCTTAGAGATATTTCTAAGTTGCCTTCAGGTTTAGTCCCGTCAATAGTTTGCTTTTTGAAAATGCAGAAGACTGTGTGGTACAGTGCTTCAGTTGTGACTGGTGGAGTGGAGAATGTGTTAATATTCTGTTTAGTGGATTGTAACTGTCTTTTTGCTTGATGTGAAAAGTCACTTGAAGTGCAGCACAGAAGTAGAAGGGAACTTTCTGAGCAACAGCCTTTTTTGACTGGATTTAATGGGCTGAAGTTAATAATTTTAATTCTTTTCTATTTCTTGTGTAGGAGATGCATCGTCGCTTTGAAAATGCTCCTGACTCAGCCAAGACTAAAGCTTTGCAGACTGTTATAGAAATGAAGGTAAGATATTTTAGTGTAGCAGAAAGAACAATCAGCTAACGCAAAATGTGTAGTATTTAAACAAGCAGGTTGCACTGATATAGAGACAGTACAAGGTATAGTTGCCGTTCATATTGAGGATTTGAAGGCACTGACATTCACATCATAAATAGGGAAATACTTTCTTAATTGCAAGATGATATGAGATCAAAATGATATGAGATCAAAAAAAACCCTTTTATCAAATTCAAAGGCTTGACCATACTTTGTGGGTCTTTATTTATCTTTGAACTGGAGAACAACAGATTGCTTTTGAGAATTTGCTTGGTTTCAGAATGGTTTTTCTATCCATCTGGTTATTTGTGTGGTGATTTGAATCCCAGCAAGTAGTTAAAGTTATTTTCATCCCACCAAAGTAAACAGTTATATTTGTGCTGTTGTATACAGATTTTTCTTCTTAAACGTCAATTAGACCTTAAGAGAACTGGTTGGCTTTGGCCAATATTGCAACAAAGAGCCTCTATGATATTTGCAAAAATTGAATGGAAGGTATAGTGAAGTCTGGTTGAATGGGCACTACTTTTTCCATTTTGAAGGGCAATATATGCAAATGTTCAAGATCATTTCCAAAATTAATATATATATTAATCATCAGAGTTATTTACCTCAAGCGTAAAGTTTCTAAGCCAAAGATATAGGCCCAAGCAACTTACTTAGATGAGCCCATAAATGCTGATTACCCAGTCTTCTTTGTCAATTATTGAGTCTTTCAATGCTTACTTTCTTATAATTGAAAGCAATTTTGGAAAGTAAACCCAAAGTTTTTACCTCAAGAAAGCACAGTAACTGGATTCCACACATCTTTGGATATTACTATAATATTGAGTTCTTGTCAGGACTTGAAAATCCAGCAACTAGGTTATTTCAGAAGTGCAGGGATTACTGATTGGTTGAAAGGAATTAGCAGTTTTAAAGTTACGTTAATCGTTTTTCAATATGACATGGAGTACCAATGTACTATTGTTGGAATGAGCGGGAAGCAGTTTTCTATTTAGAATTTTTTTGTCTTATTAGATCCATATTTATAACAAGGTTCCATCTTTTTTATTCTCACTTCAGAATATTAGATACTGATCCCAAATGGAAGCACAACCATTTAGTCTTTATTAGGATTTCACTGTAGGTGTCTATTTAGCCAGAACCTGGCTTCCTAACAATATATAGTACAGTGCTTTTGAGTAGAAGAAGAAGAAGAGTTGGTTCTTATATGCTGCTTTTCTCTACCCGAGGAAGTCCCAAAAGCGGCTTACAGTTGCCTTCCCTTTCCTCTCTCCACAACAGACTCCCTGTGAGGGAGGTGAGGCTGAGAGAGCCCTGATATTCCTGCTGGGTCAGAACAGTTTTATCAGTGTTGTGGTGAGCCCAAGGTCACCCAGCTGGTTGCATGTGGGGGAGCGGGGAATCGAACCCGGCTCACCAGATTAGAAGTCCACACTCCTAACCACTACATCAAGAACAGTTCCACAGAAGCAATTGCAAATTGCATCTACTCAAAACATGTTGCTTTAGCAGTATGTCAAGAAGAAACTGAACATATTGCTACTTATCTCTGAAGGACTCTAAGATCTCCTCCATGGAGCGTGGACTCAGAGATCTGGAAGAAGAGATCCAGATGTTGAAATCAAATGGAGCACTCAGCACAGAAGAACGTGAGGAAGAAATGAAACAAATGGAAGTGTATCGTAGCCATTCCAAATTCATGAAAAACAAGGTAATAAGTAAACAATTTTTGTCAAACAACTAGAATCCACTTACTTAACAGGTACTACCACTGTATCAAAGAACTTATGAAGGACTCTTTCTACTTAGTTTCTGTTAGAGCAGTGATACTCACTGAGTGACTTACGAGCTATATGTAGCTCTTTGACATATCACGTGAGGACTTTCTAAGCACCATTCCCCAGTGTGGCACCTATATTTCAGAAACATATACTAGGTCTTCCCTGGTGGAGACTGATTGGCAGCTGGTTCCCCTGTTGAAACTGCTGCTGCTAGAGGAATGGAAAAGCTATGAACTCCCTGTGGTACGAGCCTCATGTCAGGGATGGAAAGTAAAAATGGCTGTTCTTGTTCATGGTAACTGCCAATGTCGCTGTCCATGATCCATGGAGTGAGTACCACTGCATTAGAGAAACAACAATAAAAACCTCGCCAGGAGCAGCAAACATACGTCAATGCTTAATTGAGGCTGGTAATACAAAATGTCCACATTCATATCAGTGAGTGTTGAATTACTTCTGCATAAGTAAATGGCCCTTTTAAAGTAGTATAGCATCCTTTACCCTTTCCCACAATTCTGGGAATTGTTTCTCATGTTTCAGCCAACACTTGAGTGATGTTTACCTTCTGAAGCTCCGATTTGAAATACTATGTACTTTGAAAACAAGGGTCTGTTAATACCTCTATCAAAACACATCCTGAATTTAATTATATAGCAGTATTGGATGGATGGTTTCTATGTGAAATAAACTGAAACAATGCCATAATGATATTAAATTAAAACTCAGGTTTCTAACTTGTTCTGTTACAGGTACATGATAACATCCAGGCAGACGGGATGGCTGCCTCAGGGGAAAATTGGTATGAGGTTTCCCCTCATGCTGCTCCTGAGGGTTCACTGTCCCTCAGGATAAACCTTTCTGGGAACTCAGTGGGTTGTCACAGGAAAGGAAGATGAGAAAGTTGTGTTCTGCTCATGAAAGTGCCTTCTGCGAAAGGAAAAACTTTGGATGGAACCTCCTGTTTCTTAAATAAAATCATTCTTTTATGAGGTTTTACAACGCCATGGGGTTGGAGTGAAAGAGCTGTGAACTCTTTTTCACTTCTTCCTGTCTCCCACTGCCTGCCACTGCCATTGGAATGTGGCTTGAGAGACCCTTGGAAACAGTGTGGGGTATGGTACGGGAAGGTGTGCCATTCATGGGAGAAATAGCAGAGCCCCAGCTCCCCAGGGGATGGAGTGGAAGTGCTTCTGTTTATGCAAAGGCCATGTGAACTCAAGCCCACAGTTACTGTAAAGCAGGGGTAGTCAACCTGTGGTCCTCCCGATGTCCATGGACTACAATTCCCATGATCCCCTGCCAGCGAACGCATATACAATCCTGACACATATACAAATGTTGAATTTGCTGGCTCTTTAAATTGTCGCTGTGTTGCCTGAGGAAGACTGATAGAAAACAATATCAATGTAAAAAAAAATAACAATGTCGTGGCAGGTAGAGCAACTGAAGGAAGAGCTAAATGCCAAAGAGGCTCAAGGGGAGGAGCTGAAAAAGAGAGTGGCTGGTCTTCAGACTGAGGTCTCTGCCGTAAGATTTATTTCTCCGTGTGCAGTGGCCGCTCACTTGGGTTCTGCGGACTCGGTTGCTTTCTGGGCAGCTTACACTTTGCTTACCTTTGCATTCTGCGATTACGAAGGGCACTCTGACTAACTGGCATTGCTCTGCTCTGTTTCTGCCCCTTGTTCCCATCTGGTTAGTCTGTATAGCATCACAGCCTATCCTCTGAACACCCAGTTCTGGTTATTTATTTTAAGGGGTCTCTTGTGATATGAAAACTTACTCTTTTTTCTCTCTCCAAGTTCTTTACAAAAATTTAAATCATATGTTCACAATGCATGTAGTGAGCTCTTGAAAACAAGGGCCCATATAAAATCTGACTGACTTTCTGGTTGCATGCCTGTGATTCTCTCTTTGTTAGGGGCTCTGTCATTTTGATAAATAATGTACAAGGCCAGAAGCAGCATTGTAGACCTTGTGCTTTTCCCCCTTCCTGTATGGCCTTGATCCAGAAAATGAATTCAATGCTTTGGGCTGTTTCAAGACTTTGACTTATTGTAGTCAGCATATTTGGTTACAGTTTCTTGGATAAAAACAAATTAATGCTGGGGACTGTCTTCGAGGCTGAAAGGGGAAGCGGTTTTTCTACATGAAAACTGAATTGCAATCTAACTCTAACTGCTTTACTGCTTTCCAATGTAATATTTGTTGTATCTGAACTGTGTGATTTGAAGACTTTTGGGAACCCATTCCATTAAAAAAAATGTTCTCCCTGATGCACAGATGTGACTAATTTTTCTGAGATATATATTGAGTGTTAATAGCACTTAATGCTAAGCACTGCGTACAAGTTCAGTAAGACCAACTCAGCCCGTAGGTTGTAGCTAGTACAGAAATTGTGGGAAGGGGGTTGGTAAATGAATAAAATGAAGAGAAAGCTGGAAGAGAACTTGAGAAGGGGGACAGAACGTTTTTCTCCAGGTATGTTGACAATCCTTTGCACAGGAGGAAAGACAGCTGTTGCCTCCTGTCAGTGTTTGTGATCACTCCTGTTGTTGCCTCCTCTTTCTTCCCCACCCTTACATGCAGACATTCTTTGATATACATTGAAAGCCAGCCTTTCCTGTTAACATCAATAATAGCTGGCTGCCAAGTCCAGTCAAAATTTGTGGACCTCTGAAAAATGATCTGGCAAAAATCCTGTAAAGCAAGAGCAATAGGCTACAGCAGTCAGAGGTGGTTAATAGGGTATTTTCTCATCTTCATGGGTAGGGAATAGAAGAGAATGAACACTCAGCCTCCTGATATGGCCACACCTCTTCCCATTTTTCAGTTCAACCTGGAAACTTTGTATTTACGAAATCGACTTCCTAAGGTTAAAATTATTATTAGCGGATTTCTACTCAGGGAAATGCTGCCTCTGTTTGTACGTGCATGGTTTGCAACATATTTTTTAATCCCACCTTTTTTGCTACCTGAGGCAGCTTAAAAGCATAATTGTCCAGAAAAACAGAAAAGGGCAACATTGCTATAATGCTGTCATATAATAAATTGAGCCGATGTAACTTCCATTGATCCAAGCTGCACAGCCTCCGGTTCTAAAAACCAATGTTTTTATTCATGCTGAGGGTTTTTAGTGCTTAAGGTAGCATAGGTTATGATGATGCAATATTTTCCTAATTTTTCCCGTCATGTTCCTTTCTGAATATCAACAAGCCGCAAGGGCCTTTGCCAGAAATGAAGCAATGTGTATATCAGCTACAGTTCAACGGCCTTTGTGAAAGAGCACCGTTTTTTAAATGCGTAACTTTTTAAATGGTTTTGTGAGTATACTTTAAAATCATGTTACTTTTTTATTTCTTGATTTGGCTTTATGTCATTTAAATATTTGAATTATACACTAAATAAGTATAAAATTATTTCTTCGACGGTTCCGTATGTTTTCTGTGATGCCTTAATGTGCGTTTGTCTATTAATCTTCTGTTTGGTTCCTCCATTAGATTAGCCAAGTGAAACAGGAGCTGTCACGCAAAGACACTGAGCTACTGGCCTTACAGACAAAGTTGGAAACTCTCACAAACCAGTTTTCTGATAGCAAACAGCATATTGATGTCCTCAAAGAATCCCTCACAGCTAAAGAACAGAGAGCTGCCATTCTGCAAACAGAGGTGAATGAGATGTCTTTGAAATATTGCTCTTTATTTATTACATTGGGCCTTTCTAATTGTGGGACAGATTGCACAAATATAGCAGTGCCAAAGCGTTCCTGACTATAATAGAATAGCACAGTGCTGAAAGAAAAATGCTGTTGGATCAAATTGAGGGGTCCATGTAGTCCAGCACCTTATTTCCAGAAGTAGTCAGTCATCTTGTCTGTCTAGGGCCAAACTATTCTTTCCACGGTTCAAGCTATTTGTAATGTGTGGATGTTTGGAAAAGCGACAGTTTGGCCTCACCTGGTCTAGAGCAGGGGTAGGCAAACTGCGGCCCTCCAGATGTCCGTGGACTACAGTTCCCATGAGCCCCTGCCAGCATTTGTCGGCAAATGGGCTCATGGGAATTGTAGTCCATGGACTTCTGGAGGGCCGCAGTTTGTCTACCCCTGCTCTAGAGTGTATTTAAAGTCTTCAAATAAGGCATGAATATGAATAATGAAACAGCCTTATACCAAAAGAAAACAATGGTCTCTCTAGCCCAGTGTTGCCCTCTCTGACTGGCAACAGTTCTTCAAATGGAGCATCATCAGTTATATATGATATTTTTAAACAGAAATTGCCAGGGATTGAGCCTGGGATCTTGTGGATGCAAAACATGTGCTCAGCCATGGAGATGCGGAACCTCCTTGCAACGGTCATTTCTCATTATTTGTCCCCCAATTTCTGGTGCTCAGATGTTGTTGCCCCCCGAGCATGGAGGTTTCACAGAGGTGGTACTCAGTAACCATTTGTATTAGCATTGTCTGTGGAGTTTTCTAAAATTATTATAAGGTTATCTAAGCTAGTGGCCATCAGTCACAACTTATGGTAACACAAGATCCATAAGTTGAATGTGTTCAGTGGAATATTGCTTCCCCACTGGCCTATTTTTCTGACTTTCTGCTTTAGCCACAAACTGCCATGAATGGCTTTAAAAGTTTGTGGAAGGTCATGATGGTAGACCCACCTTGAACTTTGGTTTGCAGACCACAAACAGGGCAAAATTTGTCATGAATTTTTATTTGTGATTTGATTTGTGCCCAGCCCTAGTCCAAGGACCGTCATCAGACTGGTGCCAATCACAATGTAAACAGAAGAATCGTGTCCTATTAGCAATGTGGCCTGTAGGCATGCTGGGTCTTATCTGCACCCTTACTCTTCTCTTGGTACACCTTATATTCATGCCAGTTGGTAGACACAGTGCTGGGACCCAGGAGAATCTTTGGTTACTGGGCCTTATGGATCCACTTGGAAGGTTTTCAAAAGGTGATACAAACAGTAGCTGCAACTGCCACAGCTGCAGTGAGTATAATAATGGATTTCCTGTTGGTGGGTGTCAATCATTGCCTGTGCTCTCAGTCCAGGAAGGCAAGTGGCTTGAACCTTTTCTTCCCACCATCACATTAAAATCTTCATTCAGGATGGAGCACTTAAGAATTTCTCTGCAGTCCACCACTGTCTTTCTAGATGTCAATATGAGGGCGGAAAGTTATTAAATATTCATTTGAACTACTCAGAACAGTCTGACTGTGACCCTAAAGGTTGTCTTCCTGGTGGCCCTTGCCCCTGCCAGGTGACTTTCTGATCTGTGTTTCTTCAGGATTGAAACAGGCCCATGTGCCTGCCCACCTTGCAGAACGATACTAAAACAAATCCACTCACACGTCTTGTAATACTACGGCAGGTACTAATGCAGTGATCGCCACCGTGAGGCATTCCCTTTCAGGATTCCTGCACCACATAGTGGACCCCCTGCTCCACTTACAAAGAAAGAAGTGTTGGCCTTACCAGTAATTTTCCTGCTCACTGATGGATGAAAGGGTGTTCAGGCCCATTTGAAGAGGCGGTCTTTCTGGATGAATACATTCTTGCACCCATTCTTCTATACTGGATTCTATAGTATACTTTCCTCTTTCCTTCTCTGATACACAATGTTCAGCAATTGCCTAGCCTCCGAGAGAGGCTGTTGAGACCAAGAACTTGAAATATCAAGCCCTGCGTGGTGGAGCAGCTGAGCAGGAGCAATTCTCTATATTGGGTGCCCTCCATCCACCAATAAGGGGGTGCCATTCATGGTAAATTCAACACTCTATCATGGCACTCCCTTAGAAGTCTCTTTGGGTATTGTTCATACACAAAAACTTTTTCTTGTAGATAAGATGTTCTATTCTCAGTACCTTTGCTGGGTTTTGTATGACTTTTGATATAAGGCAGCTAGAACTGAATATTATCCAAGGTGTAAGCTTTTGTGTGCACGCACATTTTCTCAGACAGCTTGAAATGGAAGCTACCAGTATATAGATATAAAAAGAGTTGTTATGTGCGAAGTCGTGTCCGACCCATCGTGACCCCATGGACAATGATCCTCCAGGCCTTCCTGTCCTCTACCATTCCTCGAAGTCCATTTAAGTTTGCACCTACTGCTTCACTGACTCCATCCAGCCACCTCATTCTCTGTCGTCACCTTCTTCTTTTGCCCTCGATCGCTCCCAGCATTAGGCTCTTCTCCAGGGAGTCCTTCCTTCTCATGAAGTGGCCAAAGTATTTGAGTTTCATCTTCAGGATCTGGCCTTCTAAAGAGCAGTCAGGGTTGATCTCCTCTAGGACTGACTGGTTTGTTCGCCTTGCAGTCCAAGGGACTCGCAAGAGTCTTCTCCAGCACCAGAGTTCAAAAGCCTCAATTCTTTGACGCTCGGCCTTCCTTATGGTCCAACTTTTGCAGCCATACATTGCAACTGGGAAGACCATAGCCTTGATTAAACGCACTTTTGTTGGCAGGGTGATGTCTCTGCTTTTTAGGATGCTGTCTAGATTTGCCATAGCTTTCCTCCCCAGGAGCAAGCGTCTTTTAATTTCTTTGCTGCAGTCCCCATCTGCAGTGATCTTGGAGCCCAGGAAAATAAAATCTGTCACTATCTCCATTTCTTCCCCATCTATTTGCTAGGAATTGAGAGGGCTGGATGCCATAATCTTTGTTTTCTTGATGTTGAGTTTCAAGCCAACTTTTGCACTCTCCTCCTTCACCCGCATCAACAGGCTCTTTAGTTCCTCTTCACTTTCTGCCATTAGAGTGGTATCATCTGCATATCTGAGGTTGTTGATATAAAAAGAGGGTGAACAGCAAATATGCATATAAGATGTTTTAACTGATTCAAGGACTGGACTCGAATTTTGTTCGATAAAATCACGTTAGCCATTAGAGGGCGCCAATGTATCAGTTTATCCGTTTCTAAAAAGAAAGATTCAAAGTGTTGGTCTGAAATAGCACAATAAAATCAGAGTCCTACTGGACTCTGATTTTAATTTCTAAAAAGTTATCTACAGTAATTTTGAAGAAGGCTGCCTTTAGGAGTCAGCTAAACTAGAGGAAAGTGAGAAAACTATGTCATAGTGGCAAATATTTCATAATATATATATCATATGTTCCCCCTTCAAGGATCGCTGCCTTGTTGTGGCAAGGGGGCTTGCGTAGCTCAGTGAAGCTATGAGCTATGCCGTGCAGGGCCACCCAAGACGGACAGGTCATAGCTGAGAGCTCTGACAAAAGGTGATCCACTGGAGAAGGAAATGGCAAACCACTCCAGTATCTTTGCCATGAAAACTCTATGGACAGTTCCAATAGGCATAACGATATGACGCTGGAAGATGAGCCCCTCAGGTCGGAAGGTGTCCAATATGCTACTGGGGATGAGCAGACGGCTAGTACGAGTAGCGCCAGAATGAATGAAGCGGCTGGGCCAAAGCCGAAAGGACGCTCAGTTGTGGAAGTAACTGGTGGCGAAAAGACAGTCCGATGCTGTAAAGATTTTTATTCCATAGGAACCTGGAACGTCAGATCCATGAATCAAGGCAAGCTGGACGTGGTTAAACAAGAAATGAGAAGACTGAACATCGACATTTTAGGAATCAGTGAACTAAAATGGACAGGAATGGGTGAATTTAATTCAGATGACCATCAGGTATACTACTGTGGACAAGAATCTCGCAGAAGAAATGGAGTAGCCTTCATAATCAATAAGAGAGTAGGAAAAGCAGTCTTGGGATACAATCCCCAAAATGACAGAATGATCTCAGTTCGAATCCAAGGCAAACCATTCAACATCACAGTGATCCAGGTCTATGCCCCAACCACTGCTGCTGAAGAGGATGAAGTTGATCAGTTCTATGAAGCCCTACAACACCTTATAGAAGCAACGCCAAAAAATGATGTGCTTATCATCATGGGGGATTGGAATGCTAAAGTAGGAAGCCAAAAGATAACTGGGATAACAGGCAAGTTTGGCCTTGGAGTACAAAATGAAGCAGGGCACAGGCTGGTAGAATTTTGTCAAGAGAATACAATGGTCATAGCAAACACTCTTTTCCAACAACCCAAGAGACGACTCTACACATGGACATCACCAGACGGTCAACACAGAAATCAGATTGACTATGTACTCTGCAGCCAAAGATGGAAAAGTTCTATACAGGCAATAAAAACAAGACCAGGAGCTGATTGTGGTTCAGATCATGAGCTTCTTGTTGCAAAATTTAGGCTTAAATTGAAGAAAGTAGGTAAAAGCACTAGGCCACTCAGGTACGAACTAAATCATATCCCCGACGAATATACAGTAGAGGTGACAAATAGATTTAAGGAATTAGATCTGATAGACAGAGTGCCTGAAGAACTATGGACGGAGGTTCGCGACATTGTACAAGAGGTAGCAACTAAAACCATCCCAAAGAAAAAGAAATGCAAGAAATCAAAATGGCTGTCTGAGGAAGCTTTACAAATAGCTAAGGAGAGAAGGGAAGTGAAAGGCAAGGGAGAAAGAGAAAGATACACCCAATTGAATGCAGAATTCCAGAGAAAAGCTAGAAGAGATAAGAATGCCTTCTTAAATGAACAGTGCAAACAAATAGAAGAAAACAATCGAATGGGGAGGACCAGAGATCTTTTCAAGAAAATTGGAGATATGAAGAGAACGTTTCATGCAAAGATGGGTATGATAAGGGACCAAAATGGTAGGGACCTCACAGAAGCAGAAGAGATTAAGCAAAGGTGGCAAAATTATACAGAAGAACTATACAAGAGCGAGCTTAACATCCCTGATGACCACAGTGGGGTAGTTACTGACCTGGAGCCAGACATCCTGGAATGTGAAGTCAAATGGGCCTTAGGAAGTCTGAGCAACAATAAAGCTAGTGGTGGTGACAGCATTCCAGTTGAACTATTCAAAATCTTAAAGGACGATGCAGTAAAAGTGCTACACTCAATATGCCAGCAAATTTGGAAAACTCAGCAATGGCCACAGGATTGGAAAAGGTCAGTTTACATTCCAATCCCAAAGAAGGGCAATGCCAAAGAATGTTCAAACTACCGCACCATTGCACTCATTTCTCATGCTAGCAAAGTTATGCTCAAAATCCTACAAGCTAGGCTACAGCAATATGTGGACCGAGAACTTCCAGAAGTACAGGCAGGATTTCGAAGAGGTAGAGGAACTAGAGATCAAATTGCCAACATACGCTGGATCATGGAAAAAGCTAGGGAGTTCCAGAAGAACATCTACTTCTGCTTCATTGACTATGCTAAAGCCTTTGATTGTGTGGAGCACAACAAATTGTGGCAAGTTCTTAAAGAGATGGGAATACCAGAGCATCTTATTTGTCTCTTGAGAAATTTATATGCAGGTCAAGAAGCAACAGTGAGAACTGAACATGGAATCACGGATTGGTTCAAAATTGAGAAAGGAGTTCGGCAAGGCTGTATACTGTCGCCTTGCCTATTTAACTTGTATGCGGAGCACATCATGAGAAAGGCGGGATTAGAGGAGTCACAAATTGGGATCAAGATTGCAGGGAGAAATATCAACAACCTCAGATATGCAGATGATACCACTCTAATGGCAGAAAGTGAAGAGGAACTAAAGAGCCTGTTGATGCGGGTGAAGGAGGAGAGTGCAAAAGTTGGCTTGAAACTCAACATCAAGAAAACAAAGATCATGGCAGCCGGCCCTCTCAATTCCTGGCAAATAGATGGGGAAGAAATGGAGATAGTGACAGATTTTATTTTCCTCGGCTCCAAGATCACTGCAGATGGGGACTGCAGCAAAGAAATTAAAAGACGCTTGCTCCTAGGGAGGAAAGCTATGGCAAATCTAGACAGCATCCTAAAAAGCAGAGACATCACCCTGCCAACAAAAGTGCGTTTAGTCAAGGCTATGGTATTCCCAGTTGCAATGTATGGCTGCGAAAGTTGGACCATAAGGAAGGCCGAGCGTCAAAGAATTGAGGCTTTTGAACTCTGGTGCTGGAGAAGACTCTTGCGAGTCCCTTGGACTGCAAGGCGAACAAACCGGTCAGTCCTAGAGGAGATCAGCCCTGACTGCTCTTTAGAAGGCCAGATCCTGAAGATGAAACTCAAATACTTTGGCCACCTCATGAGAAGGAAGGACTCCCTGGAGAAGAGCCTAATGCTGGGAGTGATTGAGGGCAAAAGAAGAAGGGGACGACAGAGAATGAGGTGGATGGATGGAGTCACTGAAGCAGTAGGTGCAAACTTAAAAGGACTCCAAGGAATGGTAGAGGACAGGAAGGCCTGGAGGATCATTGTCCATGGGGTCGCGATGGGTCGGACACGACTTCGCACATAACAACAACAACAATATCATATGTTGTGTGTGTGTGTGTGTATATATATATATGTATATGTATATGTATATATATATGTATATATATATATGTATATATATATGTATATATATATCTCATATAGCTCTCATGCCTACATTAAACACACACACACACACACACATATATATATAGTCTTAATACCCATAGTCTGTATACCAAAGAACATTTAGGAAATGGGAAATAACAAAACAGAATTCAGCTACATCAGTTGTGCAAGTTTTGCTGAAATTACCTTAAAATGATCTTAATTTTTGAACATCTGACATGGTCAAATATTTTGAAAACCATTTTTTGAGGAATTTCTCCCTAGAAAAAGACATGGGATGATGAATACCACTGACAAAGAGCAGTTACAGAAGCACTCCTCTGGTGGTATTCTAAGGAAACAAGCCTTAATTTGAGCTGTGGGCAACGTGTTGCAGTGCCCTATCACAGTGGTCCCCAACCTTTTTATCACCGGGGACCACTCAACGCCTTTTATTGAGGCCCGGTGGGGGGGGGGGTAGTTTACTCCTCTACTCTCAACCACTGCCCTAACGCTCTCTGATCGCTATGGTAATGTTTAAACATCCCTTCAAAATAAGATACAGACACGCCACAACAATGAACATAAGGAACATTTCATTTTCATGGAAATTTTAACTCATGACAATGACAAATCAATGGGAACCCTGAGCTTGTTTCTCTGCAATGAGATAGTCCCATCTGGGAGTGATGGGAGACAATGACACCCGAAGTGTGTTGTAAAGGGCTGGGGGGGGGAGGCATCCTTCAGGGCCCACCTCCAATTAGTCGAAGGACCACTGGTGGTCCATGGCCCACAAGTTGGGGATCGCTACCCTATCATATACAGTTTGGAAACCATCAGGATGCAGAGATATTGCAGAGTTTCAAATTCAGCTGAGTGTTTGATTCCCACATAGTAGAGGATCTTTCCTTTTCCCCCTGAAGTGGAGGACATCATTCAGTCAGGTAGGCAGGAACTAGATTTCTTCCTGCCTCCTTTGGTGAATCTTTATGTTCCTATCTTGGTAGGGAGAGCACCTGAATCAGAAGGCTTCTTAGCTTTAGATCTATCTCTTATTCTTCACTCCTTAGCTTCACCTTTGGTGTCTTCTGCCTTTATTACTTGTCTGCCCTGTCCTTGCTGTCATTCTCTTTCCATGACCTGCTCTTTGTTCTGTTTTTGGCTCAGTGAAGAGAGCAAAGAGCCTCCCCCGTGGTGGCCATTTTATTGTTCTGCTCAATAGCAGCGTTCCTCGGCTGCATTGGCTTGGCTGAAGGGGAGCTCAACGGAGATGGATTTCTTTCTGACACCAATTTGGAGGCTCCAATTGCAGCGGGAAGCACAGTGATGATCATTCCAACAGGCGCCCTCTCAAAATGGCTATCCCAGAGTGCAACACAGATCCAGTAAATCACCCCAAGAAGCATAGCCTCCTCCCAATCAGACTTTGCATCTCCAAAGAATTATTTGATATCTTGGTTCTTAGAGCAGAAAACACAGGCACACTGACAGCTGATTGGCCAGATGTGTTCCCTCTACTTCCAGTCCTCCCGAGATTCATCAGAAAAATCAGACCTCTACAGACAGAAAGGATAACCCCCTTTTGGCCTTGGAGACCCTGGTTCTCTGCATTCTTACAGATGACAACAGAGCCACCACTACAATTACCAGTATCACCAGATCTTTTACACCAGGAACCTGTCTGGTACCCTTGTCCAGACTGGTTGAAACGGAATACATGGAGACTGAGCAGTCACAACTTCTAAAAATGGGATACACCGTAGATGTCACTAGTACCATTTTAGCATCCAGACAGCCATCTACAAACAGGATATACAACTATACATGAAAAGCCTTTGCCCATTAGTGTAAAAGAAAGAGGATATACCGTATATCTCCCAAGGTCAAAGACAAACTGTTTGACAAACTGAATATGTTCTATTAAACACACATTTTACCAGTGTGCACTTTATTCTTTGTGGCCTGGAAGTGTGTGGGTTGCTTCTTACCTTAGCATTAAAATATTCTCGCATTAATGGTTTCTATGATAACTTTTCCACATTATAGATTCAAGTGGATGCACTCAAAAGCTCATACTTTGAATAAAGTTTTGTTAGTCTTAAAGGTGCTATTGAGTTCGTTTTTCTACATTATGTTATTGTGGTGGGATTTTAACATTTACGTTATAGCTCATAATGCTGTAATGTTATTCATTTTATGTGATATTAGGTTTACGTTCGGTAGAGTTACATAACCCTTTAATTATCTGGAATATTTATAATCCTCATATCTAGCATGTTTTCAAAGCAGATGACAACAAAAGAGAAAACTATAATGATAAATAAAAAATCTTTAGGTACACAGTAAAAAAAATCCATATACTACTGAGGAAGTCTATATTATTTCAGTGTCTCTTTATTGTACAAACAAAAAACGTTGTTCATATTTGTGAACTATACTGGCACTTTTATTGTCACTGAATAAATAATCAAAATAGGATTAGAAATTAGGGGATATCAACTGTTTATATCAGGGGTAGTCAAACTGCGGCCCTCCAAAAGTCCATGGACTACAATTCCCAGAAGCCCCTGCCAGCATTTGCTGGCAGGGGCTTGTGGGAATTGTAGTCCATGGACATCTGGAGGGCCGCAGTTTGACTACCCCTGGTTTATATGGTTCAAATTGTACCCCGGTTATTGGACTGTTGACTACTATTCGGTGGATCATCGTTCTTTACAAGGCTGGGGTTGGGGCATGGCTGTGGAGAGTCATGGGAGAGACTTCTTCTAGAGTAGCCTTTCTCAACTTTAGTGCTGAGAAGCCCCTTAAACATTCTTCAGGCTTTGAAAACCCCCAGAAGTGCCATGGTCATATAGAATATGGTTGGGTAGCTATAGACATGCCTACCTGGGGCCCCTCCAGGCCCATCAATGTCCATTTTTAACAAATTAACAAAAATGTTTAACAAGTTTTCAAAATTAATAAAAATTAACTCCCACCCATTCAGGAAACCCTTCCAGGGCTGTCAGGAAACCCCAGGGTTTCATGCAACCCTGGTTGAGAAAGCCTATTTTGGAGGAAGGTACTGCAATCACTGAAATTCTAATTTAGTACTAGCATTCCACACTATCACTTGTTCACCCTTATGATGGCTCAGACCTGAGAATCTGCTCTTCTACCTCTATCTGCTCCTTCCTAGCGTAGATATTATTTATATTAATGTCTGTGTTGTGTGAGTGCCCTAGCTATTGTTTGGGCTCCATGGGTCAGTTGCACACGCAAAAATCATAGTGAGTCTTTGAGCCCTTGCAAAGATAATGCTATAGCTGTGGATACTTGAAGAATTGTTTTCATCTATTGAAAATAAATTGTGCTACTCTAATGCATAACTGTTATTATTCCTAAGAAAGAGCATAAAGCTACAGAAATATGTTTTTAAAAAGTGGGACAAAGACAATATTGGAATTTTACTGCCTTGAAATGTGCATTTAGTTTAAAGATGCATTGTGCAAACCTGGTATGTTTGTCTCTTCTTTGTAAAGCCTCTGAATTCAATGGTTGGCACAGAATATCAGCAGCAGCATTTGGACGGAAATGCCAGATTATTTATCCTAAAGGCATATAGGTTGAGAAGATATTGAGGTCAATCTGAATATGTAAAGGAACCTTTATAAATAGTTCCAAAACCATTTTTTGTACATAAACCAAACTATCAACATTTATTTTGGAATAAAATGCCTCATCCCTGCAGTTTTATTACTGTCCTACTGAGATTTGGAGCAGCATTGACCAGTATTTGGCTGATTCAGTCTCTTGAAACATTTTGGGGCATGTTTGTGTGATGCCCAAGTTGCATGGTCCTTTGACCTTTCCACTGTCAACCCACTGCCAAATGAAGGTATTTGTATGCAATAAGAACAGATTCCAACACCCAATGGGCTTATTATTTACACTGGCAGCATTAAAGGCTTTCTGGCTCCATATATATGGAAATGTATATGTACTTAACACAATTTTCATATGTGCCAGATTTGATCCTCTACACACCTTGTTCAGAAATTCCTTTAAGATACTTTCCATGGTTGGATTTGATTTAAGATGTCAAATTGAAGCCCAGAATACACAGGTTTTGAAATAAAGAAACCAGCTGAAAGAACCAAAGTCTCTTTCTCACCTGCTTTCATCTAAATCTCAGCTCCTTAACTGTTGGCTGAGTTGCAGTGGTGTCACATAAGCCTAGAGACATCTGAATTTAGTGTATTGTGCTGAGTGCTTAAATGCTCACCGAAAGAAGACCAAGATAGTTTCAAGGGAAAGGAAAGATGATTGCATAGTATTGTAATAGGTGGGGAGAGTAGTGGGTGAGGAAACAGAACCTGGCTGCAAGGCAGTAACTTTACTAAGGAGAGGGGTGAGAGAGTGCCTCAGAAGTCATTGGGTAAGGTTGCCTATTAGCAACTGCTGGGTGAGGGAGGCACACTAATAATTCATTATTGGGAATATAGCCACACAGCACTGGTGACAGAGAGGAACAGGAAAGGCAAGGAAACGTAAACTAGAACAACTCTGGCTCCAGTCTACAGTGAATTCTGGAACAGCTCCTAAAATATTTTTAGCCTGTGCTGCTACTTTGTAATTATGAAACATCTAGGGAAGAGAGCTGTCTTTGGATTAAAATTTTTTTTTTTATCACACCGGTCAAAAGCTGCGTGGCTATTCTTGTAATCATTTCTGAATACGGAGGAAATTAATGCGGTGTCTCTGAAGCTGGCATTGCCTGTTTACCACTGTCCTTGGATGGTGGACATTCTGTTCGTAAAATGAGCTGATATTAATAAACAGGGCTGTCATTTCCCGCATCAGTGTTGGAGCTAATAAGATGTCTCTGCCTCCATACTAGATATTAACACACTTGCAAAGGCAAATTCTCTGGTCCTTTTCAAGATGGGACCTCACACAGCATCAAGCCAAACGATCAATATACCCTAAACTGGAAGCCAGTATTGAAAGCCAAAGGATGCTGGCCAGAGCATAATTGATTATGCACACTTGGTTGTGGTATCTTGCAACCGGAACACAAATTAAAATGAAATTTTCAGGGAGAATAACTATGGAAAAATTTATAATGTGCCCTTTGGCTCTTTAGGCAGAGTGCCAGATGTTCTCTTGTATAATGTGCTTAGAATCTCAAACCAGGGTCTCTTTCAGCACCTGACTTCGAACCTCTCTCACTGTGCCCCTGTTTCATCTTGAAGAGCTGCTGGTATGATCACTGCTGCTTTGCAGCACTTGTTTATGAGTAGCCAGAGGGTATGCTACAAATTTCAGGCTTTGCTGGATCAAGTGACTGGTCTTCGTGCCTTCTTCCTGACCTTCTATAACTTCTGCCTCTTGCCTGGCTTTCTGAATTTGGGCAACCTGAGCAATCTTAATAGATTGCCTGTGTGACCTGCCTGAACCTGCCAATAATATTAACATCTTGGAGTGCATGTATTTTCCCTGTGGGAAATAATTAAGAAGGGTTTTAAAGAAATGCTTCAGATAATGAATGTAACTATCATTGTGCACTCTTATGATGTCACATTCACCATAGATAGGTAGTCTCACTTGACAGGATTTTTTTTTCTTCAGGAATGTATGAAACATTATGCCTTTGTCCCTAGAAACCTCAGGCCACTTGGAAGTTCTTAAAAGTGGTTGGATATTCCAGCTTTGCCTTTTTCATTTCGGTGCCCCATAAGCTTGGCTCCCGGGCCAGCCCTCCAATTGTTTGGGACTAGGGTTGGATGCTTCAGCACCTGAAGCAGCTGTTTGCTCCCAATGCAGCCAGTGCCATGGGGGGGGGGGGAGAGGAGCCGTGGGCGTCAGCGTGCTGGCAGGCGCACACATGCAGGCGTGGAGCTCTGCGCCTGTTTGTGCGTGCCCACCGGTGCTCTGACACCCGTGACTCCCCCTCCCCCCCCCCCGTGGCGCGGTGCTGGCTGCATCAGGAGTGAACGTCCGCTTCGGGCGCTTAAGCACCCAACCCTATTTGGGACGCCATTGGAGAAGACAGCAGGAAAGCATATGTGCTCTTCATTATTAGCAGAATGTAGCAGAATGTTGGGAAGGTCACTTCTGCATGCTCCGCTCATGCTAATAGAATCCATGCTGTTATTCCTTCTTCCAAATATTTCTTATGGCACAGGCTTCATTTCTGCGTTCAGTCTTAATGGCTAACAGGGAAAATGTATAATCAAGGCAAGGTCTAGTGGACCAGCTGTAGTTTATTAATTGTCTGGCAAAACACCTTTATTTTGGAATTGTCTACGTTTCCTTTTACTGTCTGACGAGTTGAGCTTGACCAGGGGGAGCGAAAGGTTCAGAACGCATCTAGCATACTCACCGTGACTGATGGCCTTGTAATGCATTTGGCTAATAGGAACCAAATCTGATACTGTCAAATAGGATTAACAGCCAAGTTAACTAGCTTGAGCTGTTTTGGAAAGCCAAGCCAATAAAGGTCAGTGGGTTCCTTTTGGTGTCTTGAATAGCCTGACATTGTCACTAGTATTCCACGTAGGTGTTTTAGATGATCTGTTCTCTTTAGTGACTGTCTTCTCCTAACTGAATTTGTATTCATGCTTTTCTTGTTCCTTCCTCTATTTTTCTTTGGCTTTATAAATGTTGTGCAGTTGGAATAGGGAGGTGGTAAGTTGGACACAGTCTGCCAGGATCTTTGTGAACTCTGTTGTTTTTTTTAAATAAATCTTTGCTCTTATCTTTACTGCCAACCTAAACATAAAACCCTACGTGAAGAATTGGGGTGCTTGTATTCTAGACTTTCCCACTTATTGCTTTAAAAAAAGTCTTTTGAGGTATGGGTAGACAATAACATTGAGGTTTGTGCTTTACCATCATACTTGCCTAACCAAAATTGCCTAGAATGATCCCTTGTTATCCTTGCTTATCCTCCTCCTCTGTTATCTTCACCGTAGTTAAAATATAGCTTGTAAATTCCTCAGGGTAGGTATTGGTCCTATTCAACCCCGCCCCAGTTATAAAGAACTGTATTTTATGATGGGATTAATGTAGATGTGAGATAATTATGTAATCATATCTAAGAATTATAGGTTATCAGTTTTGTAATGAATTTTCTTAATGTACTTGCAATGTGGTTCTTGTGTTCAGACCCAAAAATCCTGTATGTTATATAAGTTGATTCATTTTTACATGTACATTAAAGTAACACATCCTTTTGTAAAAGCTTAGCGCAGGCTGAGCATTGTCAGAAATTGCTTTCTGCTAAGCACAGTTGATAGGTTCAGCAACCTACAAAGCAAAGTCATTAGCTCTCTTAGCTCTCCTGCCATTTCTTCTTGTGTGACTTGACTGAATACTTCCAAGTTAAGCACTAATTTGTTGTGACACCAAAATGAAGGCAATTTAGCAAACTGGAGCTCATTTACTGTTCACATGTCAGGAGACTGAGCTAGAATTTAACTGTGCCTTACTTTGGGTGGAGGGCGTGGGCTACAAACTGCAGTTTGCCAAGGCATCTCTGTTTAGAGAGCACAGCAGATTGGAGCGTGATCAAAGTGTGTAGTTTTTAATTCTGTTTAATATCCTAAATAAATAAGTAAATAAGAGTAGGTGACAGGAGCAAGCAGTGTTTGTCCTCAGTTACAGTGTGACCATAACTTGTTGTGACAACCGAATGCAGCTGTTTTGCTGAATGAAGGCTCTCTTGTCAAAGATAACTGAACTCTTGTTTCTTATGTCTGGATTCAGGTGGATGCTCTGCGGTTACGTCTGGAAGAAAAGGAGACAATGCTCAATAAGAAGACCAAGCAGATTCAGGAGATGGCTGAAGAAAAGGGAACTCAAGCTGGAGAGATTCATGACCTCAAGGATATGCTGGATGTGAAAGAACGCAAAGTGAATGTTCTTCAAAAAAAGGTAGGCCTTCCAAGTAGACTGGATGTTCTGCTCCAAGTCTTTAATTCCTGTCAAAAAGTAGTAATATGTCCAAGGAAAAGGTGCCACACCAGTCATCAAGACAAAGAAGAAGAAGAAGAACTCGATTAATACTCTGGACCCCTTTGTGTATTTCACATATTGCTTTGTGGGAGAGCTGCAGTATCGTAAGAAAAATATTTATAAAAAGTAGTCATCTTGAAAATTCAGTATAAGCATATGCATTTTACCCATGATGACATCCCAGGAGCTGAAAATTGAACCACAAAGCCATTAAAAATATACCTAAATATAGACCTGGCAGGAACCATGAATCCAATCCAATACATAAATAAAAGAAGGATCTTCCTAAACTATTAGGTACAAAATAAGAGAATAAAGCTAACCTGAAATTGATTTCCAAAGCTTTCCCCATAGCAGCTGAAGCTTCACAGAAGAGAAAACACGGTACAATAACATTTTATCTATGCAAGGCATTGGTACTCAGTGGCTTGTGGAGAGTCTCATGCATAATTACCTTCAAGCAAAAAAAAAGCAAAACAACTATCACACACCAAACGCACACATACAATTTTATAACTATTAATATGAAATATATAACAGTCACCTATCAAATACCCGCAGTACCTCTGAGTGTGTACAGTTGTTTCTCCCCTGTTGAACCCGCATGCCTGTCCCTCTCTGTCTTGTTCTTTCATTGTCACAAAGCTCAGTGTTCAACTGAGAGCAAGATGGCCCACGCTACTGTGCCTCATGCCAGGGAGACATTGAAAAAAGCTGATAGGTAATGACCTTGGCCTCTTCCTGAAACTTGATATTAGCCATCAAATGAGTGAACAGACCTCAGAAGAACTATGGCTGAGTATGTATGAGTTAGGGTTTCATTAGTCCTAGTACAGATTAAAATGTGGGAAGAGGAAATCTACCTTATCACAAGCTAATCCTTGTTCATGCGTACTGTTGGTGCAGCCTTAGATTGCCTGTGCAATCAATATGAGTAATTGTTGTAAAATGTTAGTGATTCATTCATTATTTGTGATCTCTATATGTAGTTGTTTATGATCGCTGTGCCTAAGCAGAATACTCTTTGAGGACGTTAGATTACTAGTGTAGACCGGAAACTGCTTCTACATTTCCTCAGAAGAAAAGTTTTGACTCTCTGTGCACGATTTAAGAGAGAGCGTGCTTTTCCTGAGTCCTTTTGTTACAACCACAAAAGTAGCTGCACTGGAGGTGGCGTGTTTTGTGCCCCCCCCCCCTTGGTAAACTTTACAATCTTTTATTTTACTTGGGTGTTTTCAGGAGAGGGGAAAAAGAAAAAGCTGGGCAGTTTTTCACACATACCAATGGCACTTCATATTTCCTTGTAAAATTTCCCAGTACATTCAGGGGTAAAGTGTCATCACAAGCAGCTGTAATCATGGTTGATTTATTTGGGAGAGAAACAAAAGGTAGAGCCATGCTGACCCAGCCATAAGTTTACATACAGTGGAATAGGTCTGTTAGACTGTGGGCTTTGCTTTCGGGGGTGGGGGGGAGATCTGGCGCTACATGTCTCGTGACCAACTGTGAAATCCTAGACTGCAAGTACCAAAAAATATTTCTCTCCCTCATTCCTGCCAACTTTTTCTGTATCCCCTTACTTCTCTGGAACCATTTTAGTCTAATTGTGATGGGGAAGTGAAAATATAACACTTACACAACCTTGTATTTAAAGCACTCTGCTCTTTGGCATTTCCCAGGTCATCTTCCATCCAGGAAACTTATATGGTTAGTTATGTTTTGTTTAGTGCTAAAACTGGGTCCACAACCCTGTGCTCATTCAGTTGGGAGCAAGACACATTAAATAAAGCAAGACTTGCTTCTGATTTACCATACATAGACTTGAGTTGCAGCTAATGTCCCTTCAGCCCGTTTTCTTATTTTTTAGTAAAAGGTTTGTGAGCTGCTATATTCAAATTGCACAAAATTGTACAAAATTTCTCTTAATAAAGCACTCCGCAACATCTTCAGTTAACAGAATGAATTGAAATAATAATAATGTGTGTTTGCTAATTACCCTAAATTCACAGGACGGATTTAGTTTTTAATGTTTGATGCACTGGATGCAAATAAGAATAATAAAATTGTTATCTAAAAGTGGAAGCGCTCTTCCTATAAAAGTGTTTTTTTGCATGGTGACTCTGGCTAAAACCTTAACAAGTGCAGACTATGCATTTCTTAGCTTTCATATTTTCCCTTTGAATCTTGTAAATCTCTTGATCGTAGCACAATTAAAAACAATCACACACTCCCATACCTGACGGCTGTGGAGAGTAAGTTCAGTTTTTCACAACCCTGAAGCCAACTACCCCTGGATGGCAAGATCCAGAGACTTGGACAAAATCATCCTTGAAAAATGCAGCTGTCCAGCCTCAAAGGGCTTCAAGTGGAAATAGAATAATCACAATTTAAATACATCCCTTTAAATCAGGGCGTTTTTTTGTATCACGTGACCTGAAAGTACATACGTAATGCTCTCTCATTTTCTGTTTGATGGCTGCAACTTCAGAACACTCTGAAAATAAAGGGATTTCCTTGGGTTGGGAAAAGGCGCTGCTCCGTCGCATGTTTTGTAGTCCTTTGCTCAGTTTCATTTAGCGGCTCTCTGGTTATCCTCCATACTGGCAATATTGGGCTTGGGCTGACCCAATAGCTTATTTCAATCTGTGCAGTTCATACTGGCCAAACTTTCCCTTTCCCCAGCATTCTGCTCTGAGTGGTCTTCCACTATCCATAGCTCAGTGGGAAGTATGGCATATGAGCTTTTAAAGGTTCAGTGCTTGTTAAAGTAGGGTTGATGGCTTTCCCCCACATCTCCTCTGATTCCCGCTTAATTTCCTGCGTAAGAGGAATTAAATAGGACAATAGTAGCCGGCTGGACATTCCTTGCATAAAATTAGCATAAAGGCCATCCTCCCAGCCTGTTCTCCAGAGGTTTCACGTTACAGCAATTTTTTAAACTTTGTAATAAATCACTGACTTGGAAAATGTAATTGAATGTTTGAATTAAAACCTTCTTGAGAACCTGTGTTAAAATTGTACAGCTTCCTGCTTGACTGACTTGCTGCTACAGATGCCAACATCAATCCCTTTCTGTTCAGTAGCACAGTCCAACAAGTTAATATATGTAGGACTGGGCTGCATGAGAATCAGTTCTCAACATACTTACAATTACAGGAATTAAATGTGGCGTTTTGTTGTTGTTGTGTGTATGTTGTCACTGTAGCAAATGAACCTTTGAACCATAGATGCCGAGATTTGGAAGGATTGTGAACAATGTGGGTTACAAGGGGAAAGCAACTTAGCTAATGTTTCTTTACAGCAGTGGTCCCCAACCTTTTTATCACCGGAGACCGGTCAACGCTTGACAATTTTACTGAGTCCCGGTGGGGGGGTAGTCTTTTGCTGAGGGACGTCGCTGCCGGTGCCTGAGCCCCTGCTCCACTTGCTTTCCTGCTGGCGCCCCTGACTTCCCGTTGCCCGATGGGGGCGCTGCCAGCAGTAGCTGTGCAGTGCCACGCCGAGGGGGAGCCCCAGCCATGGCAGCCACTTGAGAGCACCAAAGGTGAGCCAGCAGCAGAGTGGCAGAGCAGCCCCTGAGGCAGCAGCCAGGGAGGATAAGGAGGAGCCATGGCCCAGTACCAACTGATCCGCGGACCGGCACCGGTCCCCGGACCGGGGGTTGGGAACCACTGCTTTACAGTATTAAGCATATACATGCTAACAGATTAAATTCAGAGTCTAGTAGCACCTTTAAGACCAACAAAGATTTATTCAAGGCGTGAGCTTTCGCGTGCAAGCGCTCTTCGTCAGACTAAGACCTGACCATCATAACCGTAGGAATATATATAACAGTAGGAATATATAACCAAAGTTAATCCTGTTACATTGTAACAGGATTAAGTTTTGCTTATATATTCCTACTGTTATGATGATCAGTTCTTAGTCTGATGAAGAGTGCTTGCATTCGAAAGCTCACACCTTGAAATAAATCTTTGTAGCCCTGGCTATTATTTGGTTGAGAGACCTCCAAGGAATACCAGAGTTATGACACAGAGCCAGGCAATGGCAAAAACCACCTCTGAAGGTCTCTGGTTTTGAAAATCGTATGACTTTGAAAGTAACAAGAAGAGGACTAAATTGGGGAGACATGGCTGATTGGCTTCCTGGTGAAGAAGAGAGTTCTGAGCAATTTTTAGAAATGCACTGCAAACCTTTGCTTCATGTAGGTCTGACTCTCATTGGTCTTTCCTTAAGATTGAAAATCTTCAGGAACAGTTAAGAGACAAAGAGAAACAGATGAGCAGTTTAAAAGAGAGAGTAAAATCCTTGCAGGCTGATACCACCAACACCGATACTGCCTTGACCACACTGGAAGAAGCACTTGCAGAAAAGGTGAGTAGAAAGGAAAGAATAGCCATGAATGAACTCACATTTCCCCCAATATTCACAGTTTCTCTCATTTGTGAACTTTGTCATTCTTTTGGTCTAGCAGTTGTAAGGAGTGATAATCTGCACTTGGTGCTGGTAGCTTAGCTTAAGCAGGTGCTAAAGGAGAAATCCTGTTTCTGGCTAGAGTACTATCTTGATATGTTCATTGAAAATACGTCTTCAGATCTATTGAGGAGGAATTTTATTTATTCACATAAATTTAGACCAAGACTTCCCAACCCACTTCAGTTAAATCTATCATTCTGTTATTTGAATCAGGGGTAGTCAACCTGTGGTCCTCCAGATGTCCATGGACTACAATTCAAGCAAACGCTGGCAGGGGCTCATGGGAATTGTAGTCCATGGACATCTGGAGGACCACAGGTTGACAACCCTGATTTGAATGACAACTGCTTTGTCAGCTTGCAGTATTTGTGAAGAATGGAGACGGGATGCTAGGATAAACTGCAAAGTGTGTGAGCAGGAGCATACAGGTTGCTCTTCAAAACAGAATCCAGAGCTATACCGAACCTTGCTTCAGTACATTATGCTTTCGGATTCAAATGAGCTTATTTCTAATACTTGCTTATTTACAAAAAAAAAAAAATCTGTGTACTGTCTGCCCCAGCAGCAGCAATACAATTAAAATAAAATTAGAAATGTTAAGGTAGCGATAATAACTAAACCAATAAAAACAAAAATCCACTTAGCTATCAAAGGCTTGGATAAGCAGGACAAAGGCTGCCTGGCTTGTAAAAGATGGCACAAGACATAAATTGGAAACAGGTTCAGAAAGACCCTTTTTTTCCAGCAGACACCACCTTTACTTCATAAGGCAGAGGCTCACCGCAGGTGAGTTCTTGATGGAGGTAGACCTCCAAATACCCAGCTTCCTAATGTTTTTAATTTAACCCTTCACAGTCCATTACCAGTTTACATTGAACGTATGATATTTTAAAGTACCGTCCTCAGCCCCATATTGGTTGGTAGTCTCTAAAGATTTGCCCCATATATAACATTTTACAGAAGCCTTGTTTGTATGTTAAATCATGAGTAACTATGATGAGATCATTCTTTATTCAAGGAAGGCAGCAGGTGTAGCAACCAAAGGCTCATTAAATAGGCAACAGACCACAATTGCCACCTGGGTATTCAATGAAGCACTGTAGAATCCAACAATACTCCCAACCTCATCTCTAAAGGGGGGAGTGCAACCCTGTTACCATTGACAGATCACCATTTCCATGTTCCAGCAAGTTACATACTAACTGCTCCCATTTTCTCTGAACTCAATTTATTAGCTCCTATCCACCCTATTACCAATTCTGGGCTTTAAAGCATAGGCACAGACCAGTACGTGATTTTGTAGTGGAGTGGGGGTGAGTTGAATGGTTACTTTCTCAGAGCTGAGCAGCTGTTTGAACTGCTCAGAGCAGAGATTCTATTGATTCAGTACCCTGTTTTACCAGGAGCGTACTATAGAGCGCCTGAAAGAGCAGCGTGACAGAGATGAGCGAGAAAAACAGGAGGAGATTGACAACAATAAGAAGGATATTAAGGATCTAAAAGAGAAGGTCAGCATGCTGCAAGGAGATCTATCAGAGAAAGAGGTCAGTTTCCTGGACAAATATTGTATAAAACTTAATTTTTTTAACATTAATTAATTAAAACTAAAAGTAATGGTTTTTGTAATGGTTGAGTGTTTATTAAGGTTTAACTTGAAAATTGAAATGTGCAGCACTTAATATCTTAAGCAAATGTCCTTGCATGACTAT
Organism: Paroedura picta; assembly: GCF_049243985.1. Taxonomy (NCBI): domain Eukaryota; kingdom Metazoa; phylum Chordata; class Lepidosauria; order Squamata; family Gekkonidae; genus Paroedura; species Paroedura picta. The sequence continues at coordinate 113,556,702 of NC_135373.1, forward strand.
TTTACATTCAGTAAAAAACAAGGCTACCACTCTGAATTTAGATACCTAGATAACCAAAGTCTCAATCTCATGTGCAATGGAACAATAAAAGGTGATTTGTCCCATTTGGGCTTTGAAATTACCAGTCTAAAGTAAAGGTATCCCCTGTGCAAGCACCGAGTCATGTCTGACCCTTGGGGTGACGCCCTCTAGCGTTTTCATGGCAGACTCAATACAGTGTGGTTTGCCAGTGCCTTCCCCAGTCATTACCGTTTACCCCCCAGCAAGCTGGGTACTCTAAGGAGTATGAAATCACTATATTTGAATAGATCCTGTGCGATGAAGCTAATCACATGTAGTAAATAAATGAAGGGAAATGTATTTATGCAGGAAATGCATTAATACAATTGGATTCTAAATCAGCATCTTGGGGAAAGTTAAATGAGCCTGCCTGTAACTAAACTTGTCTCTAGTTAATGAAGTTAGTTGGCATACTAAGTTAAATAGTTGAATATTTAAAATTTAAGTAGTAGTAGTTGTTGTTGCTTTGAAATATAAACTGGTTGTTACAGAGCTGTCCATTAAAAGTGGTCACCTGTTGTGCTATCAGCTCTCAATTTGGTGTAAGGAAGATTGACCAATAAGCTGCTACCATTCCTCTGATTTGAATTTAGTGTATATGAGGATGGAGCCTTCCTTATTCTTGACTTGTGCTTTTCCTGCAATAGAATAAACTCTGGATTAGCATCCTATTTTACATGGATGTAGTGACTCTGTGGTTTGACATGAATCTGGACCGATATAATTATTTGTCCATGCACAATGAATTAGGGAGTGTGCAAGTCCATGCTCACTCATGTAGTGCCAGCCACAGTTTGCCTTTGCCTTAATCCAGAAGGTAACCAAACTAAAATGGATGGATGAGGTGACAGAAGGATTCTAGAGCTGGAGTTGAACTGTCTGGTTCTGTGCATACTCTTTTATGCATTTGCAGATATGTTCCTTTTGTTTATAGGCTTCATTGCTGGATCTGAAGGAACATGCATCATCTTTAGCATCATCAGGATTGAAGAAAGACTCTAGGTTGAAATCCCTTGAAATTGCCTTGGAACAGAAAAAGGAAGAATGTTTGAAACTGGAATCTCAGCTGAAAAAGGTGAAAACTATTAAGTTCTCATTATTTAAAAATGGAAAATGGAGATCTATTTGTAAGGGTTACTATTCTTTTAATTACTAACTTCCACCCTGTTCAGTACCTCATTAATTAATTAATTAATTGTTGTTGCATTTCTAGCCCGCCACTCTCCGGAGACTTGCAGCCAGTTACAATATATAAAACTCCATAAAAATCCAATAACCATAAAACCCCCTAACACCCCATCCCCCAACAAGATTGGTGGCATAAATTTATTTATTTCAGTTATTTATTTAGATTTTTATACCCCCTTAACCCCACAGCAGTCTACCCCGGACTGGGGTGTTGTTAGTTGTTAGTGCGTAGCCGGTCTCAATCAATGATCTGATGGAAGAACACTGCAGAACTGTGATAGCCATAGGCCTCTCAGCTCTCCTAAGAGCTCATTCCACCAGGTAATTTAGGAAATAAATTATATCTTTGAGTGAGCATGTAGGATGCTTTTGTCAGTGGTCAGAAGCAGTGATGGACATTCCTACTTTGCACATTAGAAAGCACTGGTAATAGAAGATGGAATAGGCTGCCTAAGGAGGTGGTGAGCTCCCCCTCACTGGCAGTCTTCAAGCAAAGGTTGGATATACACTTTTCTTGGATGCTATATGATGCTTTGGTCTGATCCTGCGTTGAGCAGGGGGTTGGACTAGATGGCCTGTATGGCCCTTCCAACTCTATGATTCTGTGATACACTCAAGACATTCTAAGCTCATAGGATGGCACCGTTAGACATCCTCTTTCAACACCTCTGAGCATAGCATGAAGAAGTGTGCAGGTATTCTATCCCCCCAGAAGATTCATGTGGTCTTAATGAGGTTACAACTCATGGGGGAAGATATGCCTCTTCACTAAGTAAAGGAAAGTATGAAAGAGGAAGTTCAACCCCCTTGTGCATCCACTGTCTTTACTTCCTTATATTTTACTTGGAAGCAATCTGGTGAGTAAATACACTGAAAGGTAGGATCTTCAGAATAGTATTGTCAGCAAAGCAGTCAAACTGTTTTGAGTGAGTCCTGAACAACTTGTGTTTATTGTATCATTGTAAAATTTGTTCACAATATGACTGGGTAAAAAAAGAAAGCCATAAAAGCAGTGTGGTGGTGCCAGTGGGGCTTCAAGAAATATGCCAAAGATGCTTCACAATCCAGGGCTGAATGTCTGGAAGAAGGAAGGAATATCACTCAGTTGCCTGAAGCATCTTATTCTGCCTATCTTCTAAATTAGCCAGTTGAACTGGTGCCCCATTGCCTGTCTTTGGGTAATAGCCATATTTTGAAGCATTTGCGATAAGATATGCTACATTCATTTTCTGGAATTATCCTGGAGACAATTATAATAGATGGAGTTTCTTTTGGCCTTCTGGGATTCTTCATAAAGCGCAAGGTATTTTGATAAAATTGTCAAGAGAGTAGAATCTGAATCTCTAGCAATACTCCAAAATTTAAAAAGGCAAATAAAGCTGGCAGAATAAAAAGAAGAAACACTTTTAAAGGATACATGGAATGCTAGCAAGAGATCATAGAATTTCCAAGTGGCAGTTTACATCAGAAATACTTCACTTTCATTATTTTACATTACGCCTTTTTCAGCTTTTGAGAAAAGTAGGGCAAGACTTCTAACTTGACCCGAACTCCTTAAGGAACTATTTGTATATAATACTTCAATAGGGGTTTCATTGTCCCATCTAGATCTTAAAGCCAATAGGCTATTCAACCAGAATAGAGGCCCAATTGTTTCTTGATACAACATTGGCATGGAATGTTTATAGTACTGGAAGCAGAATGGTTAGCAGCTCTGTTATGTAGGGAGCATGACTCAGGGGCAGACCCCCAGCCTCTCCAGCTAAAAAGATTAAGTAGCAGGTGATGTAAAAGACCTCTGCTCCAAACATTGGAGAGCAACTGGCTGTCAGAGTAGACAGTAATGACCTTGGCAGATAAATGGTCTTATACTCAGTATAAAACAGATTCATGTTTTTATGTATCTGCTTACTGGACTGGGCCGCTTCAAACCGCATGTGGGCCTTCATGTGAACAACTCTTACACAAACAAAGCTAACACACCATGACAAAACAAAAGACCTAACCTCATTGCTTCCCTCATTTCATCACTTTGTACATGGTTCTATTGAGTTTTTTGATGTCTGTAAATGTTAACTAAAAGATAAGAAGCTGCTTTCTTTAAGCTGCTAGCTTACAAGAAGATGTAAATTTAAATTTAAACAATTGATTTTTCATTTTTCATTTCTCCATTTTATTTTGGGTATATCTTATACAGATTTTCTCTTTGGGGAACTAGAGAACTAAATTTTCTTGGAATTTTAAGGACTTGGAAAAAATCCTTCTCTGTGAAGGGAATATATGTAATACTATTTCATCGAGCAAAAACATCAACAATAAGAATGCATCATTCATAACCTAGCATATAAAAGTGTGTTGTGTATGCAATTTTTAAAAGTAGAGCTGTCTTAGTTTTCTGCAATCAAAACTGCAAATACACCCAGTACTGGAAACAAAGTTGCAAGCTAAACTGGCACACCAGTGAATCTTACTTAGGGTTGGGCGCTTTGGCGTCTGAAGTGGCCGTTCACACCTGAAGCAGCCAGTGCTGCGGGGGGGGGGGGGGGGGAGCCGCCACACATGCCGGGTCAGAGCCAAAGCGCCCAACCCTAATCTTACTTTTTGCTGTTTAAAAAACAGGGAAAAATTGAAAACAAAATATAAATTTTGTGGTAATGAAAAAAAAACTGTTTGGACAGATATGATCTCATGTGGTCATAATAGGAATAGTGACATATTTGGGTACAGAGTTACTTTGAACATTTTAATGGTATTAATTGTTTAACATTTAAAACAACAGATACTTGCTTGAAATATTCTGGTTCACAAAAGACACCGGAAATCATGATTTTTTTAAAAAATACTGTAAATAGTTCTACATTTAAAACAACCTAATATGTATTTTAAGTGAATAAAACTATAATAAAAAGTGTTTCACTCTTAACATAGAAAAAAGTTTAAGATTTTCTGCTAGTGTTTCCCACTACTTTCTGCTTCCTTCATTTGGAAAAAGGCCTAGGACTGAGGAGGGGGACATTTTAAAATACCCCAATTTTTGGTTGTTGGGGCCTTCACAACTCTTCAAGGAACTACCTTATACATTTGGAAGCATAACATGAGTGTATGTTGCTGTCAGTGTGGAGGTAGAACATCTTAGCATGCCTGGTCAGTGTAGCCATAGCAAAAGACCTCAGTTGTGTTGCATTTCAGTCATTACATTGTATGCATAGTTTTATCAGGTTATGTTTTGGATCATTAGGAGCTTGACCCAGTCATGTTGTCATGCTGTATTCCATAATATTACAGGGCTGGTACTTATGGAATGGACAGACATGTGTAATCCTAAATATTTTTAAATTTTAAAATAAAATGCCATGTATCTGTTTGAAGTCATTTTTTTTCTGAATGGCTCCATAGCTGCTGATTGGTATATAATATGTAAGAATAGATTATCCAAATTTATGTTTTTCTCCAGAGCGGGAATTGACACACACAAGGAAGAAGGCATAAAAACAATTTAAATTTCTGAGATAAAAATCATGAATCTACAATTGGTTACTTTTTCTAAAGTGGTTTGCTTGTTACATCTCTGTCTCTTGTCTCTCTCTCGCATGGTTCTGTTTCCCAATTCTTCCCTTCTTTTCCTGTCTTTCTCCTTAGCATCCTGAAGTCTTATTGAGTCACCCATCCAAGCCAGTAAGTGCCATGACAAACTGGAAAATCATTGCCAGCCCCATTTGATTATCTGTTCTGCATGTATATACATGTGTGTCTTTGTAGTCCTCGGCCAACAAACATTATATTGGTGAGCTCTTTTGTGGGCATGCAATGTAGAAAGGAGAGGGGAGTGTAGAATGGCTACAGAGCAGTCCTGCTTTTTTAAATCTAAAGAAATGCTTATCTTTTGCAGCTTCTCTTCAGATTTTTTTTCCATGTAGATCACCCAGATAAGTTCTTCTATCACCCTCTATTCCTTTCTTTTAATGGCTTTCGGTTTTAAATAATGTTGGTTACCCATGAAGAAATGTGAAGATGTGTTAGTATCTCTATATAAATTAGAACATTTTGGTTAATTTGGCAACTACTGAAAGATATTACTTGAACTGAAGTTCTTTTGGCATAATTTTTCATTTATACAGAGGATTGGAAGTAGAGAAGAAATTTAGTTACAGTAGAAGGGACTGGCTGGAAAAATGGATAAATTGTGTAGTATATGAGACTGTTTAAAGGTACATGCCAAGGGGGATTGAGACTGGGATAGAGATTGAGATTGGGATAGGAGTTGAGGACAGAATGATTAGTAAACTCATAAAGTCATAATTCTGGGTTTCTTCTTTCTGTTGAGTAACATAAAGAACATTGTGTGCAAGCCACAAAGGGGGGGGGGGGTATATCCTTATCCATTGTTCCTCTTAATTGTGAAACAGCCCTGGGGGTGGAGAGTGTCCTGGTTGTCCAAGATGGAATAGGGCCAATCAGGGTATGGCCACACCCTGATTGGCCCTCCCTCTCCATCTCCCACCCTTCCCTGGATGCTAGCCACTTGATTACCTCCTATATTGCTTATTGAAATTACAAGTATGTGAAAAGAGTTAAAAAGAAATCTTTAGTTATCACAACTACACCACTTAGGAGATTCTGTAGAATTAAAGGAAGGCCAGCGGAATAGATGTCTTATATTATGCTTCTGGATAGTATGAAGCCCTTTTTAGATGTAAACAGATGCTTTAATTACCCGCTAGGCACAAAATACTAGGCAGAACATTTGAAACCTATCAGATGTATACTGGCCCTTTTACTGAGTGGTTTAAATCTCCTGTGATTTCTTCTGTTCTGATTTGACTACCCAGATTTCAAGGAGGGTGATTCCTGTGTCAGGTTTCAGTTGAGGAGCCAGTAACAATTTATTCTCTCAACTCTTTCTGTTGCTCTTTCTTTTGTGTGTTAGATTCTGGGCCATAGCTCCTTTCCTATGGGATTAAGACAGATATTGAGAAAGTTAGCTTTTCCAGTTCAGCAACCCAGCTAGCTGCCTAGCATATGCATTTTGATATATGGGTATAAAGTAGCATTCTGTTTTAACAAACAGTTTGAGAATGAATATATAGCATGTATTTTTAAGTAATAAAATCGAATGCTTGTTTTTCTCTTGCTAATGAAAACATGTGCTTCCCCAGCAAGGCGCTTGTACTGATTTTTTGGAATGAGCTGACAGTCTTGTTTCCCTAGTGCTGTTGTGGCCAGAGTGGTTGTGATTGGGATTGAGAAACCTGGTTTCAGACCCCAGCCCATAACCTCTTTGAGTTAGGGTTTAAGACTCACAGGCTACATCTTTCATTTTTGTAATAGAAGTAATAATTATCTGCTTTGCATGATGATTTGGAGATGGAGTTACTGCAGTGAGGTATCTACGCAATAAAGAGAAAATATTTCTAACAGTATCAAAAATGGCACGGAAATACTTATCCCGTCTTTATAAATTTGTAGCCAGTGTAGCAGCATTTATTTTTGCTGTGTTGAAGACCAGAAAACATTTTTAAGACCATTTATTTATTAGCTTATTTATTTATTAAGTTTGTCTATCCCCTTGGGGGAGTTCATAGCATAGAAACAAACATCAAGAAAACATCCATAAAACCATGAACAATACTAATGACAAACAATACCCTTTGACTCTTACCCTTTGACTCACAACTCTGGCCACGCTCAGGTTAAATCATTGCAACAGAGGAGAAAAAGATCCTCAGCCCAGGTCCGATGCAGCTGACAAAGATGTTTCCAACCTCCGTCTCCTGGTAGAAAGCAACTAATGCAATTTCTTATGTCTGTGTTTAATAAACAGCAAGCATCCTGATTTTGCCAAATTTCTGACTTGATTATCCATCTTACTTGGCGGCAGCATCAGCTCCCAACAGTGCATTGTAGGGAATCAGTGTTACATGAGAATTGTGATAACTGCATGCCCATGAATGAGTGGGAAATGCTTCCATGCACGGAAGGACATAAGATTTCCCAGGCACCTGCTCGTGGAGGCTCAGGAAGGGCCCTGAGTGGCAATGGGGACTGCTGCTGTAGGAGAGAGCCTCTGTGAGAGGGAATACTCCTGTGGCACTTTCAGTACCACCGTTAGCTTGGTGCTGGGAAGACCAGTGGTTAAGTATTGAAGAAAAAAGATTGGAAATTAACATTGGTGTAGAATAAAGTAATGTTTGGAATAGCTATGATCATAGAGCTACGATTGTGGAAGGTCAGATTCAACTCCAGTAGCACCTTAGAGACCAATAAGATTTTCAGGGTATAGGTTTTTGAGAGTCAAAGCTCCGTTCGTCAGATTGTGGAGGGTGGGGATGGTCTAATCCTAATTGGTCTTTTCCAGTAATCAGTGATTTACAGCGTCTCAAGACTTCTTTCTGCTCTTGAGAACGAGTCACATATTTTAAGAGAGCGCTGCTTGGGATCAGCATAATTTCTGTTACGAATGTGAAGGGTAACATTTGGGATACTATTTTTGCAGGCTCACGAAGCAACCCTGGAGGCTAGGACCAGTCCAGAGATGAGTGACCAATTCCACCAGTTAGAGAGAGAAGTGGCACAGTATCGGGAAGAATCCACTAAGGCTCAAGCAGAGGTGGATCGTCTGCTGGAAATCCTGAAGGAGATGGAAAATGAGAAGAACGATAAAGATAAGAAGATAGCAGAACTGGAAAGGTAAGAGAAGTTTATTATCTTAAGGGAACATCATGCCACCAAGGGAAGGTATTAGTTACCCAGCTTTTCATTTTTAAGAACTGAACAGTACACAAGGTTGGTGTAAGAGTTTCAAAATATTCTGGCTGTTCAGAAAAGTAAGCTGATAGAATAGGTGTAAATCGATGGAGCTGAAATATGCTGAAATCTTCTACAGTGGAAGAAAAAAAATCTGAATATTGTTGATTTGTAGTTGAGCAAAATAGTAGTTACAGCTTGTTCCTTGCAACAGACTTGACAAAGATTGTGTTGAGCAAGTTAGCCCAGTCTCTTCAGATCTCAGAAGCTAAGCAAGGGTCAGCCCTGATCAGTAGTTGGATGGGAGACAAACCACCTCTGAGTCTGTCTTGCCTTGAAAACTATGGATTTGCCGTAAGTCATCAACAGCTGAATGGTTAAAAGAAATGAATAAATGATTGAAGAAGAAGAAGAGTTGGTTCTTATATGCCGCTTTTCCCTACCCGAAGGAGGCTCAAAGTGGCTTACAGTCGCCTTCCCATTCCTCTCCCCACAACAGACACCCTGTGGGGTGGGTGAGGCTGAAAGAGCCCTGATATCACTGCTCGGTCAGAACAGTTTTATCAGTGCCATGGCGAGCCCAAGGTCACCCAGCTGGTTGCATGTGGGGGACTGCAGAATCGAACCCGGCAAGTCCGCACTCCTAACCACTACACCAAACTGGCTCTCTTGATTGAGCACCTTTCATGTGCATTTTGATATAAGGATTAATTTTCCTTGTATTAACAGGTCAAGACCAAATGAGATATAACTTTCCAGATTTGAAAGAGAATTTTAGCCTCTTAAAAATATGTTTTTTATTATTTGGGCTTCTGGGGGTGGGCACAAACAGGAAAATTCCGCTCCACTTCAGGATTTGGAGGTGTTCCCAAGCAGAACCACTGAACCCAAAGGCCCCAAACTGAACCGTCTGGCTTTGGTCTGGTCTGTTTTGCTTCTCCCTACTTAGAAACAGGGAAAAGCAAAACCGAGCGCCAAAATGACTGCCAGTCATTTTGGCCTCACAACGGACAGGCATGTGCGTCCTGCTATGAGGCCAAAATGAAAATGCCTTCCCTGGCCATTTAAAACCTCCATTTCGTTCCCCACCCCTATCCCCCATGGATGGAATCAAAATTGAGGTTTTAAATGCCTGGGAGGCATTTATCTCAGAAGAACCATTTTCAGTAAGTAAGCAATGGTCGTTTTCTCCCCCCCCCCCCCCAAAAAAAAACAGCAAGGGGCGTAACAGAGGTTTTAAATGGCTCCAAGTCATTTTAGGGTTTGATTTCACTCCCTGCCGCTTTCAAGTGGGAGGTAGTGCAATTGATCCTGAAAATGGCTGGTAACCTTTTAAAACCCATGTTTTGCTTCCCACTTCCAAATAGAGAGAAGCAAAGCAGCAGTTTTAAATGGCTCCCAGCCGTTTAAAATCTCCGTCTCACTTTCCTCCAATTGGAAGTGGGAGGGGGACAGGTATTAATACCCAAAATCCAACCAGCCAAAAGGCACCTCCTCTGAACCTGGATTCAGGTAGGGCAATAACTAGCCAAATTTGTGACCATTTTAAGGTTGTGAACCAGTTTTGCCCATCCCTAGTGGCTTCAAAAAAACCCCCCAACACTTCTTTTTAAAGTGTTGGGTAATGTATTGCAGTTCTACTAGGTTTGGATGTGGTCATCCACAACTTAGCAGGTGATCACAAGGGAACATAATGGAAACTGAATGGAAAGTAGGAGGAAAATACCACCGGCCATTTGTTGGCCACTCATCTCCTGAGTTGTAGTTCTAAACTCTTGGCATCTTAAAGCAGCAGTAAAGAAACTGCATTAAAAAGATGTATTTTGGAGGTTCTTTACTTGCCTGTTTCTCTTGGTAGGGCACTAATTTTTCCTCCTTGGCCAGGATGGATTTCCTTAACATTAATTCATATGGTTTCGACGGTATTGTGTCAAATGCCAGGAAAATCACATACATTGAGACCACCGCCTGAGTAGAATTTTCCTTGTTGGCTTTATTAATGCTGGGAATAGGATGGCTGCACTTGCCCCCACATCTGTGCTATTTGCTAATTTGGCTTAATAATTTTAGACTGAGATGAGATAAATGCACTGTGTGTCAACAGGTATGGGCAATGTTTATGTAAACTACTGGTAAAGATACTATTCATAGCCCAGGGAACAGCTCTTAAAAGGAATACATTGCACAAACGTTCCATACACCTGCAGAACAACTTTCTCATGGTCCTCTTTCTATTATGTTAGAATCCCTTTAAGACAAGCATGGACAAACTAAGCATAGACTGTTATTTTCAGTTGTGGTTGTTATTGTTACCATTGTTTTAGTTTATCTGATATGTGATGCGGAAACAAAGTTCTGTGTATTGTTTACATTCCATTTGAACTGCCCTGAGCCTCAGGGGAGGGTGGTATGCAGATATAATAAATAAGAAAACCCTTGAATTAGGTCACTTGGTTTTCTTTTTGAATGAAGTATATTCCTGATTCATTGAATCAGAAGAGAGCTTTGAAAAGTACATTTTTATTCTTCTCTCCTATGTTTTTCTAATAAAAAGTTGATCCCCCCCCCCCTTTGGTGATGAATTGATGGCCATAAGCAAGAATGTTCCTTGTCATCTCTTCCTTCCAAAATGTCTACTAGGGCAATTTAAATATATACTTCCTAGAATTTTTCTTGAATTTTATTTGTACACTATAATCCCAGAACTAATTAACTGGACCACATCTCTATGTTCATTGCTCAAGGCTCTACAGAATGTTTCTTCAACACCAATGAATGTCAGAACACCTTATCCTTCTTAATAAAGGTAAAGGTATCCCCTGTGCAAGCACCGAGTCATGTCTGACCCTTGGGGTGACGCCCTCCAGCATTTTCATGGCAGACTCAATACAGGGTGGCCTTGCCAGTGCCTTCCCCAGTTATTACCATTTTACCCCCCAGCAAGCCGGATACTCATTTTACCGACCTCGGAAGGATGGAAGGCTGAGTCAACCTTGAGCGGGCTGCTGGGATCGAACTCCCAACCTCATGGGCAGACAGCTTCAGACAGCATTTCTGCCGCTTACCACTCTATGCCACAAGAGGCTCTTATCCTTCTTAATAGTGGCCACCAATTAAATTACAGTTTTCCCCTACTTGAGATATTTTGCATTCTCCTTGCCCTTCTCTCACGTTGGCCGAAGCCTGTGACACCTTCCTTTTAAAACTTCTTTTTCTTCTCCCTATAAAGAAAATTGTTTTTCGTGTTTGAATCTTTAGAGTACAATATAGCCTCCATGATTATGCGTAAATGGATTTTTTCCCTTATGAATCTAACCTGCAATCATGCAGGATGAATACTGGGTGTTGATGATACGCTAGTCCTTGAAACCTGTATCGTTTCACATTGGTAAGAAAAGAATATTGTGTTGTTTGAAATGTTCCTTTGCTGGTCTCGCCTTCCGATCTGCAAGCGATAACAGGAAAACGCTGCCTTCTGTTCTTCATCTCCATGATTCGGAAATCGTTTTGTGTATTAGTTGCCCAGGAGGCAATTTTCCATGATTCTAAAATGCCACCAGTTTCCTGAGGCATGCTGCACTTCTTTGCCCACTTATGCTACGTTTACCAGAATGGTTTATCGATAAAAGTTCCTATAGGGTTGAAGCTAATCAACCTGTTCCTTTACTGTAGCTTGCCACTTCCTATTTGGGAAGAAATGAACCGGGGAAGCATAGTTTCCCAGCCGTTTTCTGTAGCTACCATGCTCCCCTGGGGGTGGGTGGAGCGATCAGTGGCAAAAATTAGTACAGAACTGGCACAGGTGAAGCAAATGGCAAACTTGACAGATACTAGTTCATAACCCCCTTGGAAGAACTGAAGACATTTCAATAGATTAACATTTAAAAGCCATCTTACTTGTCAGTTGCTTTGTATTTATGCACTTCTGCTCACATGTTAAATGTTTGGCTGTCCACTTCCTCTTACTAACTACTTGTATTGTGACCCCGTGGCCATCTAATGTTTCATTTAATCTTTTTTTTTTCTTTTATGTTTTCCCTCTCTTTCTCTCACTCCTCTCTGTCATTTCTGGTTTTCTTGGATCGTTTTATGCATTTGGTTTCTATGACCATGCCTTTTCTTAGAAGGCACGCTGCTTCACACAGACTGTCCTCCCCTTACCAGGTGTCTGTCCCTGCGCCCCAGCCTGTGGGGGGGTTTGTGTGGGACTTTTTAGGAAAGTGAGTTTATGACAAGGCTGTTGTTACTTGCTGATGGAATGCTGCTTCCTGCTGACTGGCTGCCATTTGCGCTGGGGTTTGCTGTAGTCAGTCTGTGTGTGTGTGTGTGTACATTAGTGTGTTAGAAGTGTATTCAATAATGGTCATCCTAGTTAGAAAAACAGATTCACTGTGCTTCTTTAAAAACTCCTTCCTCTCTTCCATGGTTGCATTCCTGCAAACTTCTCAAAACGTCATGATATTCAGATAATTTCAACATCTGGATTTTTTGGCACTCTTCAATGCCTTGTTTGTGCCTTCAAATATAAATAAAATCTTTAAAAATATTTCATTTAAAAACTGGAACAGGTTAATTGGACACGAACACATAGCCCAGCAATAGTTTAATCCAGGGGTAGTCAAACTGCGGCCCTGCAGATTTCTATGGACTACAATTCCCAGGATCCCCTGCCAGCGTTTGGGAATTCTAGCCCATGGACATCTGCAGGGCCGCAGTTTGACTACCCCTGGTTTAATGAGTGTGTGGGATTAAAGATATGAAGACTTGGTGGGGGGTTGGAGTACAGGGGGAAACAAATTTTGTCTTCTCTCTTTTTTTAAAAGACTCCCTTCAGGTTTTCCAACAGAAAATTAATGTTGGCAAACGCTGAAAAATGACTGAAATGCTTTTGAGGGCAAGGTTCTACTTGCTTCAGATGTATATTGTGAAAAGTCTTATCACTGTGTTAAGTTTTCCAGTGGCAATATTGGAGAGCACTTGGGTGGCAGTGGGGGAGGGGGGAATCCTCTCCTATCAACTTTCCCCCCTTAGGTAGAGTGAAATGTGTTTTAAGCAAAGTTTTATTCAAACTGTGTTGTATAAAAATGAGTAAATCTATAGCATTAGAAAATCCCTGTTTATGCTGTAGACATTTATGCCCTAAGCATATAAGCATAAATTTGAGCAATTTTGACAAATATGCTATAATTTGTTTAATTACAATGTGTGTTTAAACATTAGGTTTTTTCATTGTTAAAATTAAACTTGATATGCAGCAGGATTTTTCGAGCTTTAGTTTTAATTTTTTTCATACCCCTCAGATGGCAATATACACGTGCCATGGTAGAATAGGATTCAGCAGTTTGCAGATCTCTTGTATTGGGCGTATTATCCATTTTTCTTATAGACATTCACATTATAAGTTACATAAATATGCCATAAAGAAGAATTTAACGTGATACTTGTCATGAATGATGCATCTTAATGTCGTTGAGTCAATAATACAAGCTTAAATTTGATAGTATGTATTATACATACATCTCAGTTTTCCCCAGAATCTCATTCCAGCCCCCCAAAAAAACACCATGAAGCTTACCTATCACACACTTTCCCTTAAAAAAAAAGGGCAGGGGAGAAGAGTAGCTATGGATAACTAATCCTCTGAATGGCTCATTGTTATGTCTGCACAAATTGTTAGTACATTTGTAGATAAGTCAAACAGAAGATTAATGCAGTGCTACAAGCTGTTGTTTTCAGCTCCCGCACACAATGTTCCTGAGGATTACTGGGTGGTGCAGAAGGCTGTAGGGGAGAATCAAGGACAAAAAGTTCTATCCCATGAGCTCTGCTCCGATCATGCTTAAGTAGGAATGAATTGGTTTCAACTTTTTAATAGGCAAAATGTTATGTAAAAAGAGCCCGCCAGGCTGAATTGGGAAGCTGCCATGTATACATATCTGCCTCCAGGGCTACTACCTTTTCTACTGCAAACCTATCACCAATACACATTTAAGCACAAAACCCACCTTAGAGTAAAGGGGATCTTCCAGGTTGGCATAAAGGCAACATGAGATGCCTGAAGAAAAAAATAAATCAGGACATCTCTGGAATACAGGTAGAAGTACTGGCACGTGTGTTTAGTTTGGCTGTAATATCAGCATAACCTTAGTGCCTTTATTTTTAAAGCTGCCAGATTGAAAAGTAACCTTAAATATTACAACCTTTTCTTTACTAGAGGTGAATCTTTTAGCAGTTTAGAAGTTGAATATTATATACATCACACTGCTGATTGTTAACGGTGTTTAACCAAATTGGCTGGATACTATGTTGGGGGGAAGAAACGAATTAACCAATTAACTAAAGCAGTAAGGTTTTACTGCTTATTTTTTTCTGAGCATGTTTGCCTGAATTATCCAACTGAAATCTGAGCTAGGGTTGGGCGCTTCGGTGTCCAGAGCAGCCATTCCTAGCCGAAGCAGCTTTGCACCTGTGCGTGTGCGCCAACTGGCGCACCAGCGCCTTCCCTCCCCCCTGCGCCGCAACGCTGGATGTTTCGGGCAGGAATGGCCATCTTCGGACACTGAAGCACCCAACCCTAACTATTAGTCCTATCTGCTCCTTCAACCTGTTCTTGTCTCTGGATTAGTATTCCAACTTCCCTTCACTACAGTTGCCAACTGATCTGAAGAAAAGTGCTCTGTTCTTTTAACCATGGTTTAATGTGTAGAAAGAGGCCATTGAATCTTTTTGTGGCATGTTAAAGGAACTTTTCTCATAGCCGGTTGGAAGTTCTATTTTGCACCCCGAATAAATGAAATCTCCACATTCATTGAGGAAAAGGTGGTGACGGAGAACTTTATCTCAGTGTAATGGCACGTTGGCCCTTAGTTTGGTAATTGTCTATGAAAGCAAGAAATAAATAAAAAACTACCCTGTAGATTGAAATGTTGCAAAAAAAGCAAAATCTGCCATGAGAAGACAGTAGGTTCATTCAGTCTCCATTGAAAAGGAAAAGACTGGTATTCTATTTCCTTTACTGAAGCAGTCGGTGCAAACTTAAATGGACTCCGGGGAATGGTAGAGGACAGGAAGGCCTGGAAGATCAATGTCCATGGGGTGGCGATGGGTCGGACACAACTTCACACCTAACAACAACAACATTTCCTTTATGCTACACAATGGTAATGTTAGAAAGCTTTTCTCCTGAAAACAAGAAGCAAAACCAGGAAAACTGTCCAGGTTAGGCAGGGACTTGGCATGTGCTATGTCTGTGCCAGTAAATAAATAGAAAGCTAAGAAATACTAATCACCCACATTGGGTTGGTATCCATTATCCCTTGTATTTCACAGAGATCCTTTTTTCATGCCAAACATGAGGATTTATAGGGTTGAGACCAATTCCTATGCTTGTACAGACATAGAAATAGCGCCCTTAATCCAGTGGAAGTAAAAAATCACGTGTCTGATGATCGTCTTATTTCAAACTAAATGCTATTAAGATTCCTATATACTGAAACGTTACAATGATCTGAAATTTTTGAACTATGATTGTGCTATTTAAAAATACACAATTTCCACTAAGGTCCCATTTTTGCTTCCTACTTAAAATACTGTGTTTGAGCTACATAATTCGGAGACTTGGAAGAGGGATTGCTACTGGATGTTGTAAGGAATGTAGATTGCATGTGCGCTTGGGGAGAAACGGTTGCTTGCATTAATGGTTGAGGGATCACATTCAGTTTTACCCTGCTTGCATTTTGGGGGGACAGTTGCTTGCAAATTTGTATCTAAGTCAATTTCACTGATTAAGGTTTAAGACGTGGTATATAAGTAAGTGTGGCCTAAAAAATGTACCCACAGTGCCCTGCCATTTGAAGCATATAATAAACGTATAAAGCAGTCCACTGCAGAATTTTGGCTAACTTTTATTAAATTAACATGCCATGAGATTTCCATGCTTGCTCATTTTTCCTTGCTAGCTCTTGTCAAAGTACAAAATCTTGCAGCCCTTATATAGGTACCATTTCTTTTCTCTGCACTATGACATTTTCAGTAAATCAGGCACAATAGCAGGTATTTCCAATATTCCTTCATAGTTGAAAGTAACATGGTTTCTTGAATTGTGTTTTTCATTGTCACCATTAAAACTTCTAGTAAGTTGTTTGTTTGTTACATTTATATCCTGCCATTTCCAGCATGGCTGGCTCATGGAGGATCACAATATTATAACATAAAACCAATAAAACAATTAAAATCCCCCTCCTACTTCTCCCATCCCACCTCCCCCACTGCAGCCCCCAACACCCCTTCCTCCTCCCACCTACCCCCTCAACCATATTTCCTCCAGAGGAGGGGCTAGATCTTCCCTTGCTTCCCTCCACCCAGCCTCCACCAAAGGCCTGGTGGAAGACCTCCATCTTATAGGACCTGCAGAACTTTGCCAGCTCCTGCAGGGACCTCAGCTGTTCCAGGAGGTCGTTCCACCAGGTTCGAGCCCAAAATAGTTTATATGCTTATACTAAGATTACTGTTATGGATATTATGCCCAGTAAACATCTCGGATCCACCATCTTTTCTAATCATATCTGTTTGAAACAGCAGACTTCTGTTTTGAACATAATTCCAGTGTTACAGTTAGTTTTATTACGGTCATAGACCAGCATAAGATGATACAGAAGCATCCATTAAAATCAGGAATTAAAACATCTTAAAAGATAGCAATAGAAAATAGAAAAAGTAGATAAACACAGCTGTCCAGATTCATTTAAAACAGACCATTGAACAGTATATGTGGTGTGGAGGTCTCTTCCCACCACAAACAGGCCAGGCTGGGAGCACTGAGCTTCCACTACCCAAGCTCCAGCCAAGAGCAGAGCTGTCAGCTCCCACTTCCCTAGCCAATCCGGGGCTGGTTGCTCATGCAGCTTTTTTTAAACCAAACTACATGCTCTTCGAGCCCCACCCACCAATGCCTGAAAGTCAATGTCACGGATGCATTGTTTCATACAACAAAATGCTGAATTTTCATCTAAATTTTGGAATTCATCCAGTACAAATCCAATTTGATTCCAGTGCAAATCCAATTTACAATTTTCCTGTACCAAGAGGAACAGAATTGGTCTGCTAATAAATCAATATTATATTGATCTAGTGATATTTTTGAATACCTCTGCTGGATACCTGAAAGTATTTTTAATCGAGGTTGCTCGTATGTTGCCTCAACTGACTCTTGAACATTTTAAATGCTCTTGTGAGTGATCTACAAGCCACAAGCGGTATAACATTAGATGAAGGAACTTTCAATAAATTGCGGTTTAGCTTCATTGAGGAGAAAGAGAAGAACATGGATTAAAATTAAAATAATAAAATCATACTATAGTTTTATGTCTCAGAAAAGGATTCAAAGGTTTTTTGCATCCAGGAGACAATAATGTTATAAATAGGTACTGTGCTTTGACATTTGTCTGTGAATCATAGAATAATAGAGTTGGAAGGTACCTCATGGGTCATCTAGTCCAACCCCCTGCACTATGCAGGACACTCATATCCCAATTGCTCCTACTGTGACCTGCCCCCCATTGCCTTCACAGAATCAGCTCTCTGTCAGATGGCTATCTAGGCTCTGTTTAAAAATGTCCAAAGATTGAAAACCCACCACCTCCCGAGGAAGCCTGTTCCACTGAGAAACCGCTCTGTCAGGAACTTCTTCCGGATGTTTAGACAGAATTTATTTTGAATTAATTTCATCCCATTGGTTCTGGTCCTTCCCTCTAGGGCAAGAGAGAACAATTCTGCTCGATCCTCTATATCCTTTATATATTCCTTTATAGTCTTTTCCTCTAGAGCAGGAGTAGTCAACCTGTGGTCCTCCAGATGTTCATGGACTACAATTCCCACGAGCCACTGCCAGCAAACACTGGCAGGGACTCATGGAATTGTAGTCCATGAACATCTGGAGGACCACAGGTTGACTACCCCTGCTCTATATGGCACCCTTTTAAATACTTGAAGTTGTGGCTTGCCTATTTATCAGTGAAATTGACCATGAACTGGATGTCTGACAGCAGGGTGTTGAAACTGGCACCAAAAAGGCAATAATGAACTTATGATGAGGCCTGTTACTTGCACTCCTCTCCAACAGGTTGTTTATAGCTGGTGCGCTGCTCAGTTGTATTGGAGTTCGCGGTCTAGGAGTAGCATGTTCATTATTGTGCTTTAGATTGCACCTTATGACACAGATAAGCGTATCTGATTTAGGACAACAGTTTTACAAAAGCAAATGGAAGAGTGGTTTATAATTATGAGATCCCATTATGAGCAATAACAAAGGAAGGTTTCCATTGTATACATTCGCTTGATGTTGGCTTCATCACTAAGATATAAATATACGATCCTCCATTGGGATAAATTTTAATCTTGAAAGCAGCTTGAAAAGAGTTGTCAAGATTCACAAAATTGCCTCTTCACGTGTCGTAAAGGTCATCCTCAGACTGTAAATAGTAGTGTTTCGGTAAATTCTAAAATGCCTGAAGTTGTTCCATTGCATTTTTCCCCCTTGAAGCAATAATAATCAAAACAATGTTCAAGAGCAATCTTGTTGTGTAGACTGGTGTAATCTAATTAGGTGGTTATTTTCATTGATTTAGAAGCCTACCACATTGATGGGTTTGGGCTGAAAGAGCCTTGCTTTTCTTGTCTCTCTTGTCTTGCTATCTAGTGCTGTGCTGCTTCTTTGTCACTTTTCTTGTTGTGTTAACTTTTGAGTGTATCCTCATTAACGCTTTCTCTAACTTTCTCTTTCACATTTCCTACCACGGATGTGCTGTTTGCTTCAGCCTCACCTCAAGGTCAGTATGTTAAATTCAGGATTTTATGAGACTGCTGGATCTAAAATTGAGTTATTGATGTACTAAAACCCAGTTGATCTTTAGAACATAGGATGAGAAATTTTAATCACTTTATTAAAACCTTGGAATAACTTATCCTGTCTCTACTTTTCTTGGCAGAATGCAGGGAGGGAAGTGGCTCTATAACAGTGGTTCTCCAACTTCCTAATGCTGCAACCCTTTAATACAGTTCCTCATGTTGTGGTGACGCTCAACCATAAAATTATGCCAATGTTCTTTCACATAAATTAAACCAAAACTGACCAATGGTGTGAAGATCCATTGCCCATGATTGTATACAAATTGGTTTTTTTCGGGGT
Source organism: Paroedura picta (assembly GCF_049243985.1). Classification (NCBI taxonomy): domain Eukaryota; kingdom Metazoa; phylum Chordata; class Lepidosauria; order Squamata; family Gekkonidae; genus Paroedura; species Paroedura picta. The sequence goes on from NC_135373.1 coordinate 113,575,879, forward strand.
TTCTCAGTTCAGTTCTGCTTCTTGTCCTGCCGAGCTGTGCTGCCACCTAGAGCACCTGGCGGAAGACTGCGCTGCGCTGGAAGCACTGCTGGAGTGGCTGGCAGCTGAGCCCAGGTGCCTGCAGGTGGAGTGGCAACAGTGGCAGCGCCCCCCCCCCCCGGCCAAGCTGCTCACCCTGCCGCGACCTCCGTGAAAGGGTCCCGACTCCCAGGTTGAGAACCAGTGCTCTAGAAACAGTTGCGTGGGAGATTCTGTATCCCAAGATATGTTTGCTTTTGGCTTGGGGCATAAATATAACTCATATACCATATATCAGTGGTCCCCAACCTTTTTATCACCGGGGACCGATCAATGCTCGACAAATATACTGAGGCCCGGGGTGGGGGGTAGTCTTTTGCCAAGAGACCTCGCCACTGCCTGAGCCCCTGCTCCACTTGCTTTCCCGCCGGCGCCCTGACTTCCTGACACCCGCTGGGGGCGCTGCCAGCAGCAGCTGCGCAGTGCCATGCCTAGGGGGAGCTCCAGCCATGGCGGCCGCTGGAGAGCACCAAAGATGAGCCGGTGGCAGAGTAGCAGGGCAGCCCCTGAGGCAGCAGCCAGGAAGGAGGATGAGGAGGAGTGGCGGCCCAGTACCGACTGATCTACGGACCGGTACTGGTCCCCAGACCGGGGGTTGGGGACCACTGCCTTATATGTAATTGTAAGGGGTTGTTTTATATCAAAAAATTAGAATGATGTTCTTTTAAGACTTGCACTGTACTCATCAAGATGCAGGGAGGAATGGGACAAGGAGTCTAGTGAAATGCTTCCTTTTGCACTCCTTTCCGTTCTGAACTGGGTACCAGTCTTGTAGCCTGTGACTCATTTTGTTGAAACTATGATATCTGGCCATGAGGAAAGGGACTTGCCCATTACTTGTGTCATAGTAACAACAGCTATGGACAAATCAGTAGTTGTCAAACTTGTTGAATTGGAATACTCTTCTAAACTTTGTTTTTTTGGGGCTGTAAACTGTGATTGTTGCCATTGTGTCAAGTGGACCTAAGTCCATCCCCTTATACCATTGTCCTATGAGTGAAGTAAAGAAGCCAGAAACAGCCAATGATGGCCCTCAGAACCTCAGAGGGAGGGAAGCGAAGTTAGTAGAAGAAAATGAGAATTTAGTGGTCATTCTCTTCAGATAGGATCTAGAAATTCTGACAGAAGTAGGTCTATCTTGAACGTCTTCAGGAAGCAGCAGACTGGGTCTAGTCATGGCCTGAGGAGACAGATAGTTGCCTGTAAATGCTAGTGGATTGATGGTCTGATTAACACCTTGTCCTGTTCTGTAGCATCTTTTTCCATAGAGAAGCTATAAACCAGAGAGGCAAGTGTCAGCAGCATCAGTTATTTGCCTCAGAGGCAGCTAACATCCAGTGAATTACAACACCACAGACCAGTTCATGAATAACCCTCCCAACATCTATGTTGTTTAAGTTTGTCTGACAAGGGGGCAGAGTAGTGTGGGTGTTATTCATCTGAAATGTACCAAAGAACACTCTACCAGATAGAAGACAGTGGAATTATTTTATGTAAAGTTTCCCTACCAAAATAGAAAAGGCATCAAGGTTGCCCTCAAACTATAAACAAACCCAACCAGACAAAATGCCATACAATCCATATCACTACTGACTGGACCCTGCAGCCTGACTGTGTCCCTGGCTACAATTTGGCTCTGACCCGGCAACTTTCAGTCTAGCCTTGGAGGCAATGGGTTACACTCATCATGTCCTACATTGCTGGTGGCTTGGTGTGAGCCCACCCCCTGGGAATCAGTAGTCTCTGGGCAAAGGAGGGGAGAGAAGGAGAGAATGCTTGCTGTGCCTTCATTTTACCCACCAAAGGGAGGAGGGAGAGAACTTTCTGTCCATCTCAACAATTTGAATCTTGGGCACCATCTGTGAGAGAGCCCCAACCACTCTTTAGCCATAACCGTACTGTCTGAGAACCCATGACCTAAGTTATGTGCTGGCAGCTTGCAGGGATTCAAGCCATGTAAA